>NC_083104.1:33591167-33916975 GCF_949774975.1 Lagenorhynchus albirostris | reverse complement strand
ACCAGCTGGTTCTACCGTTGATCATAAAATTAAAGTCAGTCCTCTCATGCAGTGCTCCCTGACACACAGGACCCTTCCCATGGCGACAGATCCCGACAGGTCTCAAAGCAGCTGAGGGCATGTCTGACAAGGTAAAGGGTTGCTGGGCCCTGCCCTCTCGTGCCTTCTCCCCGTCTTACACATCAACTACAGTAAAAAGAACAAACTTTCCATGTCTATCACCCTCTGCCCTCATCTAAATACCTTCAGCTCCTTCTAACGCAAAGTCCTGCAAGGTTGGCCTACACAGCGGGTGCCGATTAGCCCAGATTTCAGACAAAGCCTCTTAGGCTTTGAGAGGTTAAGTGTTGGCATAAAGTCCCAGGGCCAAGATGAGAATTTAATTTTGTCTCTTATCCAATGCTCCTTATTAATACTGGTAGGTATATTGTTGATCATATCAATAGCAAAAATAGCATATTAACACTGAAAATGAGGACTGCTATTGAGTGATTATCATGTAGCAGGGATTATTATGCTGCATTGTATAGATGAGGAACCTGAAGCTTAGAAGTGTAGGGTTCCTGGCCCAAGTTCACAGGAGCAAAATGGTGAAGTCAAGCCCCAGCTATCCAGCTCCTGCAAAGTTTCTCCCTTCAAATGGTACCTGGGAAGATTTACCCAAAGTCCATCTTTTGGCTTACTTAGTGTCCTTGCCTTTGCTCTCTTTCATATTCTATTCCTGTGGTTTGGGCCTCTTACAGGGATGTCCTAGAATGATCACATTGGGAACTCTTCTTTAACCGTCTTCTCCCCACACATCAGGAAAGAAGGCAGCCCTCAAACTGTGCAGTGGGAACCTCACTTGGTATTCAGCTGGCCCCATGTGGCTCACAAGACAAAGAGCTTTCAGAAACAGAAGCCAAAGTCCATGTCTGTGGGGAGCAGACAGGCCTGTCTTATGCCCCATCTCTGCTACTTCCTAACTATGTGACTTTGACCACATTACTTATCCTCTCTGTGTCTCATTTTCCTCAAATATAAAATGTGAAGCATAATTCCTATCTTCATACGGTTATCATGAGCTACAAATTAGATAAGGAAATTTATCTAAATTGGGTTAGTAGGTAGCATGTAGTAAATGCACAGTACCTAGCATATAATAAATGCTTAGTAAAGGACTTCAGGTTCCACATTACAGGTTTAGAGGAAATCTAAACAATCCAACTGATCAGCAAATATTTATTGAGCACCTATTATTTCTGGATACTTCTCCAGGCATTTGGGATAGACAGATGGAGTTTCTGCTCTGGTACTTACTTTGTGTGTAGGGGGGAGTAGGGGGATTGAGGAGGGAGACATAAACCAGTAGACAAAAATATATATAATATTTCAAGTTGTGACAAAAATAAGGAGAGATGAAAGAATCGAGTGATGATGGTGAAGTGAGGGCTATTCAAAGAAATGACGTTTAAATAAAGGCCTGAATGAAGATTCAGATAATGGGGCATGTACCATGGTGCCTGAGACACTGCAGGAAGTCATCAAACACGCGGTGGAGATTACCAGTGGTCCTGTCTGGAGCCAGATTTGTTCCTTTCAGCATACAAACATTTAGGAGGACCTGCTGTGTGATAGGCACTAGGGGAGACAGAGAAATTGCCTTTGGGTTCAAATCAGCTTGAGGTCATGATGATGCTGCTGATAAAAGATTGGCATGGTGGCATTTTAAAAAAAATTTTATTGATGTATAGCTGATTTACAATATTGTGTTAATTTCCGCTGTACAACAAAGTGATTCACTTATATATATATGTATTCTTTTCCATTATGGTTTATCACAGGATATTGAATATAATTCCCTGTGCTATACAGTAGGGCCTTGTTGTTTATCCGTTCTACATATAATGGTTTGCATCTGCTAATCCCAAACTCCCAATCCATTCCTCCCACCCCCCTCCCCCTGGCAACCACAAGTCTGTTCTCTGTATCTGTGGGTCTGTTTCTCTTTTGTAGATAGGTTCATTTGTGTTGTATTTTAGATTCCACATATAAGTGATATCATATGATATTTGTCTTTCTCTTTCTGACTTGCTTCACTTAGGATGATAATCTCTAGTTGCATCCATGTTGCTGTAAATGGCATTATTTCATTCTTTTTTATGGCTGAGTAGTCTTCCATTGTATATATGTACCACATCTTCTTTATGCATTCATCTGTCGATGGACATTTGGGTTATTTCCTTGTCTTGGCTGTTGAAATAGTGCTGCTGTGAACATAGGGTTGCATGTATCTTTTTGAATTCTAGTTTTGTCTGGACATATGCCCAGGAGTGGGATTGCTGGATCATGTGGCAACTCTGTTTTTAGTTTTGTGAGGAACCTCCATACTGTTTTCCATAATGCCTGCACCAATTTACATGTGGTGGCCTTTTCTAAGCTCCAGAACATTCCAGGACCCATATTTCTCTTCTGAGAAGATGAGTGTGGAGTAAGAGAGGGAAAAGGAAGTCAGGCTTGGAGCCAGGTGGCAGATGTGGCAAAAGGAGCACTGGCCAGGGGTGGAATCTATGTTTGGTCATATTCAATGAGAGGCAATATTCCATATGGAGAGTGCACGGTCAGGAGTTGAAGAAACCTGGGTTCAAGTCCCCCTTACGCAACTTACAGTGATGTGAACTTTTTTTTTTTTGCTGAGTCTCTATTTCCCCATATGTGAAATGGGAATAATAGTCTCTACCACACAACGAATTATTACAATGATTAAAAATGACATGTATAACATAAACAAAGTTAAACACGACCTCTCTTACCAGTTATTTATCTTAAGCAGTGACTATATGTTGATCACTATAGTATGTTTTCAACATTCCCTCACATTTGAAAAGTTCCCTAAATAAAATATTGGAAATAATATTATGAAAAATGATATATGCAAAATACCTAGGATGGAGGAGGCTTTTGACAGATTATAGTTATTTTAATTTTTTCCCTTAGAAATAAATTCTCAGTTTCCACAGGACACCAGGCTCTGGCTAGGAATTAAGATGAAAAGGTACCTTTCTTGTCCTTGATGAGTTCAGTCTTCTATACACTTAACCATCATCATTTATCTCTTCAGATTTTTCCTGGACCTGATTCCCTATTTTTGCTTTTATTTTATAATTAGTTCCTTGTATGTGTTTATGTATTAAGCCACAAATAATTTGAAGAATCAACCAGGATATAACTGGTTGGTTGGGTGGACAGATGGAGGGATGGACTGGTCATCCAAGGGAAATCTAAAACTCTGCTCAAAAACCCAAGTCACTGGTCCATTAAAAGCAAAGTGGGATAGTTCAACATTTCAGGGCCTGGGCTAGGCTTCTCTTTCTTGAAAGCTCCACCAATGGCTATCACTTCATGCTGCCCAGTGCCTCTTCCTCTGGAAACAGAACCTACCTCCTTGCCAACAGAGGTGGGGTCACAACCCAGGCTGAACCGATCATATTACACCATCATTCCAACTGCAATGATTCGTTTTTCAGTTGTCACATGACCCAAGTCAGGCTAGAGATATTTCCCAGGATTTTCTCCCTGTTCATAGAGCTGTTAGGATGCTTTGTTAACACAGGAAAATAAGCACCATATCTTTCCATCCCTCCTTCCTCTAAATTGTCTGAAGGAGGAAGTCAACATGCAGAGTGAAGAAAAAAGATCAGACAGTTCTAGGTCATCTGAATCCTTGACTCCAATAGTCTCTGAGACCAGCCTGCTCCATCCCTGCCCCTAGTACAGTATGGCCACCTAAACTAATACCCTGTTTGTTTAAAAAGTTGTAAGCAAGTCCCATCACATGCAACCGACAGAGTCTGGGTTAATACACTCGTATTTCACTCTGTTTATGGATATGGCGCGCGCTCTCTCTCTCTCTCTCTCTCTCTCTCTCTCTCTCTCTCTCTCTCTCTCTCTCTCATCTTCTCTCAATGTAATTCTTTCTAATCATTAGCCATAGGGGCCTCCAAAGGGCCTGGGCCTATGTTAGAATCCATAAAGTTTGAAAAAATTATCTTTTATTCTAGCTGTGATGACTATAGAAGGCAGCAAGACAGAAAGTAATGAAAGATTAAATTGTTAGACAAAGATTTCTTAAACTGGTCACAAAAAGCACTAATTGTAAAATAAAAACATTGATACACTGGATTTCACTGAAATTAAGAATGTTCATCAAAAATACCAACAAGATGGTGAAAAAACTGGGAAATAAATACAAAATATAGAAATCTAAAAGAGGACTTACATTTAGCATGTAGAATAACTCCTACAAATCAATAAGAAAAAGTCAGCACAATAAGGAAAAATGGGCAAGAGTTGAACAGGGACTTCCCAGAAAATGACATCCAAATGGCCAATAAAGCACATGAAAAGAAGCCCAACATCATTTCTGTTCAGGAAAATGCAAAATAAAACTCCTGCTGGATATTACCAGCCTACCAGAATGGCTAAAAATAAAAGCCTGACAATAACAAATGTTGATGATGACAGGGAACAAGTAAGACCCATACAGCACTGATGAAAGCATAAACTGATAAGCTATTTTAGAAAAAAATATTTAGCAATTCCTACTAAATCTAAATCTAACCTATGGCTCAACAGTTCTATTCCTAGGTATATTATCGAAGAGAAATAAAAGTATATGTCCACCAAAATCATGTACCAGAATATTCACAGCTGCTTTATTCATAATTGCCCCACACTGGAAACAGCTTAAATGACCACCAACAGGAGAATAAATTTTGTCATACGTTCATACAACATAATACTGCACAGCAATAAAAAAAAAAAAGAACAAATTACTATTTTACATAACAAAATGGGTGATGTTGAGCAAAAGCCAGACACAAGAGAGTACCTATTGGATTGCTCCATTTGTAAGAAGTTCAAGTTCAAGCAAAATTGATCAGTGGTGATAAAAACTAGAAGAGTGGTTACTAGGAAGAGTACTGATTGGGAAATGGGCCCAGTGGAACCATCCAGGGTGCTGGAAATATTCTGTATCTATTACGCACCTTTTGAGTCTTGATGAGAGGTGTGGATGCTGCAAAAATAATAAGTTTAGTATCACTGATCCTAGCACTGTTGTTAATGATATCAATAGTTGGTTGCTCAATATATGCCCATCACTTTAATAACTACTTTGCAGGCACCCTCCCACTTGTTTTCCAAAGCCACTCCAGCAGTGGGTACCATCATTATGTTCAATTTACAAATGAAGAAATTGGGGCTCAGATGTAAAGAGAACTTTCCTAAGGAAGAAAATGTGAGAAAACGTGAGTCGAGATTCAAAGCCAGGTCTTCTGGCTGCAGAGCCTGTAGGGCCCATGCTCTTAATCACTGAATCATAGGAGTAGCAGTTGGTGACTGTCTTAAAGTCCTGGAAAGCCAAATACCACAGCAACATGAATCCTTGGGAAGCTTCGTCAATGTTTTCTTAACAATCCTGCAATCCTAACTGCACCTGAAAACAAGTAAACATTAAAAACAGAGTTTTTTACACACCAGGAAGTCTAGACACCTGCTTTTGTATATTTTCTGGAGGGGAAAACATAGACTCATTGTATGACATTTATTTCAACCATTTGGAGAGGTTTTAGGAGAGATGGGTAATGTTTGCGATTCAGCAGTGAGACATAAATGTTTAACACAGGGTCTTCCTCCTCCCCCGCCCTTCCCCTACGGATGCTTTGAATAGTGCGAAGTCTGTTTTAAGCTCTGCTGATTTACTCAAGAAAAGGATCAGCATATTTTGAAATATTGGTCATATGGTCTGGGGGACGGGAGCATCAAAACACAGCAAAACTCAACAAGCTACTTCCTGTCAGCTGCTTCTCAAGACTTCATGGGCTCATAACACTTAATAAAAAAACATGAGCTGTAAATAATACCTGATTTCAACTGCATTTTTCATCAAACAAACTAGACATTGGGAAGACAGTTTTGTTCTCACTGAGGAGTACATAACCCCCATATGCATGAGATGTTCATTTCCTACCCCTTCATTGAGGACCCACTATGTGCTGAAACTTTACTTTTGGCTTCATTCATAGAAAATGGTTGCTACCCAAATAGCTTTGACCTACAAAAAAGGCCATTTCATATGGCTCAGCCTAACAGATACTTTACACTTACTGTCTGTGAGGTAGGTTTTCTTATTATTCTTAGTTCATTAGGATGTTAGTTCCATGAGGACAGAAACTCATCAGCTTCATCTCCTCCAAGTCCTCGGTGCCTAAAACAAGGCCCATCGTAGGTGGTCATTACTTATTCGATGGATGGATGAGTGGATGGATGGATGGGAAGCTAAGGCTTAGGAAGGCCATCCAGCAAGGAAGTCAAGCCAGGCTTTGAGCCCAGGTCTGCTGCAAAGCCCCGCATTCACCAAGCCACAGTCGGTTAAAGGGACAATGCACCAACCGCAATCTTTATTTCTAGTCCCAGGAGTCATCACCAGTGGCCTTTCTCTGAAAGTCCCACTCTGTATCCATGGGCAGAGGGGGAACCTGGGGCACCCTGTGGCCACAGCCAGCTGCCTTCTCAGGCCTTCCCAGGCCCTATGTGTCTGGGGCAAAGGGACAGAGCAAAGGGCAACCTTGCTAAAAAGCATCTCAGATGCCCTTGAAGAACAGGAGGCGAGGGGTGAGCCAGAGGTTGCACGGAAGGACAGAAGTCACATGGGAGGAGACGAGACAGAGGACCAAGGTGCAGAGGAGGACCGCGGGTTGATGTGAAGGCGTGTGGAGCTGTGTCCACATTGCCCACATCAGGCTGCACGGCCTCGTTAATTAACCAGGAAGGTGGAGGGGGGCACAAGGGCGGGGGGCGGGTGGAAAATAAACCTCAACGAGGAGGTAGACAGGGAAGCAACTCGGGCTGGAATCATTTTGTTTTATGAATAGTTTATGAGGCGTATCAGGAGTCACACTAACGGGCAAGGGCTGGAATGTTTTCTAACTTTAAAGTGAAAGCCGCCCACCAGGCCGCGGCGAGTGTGGGAGAGGCGAAATAGGAAAAACACGGAGGCCCCTCTCGGCGCAGCTCGGTCTTGTAAAACGCGGATCTCGGGCTGTGCGCACCAGCAAACGCAGCCCCCTTTGCCGGCTGACACCACCTTGGAGTTTTCACAACCCTGTGTTCAGGCCGCTTATCTCAGCACCTGGGAATGTGTCACGGATGGCCCCTGGGGCAGAGGACGAATCTGGGGAGAAGGAGCATGGAGCCTGTGGGGTGCCCAGCTCAACAGCAAGCGCTTTCTGTGCTCAGAACTCTGCACTAGTCGCCATGGCGCGAGGAGGAGCCCCCCCCCCCCGGGGGAAGTGGTCTTGCTGGGGGCAAAGAACACACAAGGAGCCTCAGAAAGGAATCTTTATTTGTCCAGATCGGCTCAGTGCTTTTAACGGCTCCCTCTGCACCCACAAGCGAAGCCACGGGCGCCCCATAAACTGACCCCTGCGTCCCAGGCCTTGGGGAAGCCTCCTCCTTGCTCCCCCCACCACTGGGCGCCATCTCTTAGAATGGAGCCCCCGCCTCCACGGTTGACCCCTCTGTGTCGAGGTAGTTCCTAGGCTGCACCCACCCCTGGAACGTATCCCAGCACCATCCCTCGGGTTCTCCAGGCCAATGTCCAAGATTCCCCTTTGCCCCATTTCCCACAGTCACAGCCTGTGCCCAAACTGGCTTCTGGATCCAAGCCAGGGTCTGATTCTGGGCCTCTTGCTTGGAATGTAAATTCAGACTTCAGTCAGCAAGCTCGTGCAAGGGACGGTGCTGTCACACAGGCTGCATGTGAAGTCCGGGGAGACCTCCCCACACTGGGGGCACTTTTCCAGCCTCTGCCTTGTATTCCTCTTCCATTCATGAGCTCTGAAAATCTCGCTCTCCAGGACATCCCACTGTCACACCTGCTCTCCGTCTCCTGTACCCCACTGGAAATTGGAGTCTGTAGAGTTTCTTCCTGATAAGGTTTTCTCTCAGTCTGAATTGAAAGGATTTCCCCTTTCCAGAAAGTTTGGGAAGTTATCCTGGAGATCAGATATATTTCTTGGTGTTCCTCCAATCACACCCGCTCTGCCCCGAGCACACTCTTCTTTCTGTTAGGGAGAAGTTGGTATATCTACCTGGGAAGACTCTGGTATCCTCACAGCTCATTCTGGGATGCTGTTTGCATAAAATCCCTGTAGGAAAGGGATATTAGGATATTAGTCAAGATATTAAACATGGCATCTGCCAGGGAATTGATAGATGTCTAATCCTGCTCTCTTGCTTCATCCATTTATTCAAAATTAATAAGTTAAAGAACAAATAAGTGCCTGTCATGTGTCCTGTCCAGTTCTGTGCAGTAAAACGCAATAAAAGACAAGGTAAAACTTCTCTTGGAGCTCAGAGCTTCGTGAGGCAAGAGAGGCACTAAACAAGTATACAAATAAACGAGCATGATCATTTCAGATAGTAACAGGCTATGAAGACAATAATGAAACGGAAAGTGAAAGGCAGAGGTAGGAGGCTGGAACGTGGAGGTTTACTTGTAACCACGAGAGCAAAGCAAGGAGAATCAGCCCTGCTTTTTGGACTCTTTGGTCTCCGAATTCAATACAGAGTCCTAGAGAGTTAGTCTGAGCTCTGAGAAAAACCCCTTTCCCTAAAGTGGATCGGTCTGAATGGGCAAGCAACATTCTACCGGAAAGGCTGAACCCTGGGACTGATGTTGGCATTTCAGGGAAAGAAAGAGTGCGGGTGCCACTAACAAAGGACAGAGAAACTAAATGAGGGAGAGTGTGTGGGCATGAATGTCCCCATCAACTGGGCACCCATGTGTGGAAGCTGAGGAGGGTGAGAGAGCGCCCTTCCCAACCAGCTGTTGGCCTGGACAGTGGGACCACCCACAGCAGCTGTCAGGCACCTTCCTTAGATGGAGAAACCAACAACTCCCCCTAGAAGCCAACAGATTGAGGCAGGAGGTGCTTTGGAATTTGGAGATGTCATCAAGTCTCTTAAGCTATTCCCATTTGCATCCTAATTTACGTAGCTGTGGACACAGTCACACACTGCAGGCAACGGGGATTGGAGCATAGCAGTAGATGCCCGGGCAATGTGAAGATCAATCATTGGCTTGAGTCAGGGGCATAGTCCTGGCCTCAGGTGAGGGAGGCTGAGAGGTTATCTGGCTCATAGTTCTGTGTATATTACACAAGCCTGTGCCCCTAATGAAAATGTCATCGGAGAGCCAACCGCTGTTCTAGAAAGGGCTCAATGAAGGTACAGCTGTGATCAACCTTTTAGAGATGGAGCAGAGAGATGTACAGGCAACCCAATCAAAAATAACAGGTAGCAAGGCTATTTTAAGAAGGAGGTAACAGTAAGGGAACCTACAGAAGCAGAAGAAAATAAAGGAATGCTATGAACAAGAGGGAGTGGGTTTTCAAATTATGGTGATCTAGGGCTGAGAGGAAGTAATGAAAAGATCTGCTCGTCGATATAGTAATGTTACTGATGCAGCCTCTGCCATGCCTTTAGCATTGACTAGATGCTAGTTACCGTGCTAAGGGTTTAATACACATTACATCATTTAATGCTCACGGCAGTCCTTGAAGAGAGACATTATGATTTTCATGATGTCATGGTTTTTATGACCCACCCCGCGGGATCTGGTGACTGCTTGCACAGGAATCCCTGCAGGACCTAAGGGATTCGAGATTCCCAGACCCTGCCAGACATGCAGAATCAAAATCTTTGTGTGGAGCCTGGAGATCTGCATTTCAAGCGCTCCTTGGCTGATTTGTAAACCACACTGGGTTATTTTGAATTTCTTGGAATAGAGGAAGTTTAGTGACTGCTAGGAATCCAAGAGACTGAGTCCAGCAGTATCATTATTTTTCCTTCCTTTTGGTGGAGGATTTTATTTATTTTTGAAATTTTGTATTGAAATATGGTTGATTTATAATGTGTTCGTTTCAGGTGTACAGCAAAGTGACTCAGTTATACATATATATAAATATATATATTCATTTTCTATATTCTCTATTATAGGTTATACAAGATATTGAGTGTAGTACCCTGTGCTATACAGTAGGTCCTTTTTGGTTATCTATTTTATATATAGTAGTGTGTATATGTTAATCCCAAACTCATAATTTATCCCTCCCCCTCCTCTGCTTTGGTAACCATAGATTTTATCTATCTATCTATCTATCTATCTATATCTACCTGCCTACCTACTCTGGGTCTTAGTAGCAGCACACAGGATCTTCGTTGCTGCGTGCAGGATCTTTCAGTCGCAGCATGCGGGACCTTTAGTTGTGGCATCTGGGATCTTTAGTTACGGCACGCGAACTCTTAGTTGCAGCATGTGGGATCTAGTTCCCTGACCAGGGATCGAACCTGGACCCCTTGAATTGGGAGCGTGGAGTCCCAGCCACTGGACCACCAGGGGAGTCCCGATAAGTTTGTTTTCTATGTCTGTGAATCTTTTTCTGTTTTGTAAATAAGTTCATTTGTATCCTTTTTTTAGATTCCAAATATAAGTGATATCCCATGATATTTGTCTTTCTCTGTCTGGCTTATTTCACTTAGTATGATAATCTCTAGGTCTATCCATGTTGCTGCAAATGGCATTGTTTCATTCTTTTTTATGGCTGAGTAGTATTCCATTATATATATGCACCAATTTATGCATTCATCTGTCAGTGGACATTTAGGTTGCTTTCATGTCTTGGCTATTGTAAGTAGTGCTGCTATGAACATTGGGGTGTGTGTATCTCTTCGAATTATGTTTTTCTCCAGATATATGCCCAGGAGTGAGATTGCAGGATCATGTGGTAGTTCTTTTTTATTTCTTATAAGTTTATTTATTTATTTTATTTTTTGGCTGCGATGGGTCTTCATTGCTGTGCACGGGCTTTCTCTAGTTGCAGTGAGCAGGGGCTACTCTTCATTGTGGTGCACGGGCTTCTCATTGTGGTGGCTTCTCTTGTTGCAGAGCACGGGCTCTAGGTGCGTGGGCTTCAGTAGTTGTGGCTCGCAGGCTCAGTAGTTGTGGCACATGGTCTTAGTTGCTCCGCAGCATATGGGATCTTCCAGGGCTTGAACCCGTGTCCCCTGCATTGGCAGACGGATTCTTAACCACTCTGCCACCAGGGAAGCCCTCATGTGGTAGTTCTATTTTTAGTTTTTTGAGGAACCTCCATATTGTTTTCCATAGTGGCTGCACCAATTTACATTCCCACCAACAGTGTAGGAGGGTTCCCTTTTCTCCACACCCTCTCCAGCGTTTAGTATTTGTAGAGTTTTTGATGTTGGCCATTCTGACCGGTGTGAGGTGATGCCTCATGGTAGTTTTGATTAACATTTCTCTAATAATTAGCTATATTGAGCAACTTTTCCTGTGCCTGTTGGCCATCTGCATGTCTTCTTTGGAGAAATGTCTTTTTAGATCTTCTTCCCATTTTTTGATTGGGTTGTTTGGTTTTTTTTGATATTGAGCTGTATGAGCTGTTTGTATATTTTGAAAAAAGCCTTTGATAAAATTCAACATCCGTTATGATTAAAGCAACAGCAACAAAAAAAAACCTCTCCAGAAAGTGGGCATGGGGGAACGTACCTCAGCAGTATCATTTAAAAAAAAAAAAAATCAGCACTTCCAGCAGAGATGAAGCATGATACCTGCCTTTGGAGATGCTGAAAGGACCCCATTTACAAAACGATGCTAATGGTGTTTATCTGGATGGGACTAAGGTATACAAAGGCTGTTCCCTCCCACCTTCCCCAGAGACCTGGCTTTGCACACTGGACTCAGGAGGGAGGGAGGAAAAGAAGTGTGTCCAGATGAAAGCAGAAGACACAGACTTCTCAGAACTAAGGTCCTGAACTCAGCAGAGTTTAGCCTCCGGGAACAGGAGACAGAGAGATGGAGATGGGGCAGGGGCCCCAAGGAGGCCGACTGTGAAGGTTAGCTGGACTCCTCTTGTATCCCCTGCAAGGCTGAGGGCTAAATCCGTCACTGTGTGGATGAAGCAACACAGCTTTCTTTCTCAGAAAGAGGCACCCAAATGTTTACCGTGGTCCTGAGGACTTATTCTGAGAAGGCAAGCTACCGAAAGGGCCTTCCCAGTTTCCAGTGTTTTCCTATTCCCAGGCTCTCATGTTAGAGGGGTCTCGGTCCTCAGTGTGCCTCTGTGAGCCCTGTACAATGTCTTCTGTGCCACTGGCTTCATCAAAGAACAGAGCCTCCTGGTGTGACTTTAGTGTGAATGCAGGAGGTGCCGTCGGGGTGACGAGTGAGGGGCTTTCATCTTCCTACGGAGGGGCTGCCTTTGCTCTGCTTGTGCTTGCCTTCCTGGGGGCTTTGGAGGGAATAGTGGGCCATTGTCGGGGGAGGTCCCCTATCACCCAGCCCCCAGAGGCTAAGGCTGTTAGGCTTCAGCACATGGACACTTTGGGACAAGGGGACCGACTCTTCGAAGGCCGCTATAGCCCCGCAAGAGGCTGGAGGCTGAAGGTGGCAGGGCAGATCCCTTTCTGGAGGTGGAGGAAACAAGACCTGCAGATCCACACCCCTGCCCTGGGGACACTGGGGCTCTTTCCTACTCTCACCAAGTTTGAAGGGCACATCCCAGTTAAAGGAGAGAGAGTTCGGCCAAGGACAGATTTTTACACCTGGCTAGGGTGAGACCTGCCATGGTGCAGAGCTATTCAGTCCAGAGCACTTCAGTTACACACTAGCGCGTGGACACGAGCACACCCAGGCACACTCACACACGCACCAAGCCCTCCAGGTGCAGAGCGCACGCCGCAGACAACTACACCCAGGACAAGCAGGCACGTGGAGCACAGACTCATCAATGAGATTGGGTGCCCACTGTTGGGATGGGCAGGTGCAGGGTCACTGGGCAGGGAGCAAGCCTTAGTGTGCACGTTGAGCGGAACAGCCTGTGTCAGGAGTGAGCAGATTTGCCCGGCAGTGTCCCCAGCTCCTGCTGCCACACGCCAGCTGTCATGTGCCAACCGAGGAGAATCTTGTGCACTCCTCAGATGACTCTGCCAAAACACCCCAGCCCATGATTTAGCTCAAATATTTGTCCACTTGGACTCAATTAATTCTCTAGTGCAGCACAGAGGGCCCAGCAGGCTCTTTGTAGATGCAACATCCTCGTTGTATAGGGTGCTTTATGTCTCCCCTAAGAGGCTGAAACTGTCCTTAAAAATAAGTGTGTGTGTGCGAGAGAGAGAGAGACAGAGAGAGACAGAGCGGGGGAGGTTGGTGGTCAGGAAGGGGAGACAGACAGAGAGAGAGGGGGAGAGAGGCAGAGAGAGAAACAGAGGCCAAAGACAGACAGAGGGATGGACGCTGACCACGCTGACCTTTCCAGAAGAGGCTCACACTCTGAAAAACCCAACACAACAAATCCAACCAAATCCAGGCATGTCCAAGGAGGGCAGCACACGTGGTCGCCACGGGAGCAAGGCTGTACACAGCACAATGAATCCTCTTCCCACAGCACACCTGCAACTCTTCCATAGTGTATGTTGTTTGGTTTTACACCCCACCCTCAACAAGCATTTGAATTAATATAAACATCTCTTAGCCGGTCCTTACGACGACAGCAGCATTAGGGTGGGAGGGACCTACTCAGACAAAGATTGGCACAATGCCTTCTTTGTGTCATCCTTCCCGATGGAATAGGGACGGCGGCAAGACTGTGCGGGAGGGTTCTGGGTGGTCCATCGGTTCATCAGTGGCCTGGACTCGTGAGAGATTGGGGCAGGGGACAGGGATGTGTTTGATGACTCTGTGTGTCTGTAACATATGCAAGGCGAGCTTCGGAGTGATGGGAATCTGAGGACGGCCAGAAGGAGCCTTGCTTTTGCCAAAAACGATGCTTTCAAATGACAGCAGGAAATGCGGCCCCGAGGGAGGCTGTTGGAGGTATGGGCGCTGGGCGGAGTTGGTATAGGAGTGGAGGGAAGACTCGGGAGAAAAGGACGAGTTTCCATCAGCAGGAATGGGGAGGAAAACTCAGCACTGGAGAATACAAGCCTAGTGATAACCAGCTTAGGGGTTTTTGCTGTGGCTGGTAGGGGCAGAAATATCCCCTGCAGAAGAATGATCATAGGTAAGACCACAGAACTGAAACATCTGCCTGTGACGCTGAGGATGGCTGAGCTCCCCGTACAGCTGAACTCGTCCCTTCTACACATGCTGTCACTGTTGGTCACTGAAGGTGCTACGTAGACACAGTGAATAAGAGAGACATGGAATCTGTCCTCTCTGTCACTCTCGGTTTTGTTTTGTTTTTTCAGACAAGTGAGAAAGCTTTTTTGAAGTACACATATAATTCAGGGGGTGGGAAACAAACCAAAAAAGCAAGCCACATCCCAGGAACCCAAGTTATGCCCTTTATTTTAACATATTTCTCTATTCAGTTCGCACATATGATAGAAACCACTGCAGTTTGCCCTCAATCGAGGGGCCTTATAGGAAAGGCCAGGTAGTTAACTCCTCAGTGGTGTTATAGGAAAGACTTCCTCTCAAGTAGAGGCTCTTTTCGCAAACAAATTTTTACAGATACACTTGTAAGAATAAAAAGGTCAGGGAGCATCAGAAGAGGGTCAAATAGTCAAACAGTGTGGTAAGCCCTATAATTTTAGCAACATGTACAGAGGAATTGGGAAGATGAGTTGGGAGTGCATTTACTCTAGACAAGGGTATTTGAGAAGGTTGTAGCCAGTCCAGAGTTCCTGTAGGAAGTGCGCTGTATCTCAGTCCTAAAGGATGACTTCCTATTACCCAATAAAGGGGTGAGGTGCGGGGTACAGTTTTGACATGGGAAGAAACTCCTCCAGGTGGGGAAATGATACAGTCAGAGCCTCAGAGGTTGGGGAGATTACAGTATGTTGATGGAACTGAAAGTCCAACAGAGAGAATAGTTACAAGATGGTGCCAACGGTGAGAGCTGTACACAGGCCCGGTTATAAAGGGCCCTGACGGCCCAGGTGTCTGGGCCTGGTTCTAAGAGAAGGAAACTACTTTTCCAACTTCACTGGTAGGATGGAGACTAGACTGCTCCAATTGGGCTGCAGAAGTGCCCTTGTAGTGAAGTTTCCAAAGCTAGAAAGAAGGTGGGATTATCTAAAACCATGATCTCTGCTCTTTCCACATTGGCTCCTGAGAGGTAGAAACTTCAGGCCGAAGAGAAACAGACCAATTGTGTGCAGGGCTGTTAGGTTACTGGTGTTTTTTCCCCATTTCATTTTTGATAGCACTGTGGGAGAAGGAAACAGCTTATGCTGGACGGGAAGAATGGGTCCTATGTGATCCATTTGGAAACCACCTTGCGTAATAATGCAGAATACCTGGTGGGCATAGGCAGAAGATGTGTTTGATCAGTTGATTGATTGGAGAGGCAGCTCATGGGCAGCCAGGCAGGCTCTGTTCCATCTCACTTTGGGAGGTTCCAAGGGGGAGCCATGCTGAAGTTGGATGCTTTGATGACTGATTTCTTAACTCCTTCTTTCCCATTCCCTCTACTGACCCAGATCCAGTGGGAGCTCATGGTGGGGAGTGAAGGCTGCCCCAAAGCATGTGCCTCCCCATTAAAAAGCCATGGACCAAGAGTGAGAAATTATAGCTCGAAATCTGGAGTCCGAGATATCTGGATCGCAATCTCAGCATCACCCCTTCCAGACTAAGTGACCTTGGCTCATTTACTTCACCTCCTAACATTCAGCATCCTCACCTGCCCAGTGCAGGTTGTCGTCATGTTCCTTCAAAGAGACACATACAGCGAGGGCTGAATTTGATTATGACACGAAGTGCTTAGCATGGGGCCCCGCACCGTCAACACTCAACAGAAATAGCTCAACGATTACTATTCTCAGTAGTAGCAGTTTTAGCATTAAATTAGTATTATTTTAAGTCTTTCTAAGGCCAAGAAGACCCACGTTTATTCATACATAGATGCTTAGCTGCACAAGCAAATGCTGATATGAGCCATCACACTTTTTGCCTACAAGATGCCAAGAGAGCTGGGAAAGTCACTGTAAAACCAGACGCCAGTGACATCAGCAGTCAGTACCATTGGGAAGGGGTAAGGATGCCAAAGATTGAGTTAAGGTTTCACTTTCTAAGTGGCAGTAGTGGTATTCAGGGACAACGTGAGGTAGAAAGAGTTGTGTGAAGGGATAAAACGTGCAATACGTCTTTTCACAAATCCTGGGCAACCACGTGCCGTGGTGAGTGGCAGAGTAAAAGAAACCACACAGGGAGTTGGGGAGCTGCCTTCCCAAACACATGAAGCACTTTCCACACCTCTCAGTGCCTGATGAGTTGCTGATGGTGCTGGGAGCTCCACACGTGATGTATGTCGTGAGGTAGAGAGTGAAGATCGGACGTTTAGAGGCTCTGGCTTCCTGAGTGTTTATGGTGTTGTGCAGATGAGAGCCGCTGAGAAACTAAAATCATGAAGCAATCCACGTGAGAATCGGGGCCCTGGGAACAGCACTGAGACAAGATGCCAAGGGAGGGGAGGGGAGTCGTGTGGTCCATGTTTAGATGCAAGAGGCACCTACAGTCCACTTGTCTAGATTTACCAAAGGGGGACCATGTCATGCATGGATTTTCTACTTGAAAATATATTTTGGAGAACCTTACACATCAGTAAATGTGCAACTGTCTCCTAATTTTAGAGCCACATAGGGTCCTACTGTAGGATGCAAATACCTTTTGCCTAAATGTCAATCATTATCTACTGTTTCAGTCAGGATGGGGTAAATTACGCTGCAGTAACAAATGACTCCAAAACCCTAGTGGTTTATGGTAGTCAACAGTAGGCACTCATCAAAGATTGTGACATTTTACCAGTGTGCCCTCCAGAGAGACTACACCAGTTTATAATCCCAGTGGTGATATAGGAAAACTGCCCATTTTACCCCCACTCCTATGCTTTAGGAAAGAACATGACCAGAGCAGGTTAATAAAAAGCACGGCCTTGGCAAAATCATTAGGTTGATGCCCCTTCCTCTTCACCCTCAGCCTGCTGTCCTGTCTTCTTTCCACCCAAAGAATCCTAGACATTCTTTAAGGAAAGCCTATATGCAGACACCAATGTGCTTATTAATTATACTGTGTCGTGTTGGTTCCAAACCCTTGGACTAGAGAAGAATGATTCCCAGAAGGGCTGTCTTCCCGGCAGAAGGCAAACTCTCCAACTCAGTCCTCCCCGCCACGCAAATATGTGCCTCTTCTAGCCAACGAGACTTTTATTTGCATCCCTTTGTCATTAGCTCTGTGCGAAACTATGAGTGGGGAAGATGAAGAAGAAGGAGGAGGAAAAAATGACACAGAACATACTTCAGAAGTCACTATCTTTTTATTTTGAAGTTTTAACCACGACTGATGACTTTTATCTCCAAGGAAACTGCCTCAGTTCCAGGAGGAGATGCTCCAAGCTTCCTTTGACCTGTACATGGCCATGAAATAAGATAAAGTGCAGGACCTAGGTTCCTGAAGAGCCAGAGGAAAATCATGCCACTAGTAGTTGGCATCTGTCCACACAAGTGCTGGGGATGCCCCAGCTTCAGTGACATTTTCCAGGAACCGGACAGACACAGGCTCACGTTTTCTAGTCCTCATGGCACCTGGTATCCTCCACTGTGTTTCTCCCAGTGGTCGCTGAAGGTCCCCTCACTAGAACTGGCAGGAAGCCCACTCCCTACGATGTGCTGCCAACCTCCCTCAGGGTGGCTATGACCTTCCCCTTTAGTCACAGTGCATACGTTTGAATCCTGATTTATCAGAAGCCAAGGAGCACAGACTCAGGAAAACTAGAGTTCCAGCTTCACCTGTTCTGCTTCCTAATGGTGAACTCAATGAGTTATTCTTTCTGAATCACACACTGTAAAGCATGGGTGACAGCATTTCTCCTGTTGAGTTGTTATACAGGTTAAATGGAGCAGTGATGCAGACCTCACACAGAACTTGATGCGTAGGTAAGCATTGACTCATTACCACAATGTCTTACTTTCTATAGTCACCATCTTTACTCTAAGCTTCATCACCTCTCCCCAGAATTAGTATAATTGACCCCTGTTGGCTTCCTCTGCATTGACTGTTGCCTTTTGAATTCCACAGTGAGCATCCAGGGACGAGATCTGTCCTTCACTCATTCATTCATTTATCAAGGTGTTCAGTTTTGCTGTACGGGAGGAGCCCCCCTGGCCTGCTGGTTCGTTCTGAATCCGGCAGACCTAACTCTGTGCCTTAGACCAGTTATCTAATGCACAACCTCGGGGAAGTTACTGAACCTTACCAGCCTCTGTTGCCTCATCTATAAAATGGGAATAATAAGATCTGCCGCACCAGGAAGTGGTTCTGAAATTTGAGTTTCTATAGAATCCAGCTGGGAAGCCTGTTTAAATGAAGATCTGGGGTGCAGCCTAGGTAACCTTATATGTAATCAACTCTCCATGTGATGTACCTATCATAATTTGAGAAGCCCCCTGCGAAGATTGATAGACACTTCCTGTCAAGGACTTAGTCCAGTGCCTTGCGCATAGTAGGTACTCTTACTATTAATTATAGCATTGATCAGACCTTTGGACCAATCAAAAAATGTTTTGAGCCCCTCTTATGTGCTAGGCGTAGAATACATCAATAACCCAGAGAGAGGCAGTCAAGCCATTGATTCTAAAAGGGCAGGCAGACATTGAACAAACATTCTAAGTATTATACAAAAAAAAAAAAGAAACATAGGGCGCCCTAAATCATTGGGAAGATGGTTCAGACATTAGTCTCCCCCTGTGCCCCCACCCCAGTCTTTTGATGTCCACTTCCTGCACCGTGCACGGGCTGCTCCGCCGGAGCCAGCTCATACCAGCTAGGGAGAATTGATTGTTACATTTTCAAGAATTTTGTGAGCCAAGCGACTTCCCACTGATAACTTGAAATTGCTCTTGCTGGATGTATTTACGCCATGGAAATCCAGAAACGTCACAAATCAGGGCTCTCCACCCCCAACCCCAAAAGCCGGTTGTTAAACATTTACTAGCACACCACGGCACGCGGGTCATCTTCCCAGCCCCCCACCTCTGTTCTTTGCCTTCTTCCCACAGTCCTTGTACTGGTTTGACCCCTACCCCCAACTCTGGATCCAACTGACTGTCTCAGAACAGCCCAGATGAAACCTCATGCCATGTTTAGATTTTTTTCCCTGGGAGAGTGGTTGAATGCCAGGTCACCAATCCTGCTGGCAAGGACGCTAGTGTTCATAATGAATTCCACCTGCTGGGCACACCCTATGCTTCTTGGTGGATAAAAGAAGGAAATTTCCCTCCAGTAACAATGACATCTGATGGAATTTTTCTTGTCATCCCTACCCACCTCCACCACGACATTGCTCTCCGCGGTCATGTTGGCAGAACACGATGTTTTGGAGAGTCCCTTCCGTGGGGTGGGGGCATTCAGGTGCTGTCACCAGCCAGCTGTCTCGCCATGCGCTGGGACAGAGGAGAGCCCAACCCTGGCAGGCCCCTCCCTGCAGGAGGTCTCCTCATCAGATCACTGGTTGGCCCCTCTATGGGAAATTCCTTTCTCTTGTACAGAACATTCTCTCCACCCCAGATTCCCTCTGATAGAAACTCAAAAGGAGAAATGCCAGGCCATAGAATTTAAACAGAAGGGCCTTAGACAACTTATCTCACTTCAGCAACTTTGCAGTTTGTATTTGTAAACCTCACTTATTTACTTGTCCTGTTTTTGTTAAAGTAAACTCATTTGGAGCCGCCACATAAAAGGGTTTTGTTTACATGGCCTCTGCTTTCAGTTTAGATTCCTGGTTCAGTCTATTCACGTGAGTCCCATTTTTTTTCTCCCAAAGAATAAAAAAAAACTTTAAATAAAGTTCGGAGCCTCTCAGACAGGAATAACAGGCCCACAATTTTGTACAAAAGGCTCAAAGCATGGCAAGAGAAGGCGCGGGGAGGCAGAGAAGGAATTTGAGTCTTCACAGATCAGGTTTGTCCGGGTACCAGAGTTTGGGGCTTGGGGCTTGCCAAGGTTTTCTGGCCTGGAAACCATGATCGGGTTCCATCAGGACAGAGCTGAGAGCTTGTAACTCATGTTGGCTCAGTGGGGCTCACAGGAGGATTCCCAGAGTCTCACTGACACCCTCTTACACCCGAGACCCCTCAGAATCAACACTTCATTATGTGCCTGTGGGATGCCTTTCCACCCACTCATCATGAGACATGGTCTTATTACTTGCAGAGGAGCCAAAGGAAGGCTGATTGGCATTCTGTCACCTGTTCCTATGTCTCTTTGTGTGTGTGTGTGTGTGTGTGTGTGTGTGTGTGTGTGTGTGTGTGTGTGTATAGGGAATCTTTCTGGAGCACTGGGGGTAGAAATTACTGCCATGGGATTTACACACTAACAGCAGTGGAAAACTGGAAAAACATTCATTTTTCTCCTCCCCCCACACCAGCTTCATTCATGTTTCTAGGTGATGGGAAGACAAGTTACCTCCTAGCAAGGGAGTTAAGCAGGAGACTCAAGAACCATAAGAACTTGTTCATGTGCTTTGCTTAAAGATTTGAGACTCCCCTGTGGACTCTCTTTGGGGCACCCTCTCCCCAGTATCTGCTTTCCTGGCTCTGACTAAGTACAGCTCATGGATGCGGGCCTCTCTGCGAAGGAGCCTGGGAAAGCTGTCGCCCTGTAAGCAGCCTCTCAAAGGGAGGGGAAAGAACTCATAGGCAACAATCAATGGGGGAATTATGAAAGTATGATGAAACTGCTCTATGGGCTATCATATGACAGTTAGAAAGGATTAGTTATATTGGAATATCCTGAAAGGGAAACGTCTGGGACCCATCGTCCAGTTAAAAAGCAAATGTGCAATGTGGTGTCATTTATGTTAAAAAAAAAAAAAAACTTAATTTCAAAGGCACTATATTGAGTGAAAAAACAATCTCAGAGGGTCAAATACTATATGATTCCATTTATATAATTTATAATTCCATTTAATAATTCTGTCTCAAAATGACAGAATTATAGATATGGAGAAAAGATTAGTGGTTGGAAGGGGTTAGGGAACAGTAGAGGGGGAGAGGAGGTATGACTATAAAGGAGTAGTTGATGGAATAATTAGAATAATTTATTGAAGAAATAATTCCATATCTTGGTGGTTGCGGACACACAAATCTACATGTGATAAAATGGCATAGAACTATATACCTGCTTTGTGCCAATGTCATTTCCTGGTTTTGATATTGTAGTATTGTTATATAAGATGTAACTGCTGCAGGAAACTGGGTGGAACTGGGTACAAGTCTCAAAACAATACCACGTATTTCCATAAATCTATGTGTAAGTAAACCTCACTTACAAACAGACAAAAAGCTCAAAGGATGTATGTCATTGTGGTTGCCGTCGTCACTTGGCCAGAAGGGAAATATTTGCGATTAGGGATTGGTCAGAGGATGCCTAGCCTTTTCTGTAACGTTAGAATATTTCTCCAACTGATACACATTTGTGGAATTTAAAAAAGCATCGTCACCTTTGTAGAGTGAGCCAAAATCAACAAGTGTTGATTGAACATTATATGGTTGTAACAGTGAAAACCCTGATACAATCTCTGTCCTCGTGGGGGGCTGGGTCCAGCCATACAAACTGCCATTAAACAGATGGTCACACATATGGTGGTTGCCAGAGCCAAGAGGCACCATGAGCGGTGAAAATGTGGAACAGAGAACCTGGGATTCGTCTCCGTAGCGTCTGCAACCACCCCGTACCCAGTGTGTTCACTCACTCACACACTTACTTATTCACTCCTCAAACATTCACTATGCCTTTCTTGACTACCCCGAGGAGATGGAGAAGAGCAACTGGGCTTCCTGTATCAGTTACAGAGAGCACAGCCCAGAGACTGACCAATAACAAGTCTCGGCAACGGGTTTGATCAGGATGGATTTGCTCTAGTTGAAATGGGGCTTGGGCAAGTGGGCCATTCACACAGCCTCTACAACATGAATAGTGCCCCCCACTCCCCACGGGAAGTTGTATGAGCCAGTGGTCCTTAACTTGGGGCTCTGGGTCCCACTGAGTCCTCTCCATCCTGCTTCAACCTCTCAGAGCCCTCCAGGGGATGCCCCAGAGCCCCATAAGGGAGCGTCTTTCTGTTTCGACTACTCAGCATCCCTTTCCCCATCTCCTTGATTCAGCAGTTTGATTGTTCTTGGGGAAACCATCTTGCTTTCTCTTTCAATTTTACATGATTTCATGTAGACAGACTTCCAACCAAGGCTCTAGGCGTGGGATCATCGGAGGCAGTGAGAGATTCAACTCCAAAATTTTTGTGAGAATTATTGAAAAGAGGCCTTGTTTCCACAGGAGCTGAGGTAAGCCTGAAGCCGCCAGCAGCCATCTTGTCTGAAAATGGAATCAACGGGAGCAAAGCAGAGGTGAGAGAAAGTCTGAGTCCTAAAGATATCTTTCGAGCACTTGGATCCAGCTCTAGGCAGAAGGCTTGAAGCTAGAAATTCCTGTACTTCAGGTGTATGAGCCAGTAAATCCTTCTTTTTGTCCTAAACCAGTTTGAGTTGGGTTTCTACACAGTGTGAAAACTGCTGGGGAGTGGAAGGAACTTTGAATCTCAGAATGGTAATGCTAAAAGACATTACGTGTATGCATAACCTCTTCAAGGAGCCCCTTCACTTCTTACCACCAATGGATCCTTTTTCTTAATCCTTCTCTACTGCTATCTTGTTTTGATAGATTCTGTGAACCAAAAACACACCATACATTGTTAATCAATAAGGACATTGTTTCTCACTTTTACTGAACACAGCGATAATAGCCATCATT
Organism: Lagenorhynchus albirostris; assembly: GCF_949774975.1. Taxonomy (NCBI): domain Eukaryota; kingdom Metazoa; phylum Chordata; class Mammalia; order Artiodactyla; family Delphinidae; genus Lagenorhynchus; species Lagenorhynchus albirostris. Next base: position 33,894,108 of record NC_083104.1, on the reverse strand, counting down.
TATATGGCTCTGTTGTAAATACCGTACACTTGGACGTGAATCTTGCCTGCTTTCCCCACTGTGTACTGGGTCACTTTGGGTGAGTAACCTCACCCCTCTAAGTCTCCTTTCCTCATCTGTAAGATGAGACATGAACATCACCCACTTCATAGGGCTGTTGTGTGGAATATTTAAGAGAATGCATGTGAAGTGCATGCCAGGGTGTGAGAACTAGTAGCTGTTAATTAGTATTAAAATTGTCATTATCATGATGTCTAACCTTCACAGTAATTCTGCATGCGGTGTTATTATTGTAACCTTATGGAGGAGAAGTTGAGCCTCAGGGAGGTCATAGAACTCGCTTGGCTTATGGTAGGGTCAAGATTGGAACCTAGGTGTCCTTGAATTGTAAGTCCATGCTTTCTCGCCGTACTCACTACCCCAGTCCCTCCCTCCCTCCCTCCTTCCCTCCCTCCCTCCCTCCCTTCTTCCCTCCCTCCCTCCCTCCCTCCCTCCCTCTCTCTCTCTCTCTCTCTGTCTCTCTCTCTCTCTCTGTCTCTCTCTCTCTCTCACACACACACACACACACACACATTATTAGAGCAATTAAAGAACAGCATCAAATTTCTATAATATGTATTCTCCAAGTATTAATTGAGCACTTACTAGGTTCCAGGCATTATTCTAGACACTGGATGATGCTAATTAGCCTAGTATTTCCAATAGCCTACTTGGTATTAGGTTGGACAACCAACAACTTGTTTTCTTTTCTTTTTTTTCCCATTCTTTTTCAGATTCTTTTCCCATGTAAGTTATTACAGAATATTGAGTAGAGTTCCCTGTGCTATACAGTAGGTCCTGGTTGATTATCTATTTTATACATAGTAGTGTGTATATGTTAACCCCAAACTCCTAATTTATCCCTCCCCCCATGTTGCCTTTTTGGTAACTGTAAGTTTGTTTTCAATTTCTATGAGTCTGTTTCTGTTATGTAAATAAGTTCATTTGTATCATTTTTTTAAGTTCCACATATAAGCAATGTCATATGATATTTATCTTTTTCTGTCTGACTTCGCTTAGTATGATAATGTCTAGGTCCATCCATGTTGCTGCAAATGGCATTATTTCATTCTTTTTATGGCTGAGTAATATTCCATTGTGTATATATATATATATATATATATACACCACATCTTGTTTATCCTTTCCTCTGTCGAGGGAAATTTAGGTTGCTTCCATGTCTTGGCTATTGTAAATAGTGCTGCAATGAACATTGGGGTGCATGTATCTTTTTGAATTATGGTTTTCTCTGGATATATGCCCAGGAATGGGATTGCTGGACCATATGGAAACTCTATTTTTAGTTTTTTAAGGAACCTCCGTACTGTTCTCCATAGTGGCTGTATCAATTTACATTCCCACCAACAGTGTTGGAGGGTTCCCTTTTCTCCACACCGTCTCCAGCATTTATTGTTTGTAGACATTTTGATGATGGCCATTCTGACTAACGTGAGGTGATAACTCGTTGTAGTGTTGATTTGCATTTCTCTAATAATTAGCAATGTTGAGCATCAACTTCTGATGGAGTTTTATAAAAATACTTAAAGTAGCTCAAAGTACTTAAATACGTAAAATAGCTCTTTTAAACACAAGGACCTAAGCACACGCTCATTTATTTCCATGCCCTCCTTCCCAACCAAACTCTTTCAAAATGGCAGTGAAAGATCCAAAGTCATAAACCTGCAGGACAATGAGAACAAGGTATCTGATGAAGGCAAACAAGTGATGTGAACAGAATTGAATGACGTGAGGTTCTAGCTGAAAGGATCCACAGGGTATACAAATCAGTGAACGATAAAGGACTCACCCTAAGACAAGGAGAAGATCCTAACAGCTGTCAGAGAGAGAGAGAGAGAGAGAGAGAAGAAAAGAATAGCTCACATGACAAAGAGAGACAAACTGAATGGCAAATACTAATAGAATACCAATGGATTTATTTTTAGCAAAGTTTGGAAGTAAAACAAAGTAAAAGGAGTTTCAGAAACTCCGATAAGCCTGTTTCATCCTCAGTAAATTAGTGATAAAATGTTAGAGGGTGGATGAAAGGAATTTATGTTTATCAAACGGCAAGCAAGGTAAGAAGTATTCAGTAACGTAATGAATGAAGAGCTTCGCTAATTACTCATCAAAACCCACCTTGGTCAGAACGTAGCTCTCACAGCAGCCTGCTCCCCTTTGGGCGGGGCCCACGACTCCGAGTACGAATCAGAACAGCTCAGAATCTCCTCCTTGATGTAATTAGAAGCTAGATCTCCAAAGTTTTCAGTGCCACCCTCCCACAGAAGGTACCAGACCTCGGGTTGGACCCAGGTGAAAAATCCTATTGTACAATATTGCTTCATCCCTGAGATGTCTCAGCTGCCCACGGCCTTCAAGGGGAGTTTATGGGGAAGGCCTGCTAGGGCTCCAAAGGCCCTCAGGAACCGTTCCTCACAAATCATGGCTTGAGATGGACAAATAGAGGTTCTAGACCATGGCACGGACATCAGCAGCTTATCGTCACCTCAACCAAAACCTCCTGCCCCGCCGTGGCCCCGCATCAGCTTGTGCAATCCCTTGCTGCCTCGAGTGCTGTCAGGTAATTTTGCCCAGAGTAATACAGGCACTCTAAACAGCCCACCTGCTCCCTGCCTCTCTTTGTGTCAGTTCACCTTCCACACTTTACACTGGTTTTCTTTCCCAAAACACAGATCTGATCTTATCATTTGCAGGCTCAGGAACCTTCTAAGGCTCCCCATTGCAAAGTCAATAAAATGTCAACTTCCCAACCTGCCACGTTGGCCCCCCCTGCGGGCCTCCTAACATCCTTCGACCCAGGCACCTCCTCCCACCTCCAGACCTGTGCTTGAGCTGTGACCTCTGCCTCCCGGGCCTTTTCCTCCTATCCTGTAGTCGAAGTCCTACCATCCTCCTGCACTTCGTGTGTGCACTGCTCCTACTTCCTCAGAGTCCAGACTTTATGTGAGTTAACTGTGAATGTCTCTCTCCAAGGGAGACCAACAAGGCAGAATGACCACAGTGTATTTAAGTCGGAATCCCTTGGAACACTCAGCTCAGAGGTGAGCGTTTAATACCAGTCCAGAGATGAGCAGTAAAGTCTAAGTTGTGATGATAAGATCCTGAGCGCTTAGATGCTCTTCCCCTAGCCTGCAGGGCCTGGTGTGTTCTTCATTGGTCAAGGTCACTGTGGGGAAGATGCTGTATTAATCAAATATGCCTTAATCTGCTCTTGATCACATTGTCCCACTTGTAGTTAAAACTCTGTCCTATTTCTTTCTAGTAGAAAAATGAACACTATCATGCCCCATCTAGGATGTCAGGAGCACCGGTTAGCGAGAGAGAAGGAGATCTAGGGAATCAGAAGGTCCTCGAATGCAGTTCAGGGACCCTTACTCCTTCTGGACTAGCAGTAACTCTGTTAATGGACTGCATTTGGAGAGTATTTCTCCACCACCATTGCCGTCACCACCGCCTTGCTCCCCCCACGGAACAGGGGGCTGGCACTGAGCACCCTCATGTAAAATGGGTGGGGCTCACATTATTTGGATTCAGTTTTTTCAAAATGTACATACCTCTCTCCCCTGAATCTCCAACGTGAAATGGACACTGCTTGAGTGGAGACATAAATGAACCAATACCTGCTTTGTGAGTTCTCTTTCAAGGGTCACCATCATCGTTCGTTCCTCTCACAACAAAATTAGCGATATTAATACATGAGAAACAATTAAAATGGAATCCCAGTACATCTGGAAGACCCATCAGAGAGCCCTGTGTGACCAAAGCTTAAGAACAACACAGGGAGAAACCAGCAAGAACCCGGCTTTTATCATCGGAAGGTACCACGTGCCTGTGTGTTTGTATCTGCTGCCTCACTCGGGGTTCAGCGCTTCTAAAGGGAAATCTGTTCGAATGTCAGGGCCCAGACAGCCCTCTTGCTTTTCTCAGTCTGCTTTTCGGGTCTTGATGGCGTCAGGGGAAGGTTTCCGGAGAGTGTGCCTTTTCTCTTCCGGAATGTGAAGTTGTTTGGATGAGGCAGGAGGTGACCCCAGTGGAAAGGCTTGGCTCCCCACGACTGGTTTTTGATCTGCATGGAGCAGAGATCTGGTGTTTGCCGCAGGCCGGCCAGGAAGCTGCCTCTCATCACAACCTGGGCTGGACTCGCAGAGGCTCTGGAAGGCTGGCGTTCCGCCTTGTCAGCGTCTCCTGATGCGTTCATACCTCTGCGCCCTCACGGTTTACCTGGGAGACTGGATTCTGTGGCCATGCGGGAGGCCCTGGTTCCAGCGCCTTCAAGACAGAGCGCCGTTACTCTCAGCAGACATGTCCAGGCTCCCCTGCCCTCCTGGAGACATGCCTTTGCAGAGGAGTCGAAAGACCTCTGCTCGGGATGGCTGGAGGGGTCGCCCTGCTGACAGAGAGGGCTGTGGTCATGCGGAAACGATGTGCGCAGGGCCGGAGGAAAGTTTGACACCCTTGAAGTGTCGGGCCGACTGGAGAATTCTCTCCCTACCCTTCTCCTAAAGAGAAGACCCTGCCAGTACCACCACCAAACCAAGTTCAGAGAGACCGAGAACAAAGAAAGCAAGATACGTCCCCCAGATGTCGGCAAGATGAGCAGCGTGTGAGGGGCCAGAAGCCTTCAGCCTGATTCAGACAACGCCAGGGTTATTTTGAGACCTGAATGTGGATGTGAAGGTTTGCCGCAGTGCCCGCCCGTGTCCCGCAGGGGCTCCACCTCACCAAGCACCTTCCACGCTCACTGAGCATCGTTGCACTGGCTGCCTTTCCCCATCAGAGCTCCCGCAGGACCAGGGAGACTATCTCCTAGCCACTTATACAGATGTCAACACAGTAAGGACACAAAGATATGGATAAAGCACCCTTCCCTTTCATGTGCTCACCCACTGACACGCGTCTCTACCATCTCATGTGCCGTGGGGCAGAGGTGTCAGGGCAGAGCGCTGACCAGCACAGCTTGTCCCCTCGTTAAGTCGTAAACTTCAACCCAATTAAGGCAAGACCATCACTCTACTATGCAGAGCAGCGGGGTCTCAAACTTCGGCAGAATTAGACTCACCTAGAGGGGTTATTCCAACACGCTGGCCACACCTCCGGAGTTTTTGATTCAGTTGAGCTGGGGGTAGGGTGCTAAAAAACGGGCATGTCTAACAGATTCCTCAGTGATGTGGAAGCTGCTGCCCCGGCGCTCACCCCGAGAGCCCCTGTACAGGTAAAACACCGAGGCCCATCCGCAGCCAGTGATTAATCATCGTGGCCCAGGTCTCACAGAAAGTAGTTAATCCGAAATTCAGACTCAGGTCTGATTCCAAAGCTTTGCTCGTAATGGCGGCAGTATTCTGCCAGCCCTATGACACTCCATTCACAAATCCATCAGTTAAATAACATGGCTATTCAGTGAAGGGGAAATTCAAATTTAGAGTTTTAAAAAATAAATTGGGCATATGGATGAGGTGAATGAATTCAGACAAAGGGTGGCCTGGGTGGGACACTAGAGCTAGGGTGACCCCTGTTCTCATTTTCCCCCAGAGAGTCCCAGGTGGTACATTGGTTTACATGATGTTTTATGATGACCCTAACTATAGATGCTACATTTCCTCAATGGATTAGAGTTTTTAACTTGAATTTTAAAAGGCAAGAAAGGAAGGTAACAATCTGAACAAATTTCCCCTGGATCCTCCCCGCGCGCCTTTTACAGCCTGCCTCTTGTAAAGAACCGTGTGGGGTTGGCTGTTTAATGAGGCATTTCCCACTCGGAGCTACAAAGTGATGATTCCAAATCCTGAGAGAAGCCCAGGGGTGGCTTCCAGCCTTAAGTGCCAAATGAAATGCCACCACGGGGCCTCATGTGAATCTGCGGGACTCCCAAGCTACCCAAGAGATGGTCATTGTACCTTATAAAGGAATGTCATGGACCTATCCCAAAGGCATCGGGCACCAATGCCAAAAGGCAATGAACTTGAACTAAGTAAGCCTCCTGATTGGCCGTTGCTGTTGATGCTGTAGAGACTCTGCCCGATGGCATTGGGCCTGAGTAAATGCTGGCTTGGCTGACCCAATCCAGTAAAATGAATTGGGCATGACTAACGTGTAGGGATGCCAGGCCTTCCATTAACAGAGAAGGCATGCAGGGGCAGCAGTGAGGGTCAGCATACAAAGCTTGCAAACAAAGATTCCTTTCCAAAGGTTGAGTTACAGGGAGGAAGGAAGGAAAGAGAAGACAAACCTTGATGTCCTTGGGGAATGGGCTGCTTAACAAATCCATCCTTACAATTGCAATGCAGCCTGAGGCAAGAGCCCTTGCCACCACCAAGCAGACGTGAGCACATGGACACACCTGTAACGTCCACGAGCCTCAGCCTTCCCCTCCGTAAAATGGGGTTCACACTCCACTCTGCTCCTAGTAACTGCAAGGAATTGCCATATGGATCAAATGACAGGAGATGGGAGAAAAGAAAGAAGAAAACTTTACATAGTTAAATGCTTTATAGGAATATAAGGTATCCTCTCACAGCACGGATAGGGGCGGGGCAGTGAAGAAGGAGGGGAAAACCAAAGGGGGCTTTGGCTTTAAGAACAATGTTTAATTTTGTTTGAGGGTGGCAGATTCGCATATAATTTCTGTAATTTTTAAAGACGGGTAGATATGTGCTATATCTACAAGTCAGTATATTCATAAAGACTTGCAGCTCAATTAGATGGCAACATACAACTCTATTTTTTTCCTGATTTGCCCATTCGAATCCACGTTTTGGGGCCAGTTCTTTCCCACCTCTTGGAAAAAGTCTAGAGATGGTCCCATAAAATTTCTGGTCTGCCTGAGACCACAAAACGCCCTCTTGTTAGTTACAGTCTCAGAAATTGTGTCAATTTGATAAATAATGTACAGTTTCATATAAAGGTCAAAATTCAAGTTAAAGCTTCGCCTCTCGCCCACTCAGCTGCCTCAGGCTGCGACCTCTAATGGGGGGAAGACGCACAAGGGTCTTTCTTTATTTCCCTGTCTTTCTCATATCTTCCTGGCCCCAGTCACTGGATTTCTGACCCCTCCAGGCCTGGGAGAGTTAAAAGGCAGGAAAGGTCCTGGGGATCAACACTATAGTGTAACCTGACGATGGTTTTCTCTGGCCATAGCTGATGCTTAAGGCCAGGCATTTTGGGTTGGCAGCGGGGAGTCCGGTTGGTCTGACTTTTCCTCCATCACTGGAGATCTCTCCTCCCCAGTTCCTTTATGCAGACCAAGGTCTCCCCACTGGCTGTTCCACACGTTCCCCTTAGCCCCTGGTGAGGTCCACCCCATGCGGAGTCTCCCCGACATCCCGCGGACTGGGACTCTTCCTGTGTGGCCTGCATCTGGTCCAAAGGAAACATTTGGAAGTGAGGGCTGTGCGCGAGCAGGCACCCTTCCCCATGCCTACCGGGCAGCAGCCCGCCACGGCCACGTGGAGCCCAGGCCTGCATGGCCCCAGAGTCTCCAGAAAGTCTGTTCAACTCCTTGAAGGGTGAGCTTGAAACCTCACCCGTGTGCCTTGGGGTTAAGAGGAAGGAACACCGTGCGCACACAGCGGGTGGAGGCTGTAGGTGAGGTGAGAAGCACAGCACGCTCACAGCTGTCTCCAAAGGATTCTTCTCCCGATTTCCACCTCTCAGCTTCTTCAATTCTCAATGCAGCTTTTCAACTTTCTCACCCTGTTATAGCCTCCAGTGAGGGGCTAAAAGGTTGCAAAACATCCTCAGCTACCTAGTTTGCATGTCCCGCAGAGATGGTCCAATAAATTTTTTCTAAATATTCTGAGATACTAAAATGCAACTCTTTCTGCCCGTTGTCCACAGTGACCCCCAGTCAACAGGCATTAAATACTACTGGACACTTCGCTAAACAAGACAGAAAGGGTTCTCTCCTAACATCCCACTGTAGAAAAAAGACTGGAAGCAGATATGCTACATGTTAATAGTAGTTAATTCCAAGGCCTGGAACTGTGGGTAATTTATTTTCATTGTACTTCTCTATATTAAAAAAAAATTTAACGGAAAATAAGATATTCTTAGTAAAAGATGAAAAATTCTAGTAAAGGGGAGACTATGTTAAAGAATAAAAGAAAGAAGGGAGGAGAGAGGCAAGAAGAAAGGGCAGGGTTCTCTTTTCTCCATACTCTTCAGCATTTATTGTTTGTAGATTTTTTGATGATGGCCATTCTGAGTGGTGTGAAGTGGTACCTCATTGTAGTTTGATCTCCATTTCTCTACTAATTAGTGAGGTTGAACATCTTTTTACGTGCCTCTTGGCCATCTGTATGTCTTCTTTGGAGAAATGTCTATTTAGGTCTTCTGCCTATTTTTTTTTTTCCCTTGAGTATTTAAAAAAAATTTTTTAACACCTTATTGGAGTATAATTGCTTTAAATGGTGTGTTAGTTTCTGCTTTACAACAAAATGAATCAGTTATATATATACATATGTTCCCATATCTCTTCCCTCTTACATCTCCCTCCCTCCCACCTTCCCTATCCCACCCCTCTAGGTGGTCACAGAGCACCGAGCTGATCTCCCTGTGCTATGCGGCTGCTTCCCACTGGCTAGCTATTTTATGTTTGGTAGTGTATATATGTCCATGCCACTCTCTCGCTTTGTCACAGCTTACCCTTCCCCCTCCCCATACACTCAAGTCCATTCTCTAGTAGGTCTGTATCTTTATTCCTGTTTTACCCCTAGGTTCTTCGTGACATTTTTTTTTCTTAAATTCCATATATATGTGGTAGCATACGGTATTTGTCTCTCTCTTTCTGACTTACTGCACTCTGTATGACAGACTCTAGGTCTATCTACCTCATTACAAATAGCTCAGTTTCGTTTCTTTTTATGGCTGAGTAATATCCCATTGTATGTATGTGCCACATCTTCTTTATCCATTCATCCGATGATGGATATTGAGCTTCATGGCTGTCTGTATACTTGGAGATTAATCCCTTGTCAGTAACCCTCTTGCACTGTTGGTGGGAATGTAAATTGATACAGCCAGTATGGAGAACAGTATGGAGGTTCCTTATAAAACTAGAAATAGAACTACCATATGACCCAGCAGTCCCACTACTGGGCATATACCCTGAGAAAACTGTAATTCAAAAAGATACATGCACCCCAATGTTCATAGCAGCACTATTTACAATGGCTAGGACATGGAAGCAACCTAAATGTCCATCAACAGATGAATGGATAAAGAAGATGTGGCACATACGTACAATGGAATATTACTCAGCCATAAAAAGGAACAAAATTGGGTCATTTGTAGAGATGTGGATGGACCAGAGTCTGTCATACAGAGTGCAGTAAGCCAGAAAGAGAAAAACAAATATTGTATATTAACGCATGTATGTGGAATCTACCACATGTTTGTGGTATAGATGAACCTATTTGCAGGGCAGGAATAGAGACTCAGACGTAGAAATTGGACATGTGGACACAGTGGGGGGAGGGAGGTGATGAATTGGGAGACTAGGATTGACATATATACACTACCATGTGTAAAACAGATAGCTAGTGGGAACTGGCTGTATAGAGCAGGGAGCTCAGCTCGGTGCTCTGTGATGACCTAGATGGATGGGATGGGGGCAGGGTGGGAGGGAGGTCCAAGAGGGAGGGGATAGATGTATACTTACAGCTGATTCACTTGGTTGTACAACAGAAACTAACACAACATTGTAAAGCAATAATACTCCAATAAAAAAAATTGTTTTTAAGTAGAAAATTAAAAAAAAAAAGAAAGGGCAGGAAAGGAGGTTAAAAAGAAGACAAAGAACAAAGCCATGGCATAAAATAGATGACAGAAACAGAGATCATTATTTTCTTTCAAAGCATGTGTTTAAAGTGAAGTCTGCTTTTGCATAGTAAATGCACTCATTAATTTAGAACTAGTATTGCAAACATCTACCTTTTTGTAAAGGCTAAGAAAATACGCTAGACCAGACTATTACCCATGTTTGTTTTGTGTGAACAGACTTGATTCATCTTTGCATGAATCCCAGGGACAGGCCAACTCCATTGATGGAAAGAAACTCAGAATCAGGATCATTCCATGGGACTGGTGTGAATTTGCATTTTGCACAGGCCATAATGGAAGAAATGTGGGGGAAGTTACGAGAAAGTAGCTACATAAATAAGATTGCAGAGACCACCTACAAGCCCTTTAAATAACATTAATTTAACAGCATCCATTTGAACAATGTGCTAATCTCAGAAAATCTTCTCGTAAAACAGGTCTTGGCATCAGCTTCTTCCTATAGCTAGGAAAAGTAGGAAAACACCAATTCCTTTTTCTTTAATTCCAAGACTTCGACTTCTCACTGTTTGAGATGGGATGGCAGGCATCGGGCCTAAGCACTGTGGGGTGCCGTTGGAAGGATCTTAGGCGGAGGAGCTGTGTGTGGGGTAATTTCTGTGTACCTCCAGATGCCCTCTCTGCCGTTCTCCACCCTGTTCTCTACCCCAGGAAGGTTGACCTCGGCGAAGTTCATCCCCTGGGCCTTCCTGCTCTCTACCTTTGAGTTGGGTTTAGTCAGTGGAAGGTGCTGGAGGATATGGAAACATGAGGGGAGAGAGAGATTGGGATATTTATTCATTCATTCATTCTACTGAAGGCTGCAGCTCCTGGCAGATAGCACTCTCCTCCAGCTATAGGTCTTGCCGAGGTCTGGCTATAGACGAAAATGTTCGAACCAAGGAGGGCAAGAGTGGACTTCAGGAGATTAGTTGATTATTCTGCGTCCAGGAGGAAGGTGATGATGGTTTAGTCTATGGTATGTAGTGTAGAGAAGTAGATAGATTCTGAAAGCATTAAGGAGATAAACTTGATGCAACCCATGGTCATGGATTGGTCATGGATTGGACATGAGGGTGAAGGAGAAGACTTCTAGGTTGTAGGTCTAAGAAATCTGACGGTTGACGGGCCATTTGCAGTGGTAAGGAACACTTGGATTCAATAATCTCTCTCGGGGAAACTCACTGTGTGAGTTACTCCATTGGAGATGGAGGTTGGGAAAGGTCCTTTCTCTCTGCCATTCACTGAGAGCCTGCTGAGGAAGCAGCACCCAGTCCCTCAGCAGTGAAGAGTGTTTTAGGGCATGTGGCTCTGTGTGGTTGAGGGGCCTTACCATGCATTTGGAGAGCAAGTTCTTTTCTCGAATTCTAATTTGCATCTACAGAAACTCATACTGTTTCTCTTACAACACCTAATGAAGACAGATTAGGCAAAACAACTTTAAAACTTTACTTCTTCTAGCTCTCTAAGTACCAGAAAAATTGAATGTTAGATTTACAATCACTGTGCGTTTTGTTTGAGAGAGAAAGAAAAAACTCATACGCAAAGAACATTTTCATAAATCATGTCTATGATTAAAAAAATATGGTTCAAACAGACACAACTGCACTTTACCCTGCATCTGTTTCACATACACAAATGTGTCAGGTTTACATAAACCACACTGATACAGATGAAAAATAAGGGAAGAACAAGATAAAAATAGCTCTTACAGTATCAGGGTATCAGTAACACATCTTTTATTATAATTATATATGATACCATTGCAATCAATCACGTTCTTATATTGCATTGACTAGTGACCTCAAGCCCCATGAAGGAAGAGCTAGCCAACATCCAGGAATCGATTCTTGTAGCTTTTTAAAAAAGAAATCTTCAATGTCATATGTTTGGATTTCTGGTGACAATTTCAAAAATAGTGAAATGAAGCAACTTCACCCCCCAGGTGGTGTCCACGTCCTGATTTCGGATGTGTTCCTTTACATGATACCGTCGCAAGGCAGGAGCAGCTAGGGGCAGTGCCCCGTTTCAGGTGCTACTATAGATGGATCATCTGTGAGTGGAACCACCCAACCAGCCACTAGTAGCTTCCCAGGCCTGAGAGATAACACTGTTGATCTGAGCTTTTATCAACCCTCTCTCCTACTGTCCCTGACTATCTGAGCAAACATGCAGCTAGAAAACTCAACTCATTTTTCCCCCTCAACTAAAATATTTAGCTTTTATACTCTAATTATAAAAATTGCTGAAGTCTCAAGGGAGGATTTTTTTTAATGCATGTAAGCTTGACCCTAGTAAGTAACACTCTGCTTTCTCATTCATTGACTAAACACACTTTTTTCTCACAAACTTGCATTATTTCAGCGTCTCTTAATGCTTTAGCTGTACTTTTTGTCCCCTCATCAGCCCTAACCTTGAAGTCCACAGATCTATAAGCAGACACGTTAGTGTTCTACCAGGAGCAATTCTATTTAAGGGTAAGGAATCATTCTGCCATGCAAATATTTATCCCAGATATAATATTTTACCAATTTTAATCTTCAAATATTGAGGTTGCTTAAAATTCTACTTTGACCCTGGTATCCCATTTGAAAGCATTTGGACATAGGTATCAGAAGACTTTTTTTATTCCCCCTTTTTCTGGGTACAACACCCAAATTTCCATTTATGAAATTGTATTTCCCAGTAGGGGCTGGGGAGGGGGGGATGAATTGGGAGATTGGGATCGACATGTATACACTAATATGTATAAAATAGGTAACTAATAAGAACCTGCTGTATAAAAAATAAATAAAATTCAAAAATAAATAAATAAATAATAAATAAATAGTAATGAAGTCTCATTTTCTTCTAACTTCGAGGAGATAAAAAAATAGATGCAAGGAGACACTTTAATATTCTCTTCCCATCATCAAAAGAAATGGCTGGCATGCAATCTGCTTTGGAAACCACAGGTTTAGACTATTCACAAGCAACCCCAAAAGTTTAAAAAAGAAAAAAAGGAATGGCGCTTCCCCTCCTCTCTCAGGCCACGTGGATTAAATAGGGCTGATGCCATCCCTCACTTCCATGAGTGAAAAGAAGACCCAAGTCCACTTAACGAGAGTGAGCCTTGAGATGTTTGCTGGGATTATTGGGAGAGAGGATTTCTTTTTCTGTTCGGGTTGCTGAGTTGGTAGAATGAGGCCCAGAGTGGTTGATATCCATCTTGCTTCCATGCGGGAAAAGCCTACCAGACACTGATGGCAACACAAAGGAGGGCAGAGCCAGGAGCTGGAGGGATATGGACTCACAACAGCTCCGTATGGGCAGGTTGATTCAGCTTTATCTAAAGCACTTCTAGCCTTGATCGTGAACTTTTCAATTACTTTCCTAACTTTCAGTTATAAAACCCTCATTTGTTTAGTTTGGTTGGACTTGGATTTTTATCACTTAGAATCCCCTCTCACATCTCTTTGTTCCATTTTATGCAATATGTGTGTGTGTGTGTGTGGCGGGGTGTCAAGGACAGGACCCCAGTCAAGGGATCTTAATTAGACTCCCCTTCAGCTGTTGCTCCTTCCTTATAAAGCCAAATGGGAATTGACCACGTGGCATCTAGACCTATGATGGCCCACTCCCTAGGAAATTTCATCATTAGATGGCCTCTCCCTTCATGACACCGGGACCTCAGAGGTATGGAAAATATGGGCTCACCCAGAAGAGAAGTGTTATCCTCTCTCAGAACTCATGACCGTCTATCGGGGTAATGATCTTCAACTCTGCTGTGATGAAACATTTACAGACGGCCCCTCCAAAATCTACTTTGCCAGACATTCCTGGTCAGGGAAGAAACTAGAGAATCTCTTTCCTACAGGGCTTTTACATTCTTTCAGTTCTGAAATATAATGCTTACAAAATTTTAATTTCATCCCTAAATTCCTAAATCTCTGTGATGCAGACCCACTGGGCTGACTCCTCATGACTGGTGCTGGCCCATCCGTAAGAGCTTAGGCACCTCTAGGTGAGGTTGCTGCCTCCATGAAAACTATGGATGTTGTACTTGGATGGGAAGCTCTGGGAGATTATAAAACTCAGTGAGGAGGTAACCACACCCCTAATTCCATAGACCCACAACAATCCATTTGGCAGAAAGACACCTACATGAGGAATTAGAAAAGGAAAATTTTCCAATAGTCTGCTAAACCTATGAAAACCTAGCTCAATTCCAAAGGGTCCCATACATACAGTGACACACTTTTGTACACAGACACAGACACACACACACACACACACACACACACAGAATCTCAAGAAAAGAGCAGAAAATGGCAAAATGAACTTTTCTGGCCTGGTTCTTTTTACAGAAGTTCTTACAAAGATGTAAAAATTAAATCCCATTCAGTTAAACTCATCAGGAGTTACCTTTACTAAAAAGAAGAAAATTATATGCAATTAGGACTGTGCAAGAAGGCCGTGGGATACACGATAATTATTATCTCTGGGTATTGTATCCAGCATGAGAAAAGGGAAAGGCATAATAATGGACCCAGGGCTTGGGCCCTATCCACTTAAATACAAACAGCATTAGATTATTAACTACCTATAATTCATTAATGGCTTATTTATGCCACAAAATGCCTTGATCTTCTGTAAGGTTATTAGCAAAGTTAATGCCCCACCACTGGTGACACCCAGTATGCATAATGATCTTCTCTTAATAACCTATAAGACATGTTTGGAGTGTCATGGACTGAATATTTACATCCCCCCAAATTTACATGTTGAAGCCCTAACCCCCAAGTGGCCATATTTGGGGATGGGACCTCTAAGAAAATAATTAAGGTTAAATGAAGTCATAAGGCTAGGACCTTTATCTGATAGGATTAGTGTCCTTATAGGAAGCGACACCAGAGCATTTTCTCTCTCTCTCTCTCTTTCTCTCTCTATGCATCTCTCTGCATGCATGCACAGAGGAAAGGCCATCTGACACCTCAATAAGAAGGCAGCAGTCTACAAACTAGGAAGACAGCTTTCTCCAGAAACCAACTTTGCCAGCACCTTGATCATGGACTTCCAGTCTCTGGAACTGTGGGAAAACAAATTTTTGTTGTTTAAGCCACCTAATCTGGTATTTTGTTATAGCAGCCCGAGCTGACTAATTCAAAGAGGAGACAAATAAATGCAGTCATTAATTACTCCACACTTAAGTCCCTCCTCCTCCTTCCATGGGGCCACTGGGGTCATATGTATAATCAAACCATACTAGCTCTATGCCCAAGAGCTCATGGCCTGGCAGTACTGCCTAGTGGTTAGGAGCCTAGTCCTTGGAATGAGCAAACATAGATTTGAATCCAGCTCCATCATTCTGCCACTTGTGTGGTGTCTGGAAAGTCACTTAACTTCCCTGAGCCTCAGCTTTCTTATTGGCAAGACAGAGATGTTGTTAATAATAGCACCTGCCCATTGGGATTGATGGCAGTGTTGAGTGAGATCATGTCTACGACATTATCATTCAGCTTCCATGAGGTGGCTTTGTTGAGAAGCATCTTCTTGGAACTGATGGCCCTGTGGATACTGGGGGAACAGGTGTGCCTTAACCACCTGATGTTCTCTGCCAAGTGTAGGAGTGGTGACATTTTTAGGCGGAAGTTCTGGTGATAGGTTCATTGGGCTGGAATGGAATATACCTGAATATGGTTTCTTTGAAGATGACAAATCAGGAGTAAAAAGAGACATTGTAAGGAGCTGTAAGCCATCAGGGCTGCTCTCAATGAAGCATAAACTCAGTGAGGACAAGGGCTTTGATCTCTGCTTTGATCACTACTGTTTATGTGGTACCTAGCGTAGGGCCTATCACAGATAGGGGCTTGATCAAGATTTGTTGAGCAAGGGGGAAAAAAACCAAGCAAGTGATTACTGACCAAATGCTACTTGGCAAGTCCTGGTCAGTGTCACATCATAGATAGTCTTGGTGATGCCACCAATGAAAAAGGTAAGGTTAAACATCAGCTTGTTTCAGAATCGCAGGTTGACTTCAGTGGTGATGAGTGGTCTTGTTCGTTAGAGTCCCACTCCTTGTCCTGACTGTGTGAAACATAAAGCAACAAGGACTTTAATAAATAAACTCATTGCAAGTCCTAAAACTGGCATGACCTAGCATAATTGTCACTCTCTGCATGTTTTAATTTGTAATCGGTTTCGCTGGCTAATGCCTAAATAAATGAGAACAGATATCTGGTACCCAACGGTTTTCTGAGCACATAGCAGATATTTCTAATCAGTCATGACACTTTTTCTTCCTTGGCTTGGTCTCAGACTATTTCTCAACATGGCATTCCAGAGAACCACTGATAGTCAACGGGAGTTGGCTTTCGAGGTGGAACCATTCTGTCTGCCTGCTCTACATGGGTTTCATTTTACACTACTGGCATAGTCGTTTGTTGTTTTTCCTCCTAGGCATCCACTCTTCCTTCCTATGATAATATTCTCGTTTTCACTTGAGGATCCGCTTCTCTTCTACTCTTAATTTATTGGCATCCAGGGACACTGCCTCCATCCCTGGATCTCGGATAGAGCACATGACCAGTTGGCTCTCCCTCCCTTCCCCTGACCACAGAGATTTGTTCAGAGTGGTATAAGTCAAGTGATATCATTTAAACCCCTGGATTCAATCAGATACTCCTAGAGTGTTACAAGTAACTTCTCGCTCTGTGCATCTATTCTTTTCCTGAGTTCTTGGATCATCTTTACAATCACTACTCTGAACTCTTTCTCGGGTAGATTGTCTAGCTCCACATCACTTAGTTGTTCTTCTGGGGTTTTATCTTGTTCCTTCATCTGAAACATATTCCTCTGCCATCTCATTTTGTCTAAATGTTTATTAGTATTTTTATGTATGTAGAAAGTTAGTTATGTTTCTTGACCTTGGAGAAGTGGCCCTCTGTAGGGGATGTCCTATGTGTCCCAGCAGTACACTCCCCTCTCATCACTCAAGGGCCAGGGACCAGCTGGTCCCAGGGTAGGTTCTGGTCTGTGTTTGTGGACTCAATTCCGCAGGCTGCTGGATGGTGATTTTCTTCTGGTGTCTGCCCTTTGGTGGGTGGAGCTGGGTCCTGGCCCTCTGGTGGGCAGGGCCATGTCAAGGGGCATGTTTAGAGGTGGCTGTGGGCTCAGCAAGTCTTTAGGCAGCCTGTCTGCTGATGCATGGGGCTGTGTTCCCACCATGTTGGTTGTTTGGCCTGAGGCGTCCCAGCACTGGAGCCTGCAGGCTGTTGGGTGGGGCCAGGTCTTGGTGCCAAAACGGTGACCTCCAGGAGAGCTCACGCCGATGATTACTCCCTGGTACGTCGCCACCAGTGTCCTAGTCCCCACAGCGAGCCACAGCCGCCCTGCCGCCCACGCCTCCCCAGAGACCCTCCGAGACTAGCAGGTAGGTCTGCCTCAGGCTCCTATGGAGTCACTGCTTTTTCCCTGGGTCCCGTAATGCATAAGACCTTGTGTGCGCCCTCCAAGAGTTGAGTCTCTATTTCCACCAGTCCTGTAGAGCTGTTGTAATCAAGCCCCACTGGCCTTCAAAGCCAAATGTTTTGGGGGCTCCTCCTCCAGACTGGGGAGATTGTGTGCGACTCGGAGCTCTCACTTCTGTGGGAGAATTTCTGCAATATAATTGTTCTCCAGTTTGTGGGTTGCCCACCCAGGGGGCATGGGATTTGATTATATTGTGAGTGCACCTTTCCTACCATCTCACTGTGGTTTCCTTTTTATGTCTTTGGATGTAGAATATCTTTTTTAGAAGGCTCCAGTCTCTTTTATCAATGGTTGTTCAGCAGTGAGTTGTGATTTTGGTGTGCTTGTGAGAGCAGGTGAGCTCAAGGTCCTTCTACTCCACTTGTCCCACTCTGTTACAATTCCTTTTTTTGTGAAAATTCCTTTTTTTTTTCTTATACTGGTATGATTTGGGTATTCTGCTACTTACAAGAATAAGACTTAAAGCAACACATGCTCTGGTGCATTCCTCCAACTCTTCAAGGTCATGGATCTCATGAAAAGACCTTCCAGGCCCACCACATTGCCAACCTTGCCTTGGCCTGGTTTTGGAAACTTACAGAGCTGCCATCTCTCTCTGGAACAGGGGAAAGCACCTGCTTAAGCAACGAAAGTCTTGATCCGTCCACCAAGGTGGATGGGACTTTAAAGGGCTTAGAGACCGGCTGGGCATCTGGGGTTTGGAATTGTTCTCCTTCTACCTCACCATGTGAATGTCCCCAGTGCTGGGGTGCTTGCCATCTTCCAGGAATATCATTTCCAAATCTGCTGGCTCTGATTATTCAAAATTTTTCAACCTTTTGAGGAGAGAGAGGAGAGCTAAGCCTGAACCCTCCATTCTAAACTACACCTTTCAGCAAGCATTCTTCGCCCACTTATTTGTTCACACATTCATTTCTTCACACATTCAGTAAATATTTGCTAGTGGCTTCCATGTGTCAGGCACTGGTCCAGGTATTTGGGATACATAAGTGAACAAAATAGATTAAACCCCTGACTCATGGAGCTTACATTCTAGAGACAGAAGACAGGCCGTCAGCAATAAGCATGATGATAATAAGTTATGTGGAGCATTAGAAGGTGACAAGTGCCGTGGGAAAAAACAGAGCAGTCTAAGAGCCATCAGGGGCTCAGTTTCACTGTTATAAACAGGTGGTCCAGGTGGGCCTAGCTGGTGATGGGAGAGTGAACTGTAACTTGAAGGAGGGGAGGCGTGATCCATGAAGAAAGGTAGGGGTCATAGGACCAGTTTATTAACATTGTTTTCCAAGTTCTCGAACTTCTGAGCTATTTACTCTGTTTCCAACCACCAGTATTTGTTGGTAGTTCAGGGCTGTATCTCTACACAGACCACTTCAACTGAATTTCTTTCTTTTTTGTTTAAGTGTTTAGGGTGGTAAAGGGTGGACAGCTGTCAGATTTTGGCAGCGAGAAGCTGAGGAGTAATGCTGGTGGGAGGCATGCCAACCTCACAGTTTGCCTGAACACTGCCCTGCTAGGGCATCAATTCCAGAAATATCTAGGAAACTGAGTCAGTACCAGAGGACTCAGACAGATGAGCGAGCTGCAGCAGCACCTGACAGGGCTTTTTCTCTTTTTTGAACAGCAGCTGGAGGTGCTGCCTCTGTCGGGGCTGGTGACCTGCTGACCCTGGAGACCAGGGCCTGGGGAGTGGCCACCGAGAGGTGGCCCCCTTGGCCTTGGGCTGCCCTAAGTGGGGGTTATGTGAACCGGCCACCCTTCGCATTGTGTGTTGGGGCTTTCTCGTTCCTGACCCGTGCTCCCACTGGCTCTCCTACTTGATAGAGATTTATGTGCCGACGTCACGCTCACCCTGGATCCGTTGAGGAAAACATAAAACAAATCCATAGGATTTGGGAGGGAGGGGCCAGTCATCGGTTACTTTGAGGAAAGTCAGAGACAGCTGCACACGGCCTCCATCACTTCAAGGTGCATCTTGAGGCTGGAGCCCAAATCCCTTCCCTGCCAGTGATGGCAGGGTGCCTGCCTGAGCCTGGTCCCAGGGGTGGCTGTTCTGTGTTTCCCAATGAGAGGCTAACTAAAGGCACTACATACATCCCTCCCTCCCAAGTCTTTCATTTCTCCTCTTCAGATGTCACCAAGGATTGTCTTATTACTGTAACAAACATTTTCTAATTTTCTAATGCGTTAATCTTACCTCCCTAGTGAGATTATAAATGCTGATGGACAAGAAGCATGTTTACTACTCCTTTGTATTTCTTTCTCACCCTCTCCAACATACTAAAACCTCCCCCCCTTACCACTCCCACACCTACTCTCAAACACTGGGCACAGTAGCCAAAATTAACATACCTACCATTTATTGAGTGCTTACTATGTGCCACCTCTGATTCTAAAGGCATTTTAAATGCTTAACAACTAACAAATCTAAACACTTAACATCTGAAAACTTAACACCTCTCACCTCAATCCAAACCACCATTTTGATTAGGGGATTGTCATTCCCATTTTACAGATGAGGAAACTGTAACTCACTAAAATTAAATAAGCATACAACATGCCCCAGCTGGGAATATTTTAGGATTTGAACTCACCTCTGCCTGTTTCTCAAGCACATGTTCTTTCTTTTCTTTTCTTTTTTTTTAAGTTTGTAGTAATTTTCTTTTTAACATCTTTATTGGAGTATGATTGCTTTACATTGTTGTATTAGTTTCTTCTGTATAACAAAGTAAGTCAGCTATACGTATACATATATACCCATATCACCTCCCTCTTGTGTCTCCCTCCAACCCTCCCTATCCCACCCCTCTAGGTGGTCACAAATCACGGAGCTGATCTCCCTGTGCTATGTGGCTGCTTCCCACTAGCTATCTATTTCACATTTGATAGTGTATATATGTCAATGCCACTCTCTCACTTCTTCCCAGCTTACCCTTCCTCTCCCCATGTCTTCAAGTCCATTCACTACGTCTGCATCTTTATTCCTGTCCTGCCCCATCGTTCTTCAGAAGCTTTTTTTTTTTAGATTCCATATATATGCGTTAGCATATGGTATTTGTTTTCCTCTTTCTGACTTACTTAACTCTGTATGACAGACTCTAGTTCCATCCACCTCACTACAAATAACTCAGTTTCGTTTCTTTATATGGCTGAGTAATATTCCATTGTATATATGTGCCACATCTTCTTTAACCATTCATCTGTTGATGGATACTTAGGTTGCTTCCATGTCCTGGCTATTGTAAATAGTGCTGCAATGAACATTGGGGTACAGGACTCTTTTTGAATTACGGTTTTCTCAGGGTATATTCCCAGTAGTGGGATTGCTGGGTCATGTGGTAGTTCTATTTTTAATTTTTTAAGGGACCTCCATACTGTTCTCCATAGTGGCTGTATCAATTTACATTCCCACCAACAGTGCAAGAGAGTTCCCTTTTCTTCACACCCTCTCCAGCATTTATTGTTTGTACACATTTTGATGATGGCCATTCTGACTGGTGTGAGGTGATACCTCATTGTAGTTTTGATTTGCATTTCTGTAATGATTAGTGATGTTAAGCATCCTTTCATGTGTTTGTTGGCAGTCTGTATATCTTCTTTGGAGAAAGGTCTATTTAGGTCTTCTGCCCATTTTTGGATTGGGCTGTTTGTTTTTTTGATGTTGAGCTGCATGAGCTGCTTGCATATTTTGGAGATTAATGTTTTGTCAGTTTCTTTGTTTGCAAATGTTTTCTCCCATTCTGAGGGTTGTCTTTTCCTTGTTTATGGTTTCCTTTGCTGTGCAAAAGCTTTTAAGTTTCATTAGATCCCATTTGTTTATTTTGTTTTTGTTTCCATTTCTCTAGGAGGTGGGTCAAAAAGGATCTTGCTGTGATTTATGTCATAGAGTGTTCTCCCTGTTTTCCTCTAAGAGATTTATAGTGCCTTACATTTAGGTCTTTCATCCATTTTGAGTTTATTATTGTGTATGGTATTAGGGAGTGTTCTGATTTCATTCTTTGACATGTAGCTGTCCAATTTTGCCAATACCACTCATTGAAGAGGCTGTCTTTTCTCCAGTGCATATTCTTGCCTTCTTTATCAAAGATAAGGTGACCATATGTGCATGGGCTTATCTCTGGGCCTTCTCTCCTGTTCCATTGATCTATATTTCTGTTTTTGTGCTGGTACCGTACTGTCTTCATTACTGTAGCTTTGTAGTATAGTCTAACATCTGGGAGCCTGATTCCTGCAGCTCTGTTTTTCTTTCACAATATTGCTTTGGATCTTCAGGATCTTTTGTGTTTCCATACAAATTGTGAATTTTTTTGTTCTAGTTCTGTGAAAAATGCCATTGGTAGTTTGAGAGGAATTGCATTGAATCTGTAGATTGCTTTGTGTAGTATAGTCCCTTTCACAATGTTGATTCTTCCAATCCAAGAACATGGTATATTTCTCCATCTGTTTGTATCATCTTTAATTTCTTTCATCAGTGTCTTATACTTTTCTGCATACAGGTCTTTTGTCACCTTAGGAAGGTTTATTCCTAGGTATTTTATTCTTTTTGTTGCAGTGGTACATGGGAGTGTTTCCTTAATTTCTCTTTCAGATTTTTCATCATTAGTGTATAGGAATGCAAGAGATTTCTGTGCATTAATTTTGTATCCTGTTACTTTACCAAATTCATTGATTACCTCTAGTAGCTTTCTGTAGTCTTTAGGATTCTCTATGTATAGTATCATGTCACCTGCAAACAGTGATGGCTTTACTTCTTTTCCGATTTGGATTCCTTTTATTTCTTTTTCTTCTCTGATTGCCGTGGCTAAAACTTGTAAAACTATGTTGAATAATAGTGGTGAGAGTGGGCAACCTTGTCTTGTTCCTGATCTTAGTGTAAATGTTTTCAGTTTTTCACCATTGAGGACGATGTCGGCTGTGGGTTTGTCATATATGGCCTTTATTATGTTGAGGTAAGTTCCCTCTATGCCTACTTTCTGGAAGGTTTTTATTATAACTGTGTGTTGAATTTTGTCAAAAGCTTTTCCTGCATCTATTGAGATGATCATATGGTTTTTATCCTTCAGTTTGTTAATATGGTGTATCACATTGATTGATTTGCGTATATTGAAGAATCCTTGCATTCCTGGGATAAACCCCACTTGATCATGGTGTATGATCTTTTTAATGTGCTGTTGGATTCTGTTTGCTAGTATTTTGTTGAGGATTTTCGCATCTATATTGATCAGTGACATTGGCCTGTAGTTTCCTTTTTTGTGACATCTTTGTCTGGTGTTGGTATCAGGGTCATGGTGGCCTTGTAGAATGAGTCTGGGAGTGTTCCTCCCTCTGCTATATTTTGGAAGAGTTTGAGAAGGGTAGGTGTTAGCTCTTCTCTAAATGTTTGATAGAATTTTCCTGTGAGTCCACCTGGTCATAGCGTTTTGTTTGTTGGAAGATTTTTTTATCACGGATTTAATACTAGTGCTTGTGATTGGTCTGTTTATATTTTCTGTTTCTTCCTGGTTCAGTCTCAGAAGGTTGTGGTTTTCTAAGAATTTGTCCATTTCTTCCAGGTTGTCCATTTTATTGGCATATCGTTGCTTGTAGTAATCTCTCATGATCCTTTGTATTTCTGCAGTGTCAGTTGTTACTTCTCCATTTTCATTTCTAATTCTGTTGATTTGAGTCTTCTCCCTTTTTTTCTTGATGAGTCTGGCTAGTGGTTTATCAGTTTTGTTTATCTTCTCAGAGAACCAACTTTTACTTTTATTGATCTTTGCTATCGTTTCCTTCATTTCTATTTTCATTTTTTTCTGATCTGATCTTTATGATTTCTTTCCTTCTGCTAACTTTGTGGTTTTTCTGTTCTTCTTTCTCTAATTGCTTTAGGTGCAAGGTTAGGTTGTTTATGTGAGATTTTTCTTGTTTCTTTAGGTAGGATTGTATTGCTATAAACTTCGCTCTTAGAAGTGCTTTTGCTGCATCCCATAGCTTTTGGGCCATCCTTTTTTCATTGTCTTTTGTTTCTCGGTATTTTTTGATTTCCTCTTTGATTTCTTCAGTGGTCTCTTGGTTATTTAGTAACATATTGTTTAACCTCCATGTGTTTGTATATTTTACAGTTTTTTTTCTGTAATTGATATCTAGTCTCATAACATTGTGGTTGGAAAAGATACTTGGTATGATTTCAATTTTCTTAAACCTTCCAAGACTTGATTTGTGAGCCAAAATATGATTTCTCCTGTAGAATGTTCCATGAGCACTTGAGAAGAAAGTGTATTCTGTTGTTTTTGGATGGAATGTCCTATAAATATCAATTAAGTCCATCTTATTTACTGTGTCATTTAAAGCTTGTGTTTCCTTATTTATTTTCGTTTTGGATGATCTGTCCATTGGTGAAAGTGGGGTGTGAAAGTCGCCTACTATGATCGTGTTACTGTCAATTTCCCTATTTTATGGCTGTTAGCATTTGCCTTATTTATTGAGGTGCTCCTATGTTAGGTGCATAAATATTTACAACTGTTATATCTGCTTCTTGGATTGATCCCTTGATCATTATATAGTGTCCTTCTTTCTCCCTTATAATAGTCTTTATTTTAAAGTCTCTTTTGTCTTATATGAGATTTGCTACTCCAGCTTTCTTTTGATTTCCATTTTCATGGAATATCTTTTTCCATCCCTTCACTTTCAGTCTGTATGTGTCCCTAGGTCTGACGTTGGTCTCTTGTAGACAGCATATATACGGGTCTTATTTTTGTATGCATTCAGCTAGTTTGTTTCTTTGGTTGGAGCATTTAATCCATTTACCTTTAAGCTAATTATCTATATGTATGTTCCTATTCCCTTCTTCTTAATTGTTTTGGGTTTGTTATTGTAGGTCTTTTCCTTCTCTTGTGTTCCTTGCCTAGAGAAGATCCTTTAGCATTTGTTGTAAAGCTGGTTTTGTCGTGCTGAATTCTCTTAGCTTTTGCTTGTCTGTAAAGGTTTTAATTTCTCTGTCGAATCTGAATGAGATCCTTGCTGGGTAGAGTAATCTTGGTTGTAGGGTTTTCCCTTTCATCACTTTAAATATGTCCTGCCACTCCCTTCTGGCTTGCAGAGTGTCTGCTGAAAGATCAGCTGTTAACCTTATGGGGAATCCCTTGTATGTTATTTATTGCTTTTCCCTTGCTGCTTTTAATATTTTTTGTTTGTATTTAATTTTTGATAGTTTGATTAATATATGTCTTGGCCTGTTTCTCCTTGGATTTATCCTGTATGGGACTCTGCACTTCCTGGACTTGATTAACTATTTCCTTTCCCATATTAGGGAAGTTTTCAACTATAGTCTCTTCAAGTATTTTCTGAGTCCTTTTCTTTTTCTCTTCTTCTTCGGGGACCCCTATAATTCGCATGTTGGTGTGTTTACTGTTGTCCCAGATGTCTCTGAGACTGTCCTCAGTTCTTTGCATTCTTTTTTCTTTATTCTGCTCTGCAGTAGTTATTTCTACTATTTTATCTTCCAGGTCACTTATCCGTTCTTCTGCCTCAGTTTATTCTGCTATTGATTCTTTCTAGAGAATTTTTAATTTCATTTGTTGTGCTCTTCACCATTGTTTGTTTGTTTTTTCTTTAGTTCTTTTATGTCGTTTGTTAGACATTTCTTGTATTTTCTCCATTCTATTTCCAAGATTTTGGATCATCTTTACTATCATTACTCTGAATTCTTTTTCAGGTAGGCTGCCTATTTCCTCCTCATTTGTTTGGTCTGGTGGGTTTTTTCCTTGCTCCTTCATCTGCTGCATAGTTCTCTGTCTTCTCGTTTTGCTTGTTACTGTGTTTGGGGTCTCCTTTTCGCAGGCTACACGTTCATAGTTCCTGTTGTTTTTGGCATCTGCCCCCAGTGGGTAAGGTTGGTTCAGTGGGTTGTGTAGGCTTCCTGGTGGAGGGGAATGGTGCCTGTGTTCTCATGGATGTGGCTGGATCTTGTTTCTCTGGTGGGCAGAATGGAGTCCAGTGGTGTGTTTTGGGGTGTCTGTGACCTTATTATGATTTTAGGCAGCCTCTCTGGTAATGTGTGGGGTTGTGTTCCTGTCTTGCTAGTTGTTTGGCATGGGTGTCCAGCACTGGACTTTTCTGGTTGTTGAGTGGAGCTGGGTCTTAGTGTTGAGACGGAGATCTCTGGGAGAGGTCTCACTGATTGATATTACATGGGGCCAGGAGGTCTCTGGTGGTCCAGTGTACTGAACTTGGCCCTCCCACCTCCGAGGCTCAGGCCTGACACCTGGCCAGAACTCCAAGACCCTGTCAGTCACACGGTTCAGAAGAAAAGGGAGAAAAAAAAAAAAAGAATGAATGAAAAAGCAAAATAAAGTTATTAAAATAAAAAAAAAAATTTAAATGTATTATTAAAATAAAAAATTTAAAAAGTAATTTTAAAAAAAAGAGAGAGCAAGAAAACCAATAAACAAATCCACCAATGACAACAAGCGCTAAAAAGGAAACTATGATAAACATATAAATCAGAATCTAGTCAGTCGCATACAGCAAACCCCAAGTCTACAGTTGCTCCCAAAGTCCACCTCCTCAATTTTGGGATGAATCATTGTCTCTTCAGGTATTCCACAGATGCAGGGTACATCAAGTTGATTGTTGAGATTTAATCTGCTGCTCCTGAGGCTGCACGAAGAGATTTCCCTTCCTCTTCTTTGTTCACACAGCTACTGGTGTTCAACTTTGGATTTGGCCCCGCCTCTGCGCCTGTGTGTGTAGGTTGCCCTCTGGCATCTGTTCTTCACCTAGACAGGAGGGGATTAAAGGATCAGCTGATTAGGGGGCTCTGGCTCATTCAGGCCCGGGGGGAGGGAGGGGTACAGAACGTGGGGTGAGCCTGTGGCGGCAGAGGCTGGCGTGTCGTTGCACCAGCCTGAGGCGTGCCATGTGTTCTCCCTGGGAAACTGTCCTTGGATCATGGGACCCTGGCAGTGGTGGGCTGCACAGGCTCCCAGGAGGGGAGGTGTTGCACACAGGATTCTTGGTGGCTGCAGCAGCAGCCTTTGCATTTCATGCCCATCTCTGGGGTCCGCACTGATAGCCTCAGCTTGCGTCCATCTCTGGAGCTCGTTTAGATGATTTTCTGCCTTCTGTGGGCAGGCTGGGAAGGAATCTCCTCTTCTCACGCACCCCAAAACAATGGTCTCTTGCCTCTTAGGCAGTTCCAGACTTTTTCCCGGCGCTGTGGCGCACTAGCCCCCTTCAGGCTGTGTTCACGCAGCCAACCCCAGTCCTCTCCCTGTGCTCCGACCTCCGAAGCCTGAGCCTCAGCTCCCAGCCCCCACCTGCCCCAGCGGGTGAGCAGACAAGCTTCTCAGTCCAGTGAGTGCTGGTCGGCACCGATCCTCTGTGTGGGAATCTCTCTGCTTTGCCCTCTGCACCCCTGTTGCTTTGCTCTCCTTCCCCACCCACCCACAGTCTCCACCAGCGAAGGGGCTTCTAGTGTGTAGAAACCTTTCCTCCTTCACAGCTCCCTCCCACTGGTGCAGGTCCCGTCCCTATTCTTTTGTCTCTGTTTTTTCTTTTTTCTTTCGCCCTACCCAGGTATGTGGGGATTTTCTTGCCTTTTGGGAGGCCTGAGGTCTTCTGCCAGTGTTTAGTAGGTGTTCTGTAGGAGTTATTCCACATGTAGATGTATTTTTGATGTATCTATGGGGAGGAAGGTGATCTCCACACCTCACTCCTCCACCATCTTGAAGGTCCCCCCCCCGCCATGTTCTTTCTGATGAATAGCACAGTCCCTTTATAAATATTTAGCACAGGTTGTGCCTGGATGTTTGTCAGTATCCACTAGTCATTTCCAGTACAGGCCTGGTTTGCTGTCTTGCTTCAGTTGGAGGGCAAAGGCAGGAGAGTGTTGGGTGCAACAGTGGTTCTCAGTGTGGGTGGTTGCCCTCCAGGAGACACTTGATCTTTGGAGATATTTTTGCTTGTCAGAACCAAGGCAGGGGATGCTACTGGTCTCTTGTGAGTAGAAGCTGCAGATGATGTTGAACATCCTAAGATCCACAGGGCAGAGAATTATTCCAGCTCGGTGTCATTAATACTGGGGTCAAGAGCCAGAGAATTGGAGCGAGACCCCATCCTATCTCCAAGTTAGGTCCAGAGCTTTCCTTGCAAACACCTAGCTGGGATCAGCTCACAGTCATCTTCCTGTCAGCAATTAAGTCTTTACTTTGTTCCCAGAACTCTGGCATGCTCCATCAATAATGAGACCCATATAGTTTCCATAGTATTTGTTAAGGACAATCTTCCAAGTAATTACTAACTTTCTCTTTCTCTTATTTAAGGTAAAATAGAGTCTTTGCTGGGATGAGTGGATCCACAGGGCTATCACAGTTTATATTCACCCCAAAGCCTTCTGACTTCCTGCCAGAAAGAGTATTTTAATACTGACCAAGAATAATAGCACTTAGGGAATGTAAACCGCCTCTTGCTACTCAAAATATACCCTTCATTTTTTGTTTGAATCATTTTCTCCAATTAATTCACAAGCATGTGATACACTCAAAACAGGCCTGGGGATCATCTTCGAACGAGGACAATGTTTGAGTAGATCACCAAGTCTGTAGATCACCTAAGGCTAATACTATTGTTAGATAAAAGTTAAGCAATTGTGTTATCAGAGCTCTCCAGAGAAACATAACCAATAGGATATATAGATATATAGATGTAGTTATAGGTGTAGATGTAGATGTAGATGTAAATGTAGAGGGATAGAGACAGAGACAGAGATAGAAATAGATAAGAGGAGATTTATGTTAGGAATTGGCTCCCATGATTAGGAGGCTGAGAAGGGCCAGGATATGCTGTCTGCCAGCTGGAGAACCAGGAATGCTGGTGGTGTAATTCAGTCCAAGTCAAAAGGCTTGAGAATCAGGGGGCTGATCGTGCAAGTCCCAATCTGAGTTCAAAGGCTTGAGAATCAGGAGCACAGATGTCCAAGGGCAGGAAAAAAACAGATATTCCAGTGCAAACAAAGAGAACACATTTGCTTTTCCTCTGCCTTTTTGTTTTAGTCAGGCCTTTAACAGATTGAATCATGCCCACCTGCGTTGGTGAGGGTCATCTTCCTTATTCAGTCCACTGATTCAGATGCTAATCTCTTCCAGAAACACCCTCACAGACACACCCAGAAACAATGTTTACCGGCCATATGAGCATCCCCAAGTCCAGTCAAGTTGACATATAAAATGAACCATTACAGCAGTTAATCCTTGACAAAGTTTCTAAGAACTGGGGTCATGTGGTCCCTTGATTAGAATCTAGCGATGGCTTGATCAAAACATATCAGGACGAAGGCATGGTTTGACTGAGTTGTAAAACTGAAAAGACCAGAGGAAAGGTGACTTCAGGTGTGCCTGAATCCAGGTACACAGAAAGCATCACCAGTATCTGTTGTCTCTAGTTATCTGCCCTCCTCCCTCCGTGTTGGCTCCATTTTCACAAGGATTTTACCCTCATGGAAGCAAGACGGCCACTTCAGTTTCTGCCTTTATCCTTGTAGGTTCTAGTCCAATGGAAAAGAGGATGTCTTTTCTGACATTCCCCCAAAACGTCACAGTGTGTTTCTGATTGGATTATGTGCCATTCCTTAGCCAATCACTGAGGCCACAGGAACACGACCCTCCACTTGGCTAGGGCTGCTTCATTGCTGTTAGGGGAGGGATGGAGACAGGAAAGTGGATCACGCCAGCCAACGCCACAGTGACCATTTGAGGACAAAATCAGTCCTGCCCAGAATCAGTACTGCTCCCGAAGGCTTGAGCCTGAAGAATCAAGCGCATCACAGGAGTCCTCACTGGGAGTGATAAGTCTATCCCTGACTGGCTGAGTGACCCTGAGCAGGGTACCTGTCCTCTCTAAAGACCTCCAAAGTCCCAACCACTTTAGAATATTTTCCTCTGCAGATGACTTCACCAGTTGCTTCAGAATGTCTACCCCAAGCCATCTGTTCCGTGAAAGCAAATGCTCCACCAAACACAGCAAAAGAAGAAAAATGGGACAAGCGTCTGCAGAGCTCTACTGCTGCTTCGTGTCTTTTCTGGCAGTTACAAAACAAACCAGCAAATCACTTACGATAATCTACTTGGTTTACAAATTTCATGGTAGCACAAACCACTCAGTAGGTTCTGATGAATACCTTTTAGCACCAAAAGGGTAATGTGCCAAGGACAGCAGCCTGAAGAAGACCTCCAGCATCTGACAAAGATGGACAGGAAGAAGGAACAGAGATGAACATGCCTTCTGGTCCAAACACCTCACCTCTTTCCCTTGGGGGAAAATCATTTTCTAGTGGTCAAATCAGGTGGAGTGTGGAACTGATATCAATATTATGATAAAATTACATTCTTTGCTGGAAGCATGAAGCCTGTAATGGTTGATTTCATCCGCTGATGTGGCCACATATGGATACAGATGTTGGTAGTAACTCAGCGGGGATCTTGGCATCACCTACCAAAGCATTGGCTAGCAATACTCGGGAGTCTATTAGGAAAGTAGCATAAGCATGAAATGGTGTGGTAACTGATCCATCGAGGCTGTAACTGTATTACGAAGCAGAGTCTGTGTTTCTCTTAGTAAATCTATTGTCTCTAGGTCTAAAATGGAAAAACCTGCTCTTCCTCTAGAGAATGGTTAAGAGGCCCATGATGACTCAACAATTAAAGGTAGCAGCATGAGTTCACATTGGAGCCAGAGCCTCAGAGCTGTAGAGGGAATTAGTAAAACGGAAGGCAGAGTGCATTCCAAATGTAGTGAGAAGATGAAAAGATGGATGATACACCCAAGAGGTTAAGACATAGAGAAGGTGGTGGGAGAAGGTTTAACACAAATCTAATCCAAGTTCTGGAAGGTGGTAAAAGACAAAACAAGGGAGAAGTACTATCAAAGAGATAATGTTACCAATTTTCAGATTTAGGATTTAACATAGAGGCATCATAGTGAAACTGATGAAAACCAAAGAAAATGAATCGCTCTTTAAAGCAGGCAATGATAAGACACAGATTGCCTACCAGGAAACAGCCTTTAGAAGGGCTGCTGGTTTCTTAACTACAAGGGAGCCCAGAGGAGTGGAATCTGAGAGAAGAAGGCTGAGAAAAGTTACTGTCAACCTAGAGCTCAGTGAGACTCTTTCAACAATGGTGATCAAATACAGACACGGACAAAAACTGAGTATTTATCCACAAATTAGTAAGCTATAAAATGTCCTTAAGACTCAATTTCTAAAGGATATATATTAGATAGAAAAAAAAATTAGTCCAGATGAAAATCTGACGTAAGTGGAAAGAATAAGCAAATACATTGGTAAATAAGTGGACTAAGTGAATGATTGTATAAAGCAATAATAAAACTAAAACCAAATGGGATGTGGCAAAGCAAAATAATAGCTGAAATAAAAATGCTGCCTTATAATAGTAAAAGAACTCCAGCTGAGACAATAATAATGGACAATAACAGTTGGAAGGACAGTGATCTGGGAGTGAGATTATCCTAAGCTTTGTGGATTGTTCAGGAGGATGGGAACTATGTTAATTCAATTTGGACTTTGCTAAACTAAGTATGCTTATTAAAACTACCAGTATACTACTAAAAGAATAAGCATGGAATCTATGTCCATCAAAGAAGTAAATAGCAGAGAAAAATTAAATAGAAAAACAAAATCCAAAAGAAGGAAAAGAGAAGAATCAGAAGAAGTAGGACAAATGCAAAGCACATGACAAGATAGAAGAAATAAATTTAAATATATCAACATTCACAATGAATATAAATGGATTAATGTCTACAGATAAAAGACAAAAACTACCAGGCAGAGTTGGAATTTTAAAAGTTCAATTATATTCTGTATATAAAACCAAAAAGTAACAGACCTGCAGGAACTAGGTAAATCTATCTATATAACAGAAATTGCTTTAATACACCTCTCTCAATAACTGTCAGATCAAGCAAACCAAGAAACCATTAAAAATTGTAAAGGACAATTAACAATCCTGATTTAATGGGTTACATAGAACACTGAGCCCAGCAATTGGAGAATACACACTCCTTTCAAGCACAAAATCTGTCCATGGATTATACCATAAAGCTAGCCTCAGGAAGTTCAGAAACTTGGTGTCATCTGTGCTGCATTCTCTGACCTATATGCACTGAAGTGAGAAAATGTGCAGCAGAAAAGATAAACAGAAAAACTGCACATATTTGGAAATTAAGAAAAAAAAGAACTAATGTGTCAAAGAAAAATAATAATGAAATCAGAAAATACTTATGTGGGAAGGTCTAAAATAGTATTACAAGGGGAATTATACTGTCAGTACTCCATTAGAAAACAAGAAGGTCTCCAAATTAATGAACTAAGCATTCAACAGACAGATTTAGGGAGGAAAATACAGAATAAAAACAAAGAAAAGAGAAGGAAAGCAATAATAAGGTTAAAAGCAAAAATTAATAAAACAAAACAAATACACAAGAGTACAGATCAACAAACCCAGACATTGATTCTTTGAAAAGACTAATATCAATAGAAAATTATCATCAATACTAGCAGAGATTAAAAAAATCATTCAAATCAGAGATAATATGCAAATAAGCAATATTAGGAGTGAAAGAAAAGATATAACTGCAGATCCTGCAGAGATTATTAGTGAATAACAGGTTATTATGGACAACCTTATGCTAATAAACTTATAAATTTTGTAGAATGGATAAATCCCTAGAAAAACAAACTATTAAAATTGACTCTCAAGAAAGAAGAGAATGTAAGAATAATCCTATAACTGTTTTAAAAATAATATCAAAAGCTTGAAATGTTACAAAAAGAAAACACTGGTCTCAGGTGGCTTTATAGGCATGTTCCACCAAACAGGAACAGATAATTCCGAATTTACATAAACTCTTCCAGAGAATTATTTTATTAGGCCAACCTAACCTTGATTCGAAACAAGACAGGGACAGTATAACAGTCCAATGTCACTCGTGAGCATAAATGAAAAAAGTGTAAATAAAATATTGGCAAACCAAATTCAGCAATGCATAAAAACAATAAAATAACATTACCAATTTGGGTTTGGTCAAGAAATGTAATATTGATTTAATATAGAAAATAGATTAATGCAATTCTTCATATTAACAAATTAGAAAAAAAAAATCCCACATGATTATCCTAGGAAACGCAAAAGAAACTTTCCATAAAATTCAACCCAGTCAAGTGAACTTATAACAAAACCACTGCAAATAAGATCCTTAGTGACAAAAGTTGAAAATATTCCATCTCTAAATATTTTTAGAAATCAATATAGAAGAATAACCTTATTACTTCTGTAAGGAAAGCATTTTTAAATAAGACATAAGCACAAACAATAAAGGAAATAATTGGAAGTTTTGACAATTTTAAAATTGTTAAAAAAAACTTTTTCATAAAAAACAGCAAACTGGGAGAAAATTTTGCAACCCATAACCAACAGAGGATTAGTATCAAGGATAAGATTTTCCTATAAAAAGTCATAACTCAACAGAAAAAAAAAATCACAAATAGACATTTAATAGGGAGGAAATAAACAGACCATATGCCTCTTCAAAGTTGATCTCAACTGGTAATTAGATAAATGTGAATTAAAACTACATGGAGATATAATTTTGAACTGGGAATAATCAAAAAAATCTGACAGTACTAGATGTAGGCAAGAATGTGGAGCTATGGAGATTCTCATTACATTGTTAATGGAATATGGATTGGAGCACTTAGAAAAATATTTTGGCATTACTCCAGTAAAGTGACAGTGCACCAGCACCAAGACCCAGCAATTCCAATATCGGGTTGGAAAACTCTTGCAAGAAACTCTCTAACAGAAAACTTACACATGTGTGCCAGGGAACATATACAAAATGATATGGCAAGATCGTTCATGAAAGTGAAAAACTGGAAACAATTCAAATGTCCATCCATGCTAGAATGGATAGCTAAGTTGTGGTATACTTCTACAATGAGTAGTATATAACAGTCCAAACGAATAAACTAGAGGAAGTTACAAAAGCATGCAAACAATATAATCCATTTATATCAAGTTCAAGTTCAGGCAGATTAATGGATTCATTGTTTAAGGGTTTGTAAATAGTGACACAACCATAAAGAGAAGAAAAGAAATGAGAAAAATTTTTGAATATTGGTTATCCTAGGTAGAGGGAGGGAGGGAGATGAAATTAGGGAAGTATCAAAATAGAGTTTGGAAGGTAGTGGAAGTGTGTGTGTGTGTGTGTGTGTGTGTGTGTGTGTGTGTCTGTGCGTGTGTTTAATTAATGTGGGTAGTCAGTACTTGGGGCTTATGTGATTATTTTTCTTTAAACTGTAAATACATTTTATAAACTTTTGTATATATGACATATTTTACAATTGAAAGAGCATTTAATAATATTATGGTGTCTTTTTCTCAACTTTAGAAAGACTCTAAAATGAAGCCAGATACTTTTTTAATATGTGTGTTTTAAATTTCTTAAATCAACCAGCAGTACTGTGCTCTTTGATGAAATGCTCTAATTCCCAATGAAATTAAGAACAGGTTAGTAATATCATTACTATTATTTAACATTCTTTACAATATAGCCATGAAATTGGATGATAACATTACATAAAAAGTAAAAGTATTAGAAAGGGAGAACATAGCTATTATTTCTTGTGGGTTATATTTTTAGCCCAGAAAATCCAAGAGAATCAGTTAAAAAAAAAAAAACAGAAAAAAACCTAATGGAGTCAGAAAGAGAATTAAATAAGTTACTCTGGATCAAAATACATATGCAAGAGTAAAGAAAATTTTATATAATACCCTATTTTAAGAACATCAGATTTGAAAAATAACTTAAAAACATAAGATACTTAGAAATAAATAAGACATATTCAGGACCTACCCAAATAAGATAATAAAATTATACTGGGGTACAAAATAAAGACAAATAAATCAAGAGATATACCACAGATGTCGTTAGGTAGGAAGACATAATATTATATCAATTTTCTTGAAAACTAGTCTGTAAAATACATACCATCTCACTACTTTGGGACTTGATGAAATTGTTCTAGAATTAGTTTGAAGAATAATCAGTGAAAATTGAAAGGAAAATATTTTTTAAAAGGAGAGTAATGCTGTAGCAGAGCTTTATCAAACTCCTTGATATTGAAATGCATCATAAAGCCTTGGTGACTAAAACAATATGACATTCACTCAAGTACAAGGACACCATACCAGAACGTTTGCTGGAGCACTTTTGATATAATAAAAGAGGAGCATCTACATGTCTATTGTCATGAACCCATTTAATAAATTATGTGACAGTAGACATTGAAATACACAAATAGTAAAAACCTAAATAAAAGTTAATCTGCATCGAGATACTTCACATTAAATCTACAGGACACAAAAGACAATGCGAAAAATTTTAGAAGCGGGTGGGCAGAAGGTTCTATATTATGAACCAAAATATGGCACTTTAAAGGGCAGGAAACTTCTCAAAAACAACAGTCTAGGTCAGAAGAAGATTGAAGAATATACCAAAAATAGGAAAAATAAATAGTAAGCCTAGAATTTTCCTGTCAGCTAAATTACCATTCCAGAGTGGGAGCATAGAATAAAATAAATATAGTTTCACACAAAGTCTACAGGAATTTACCACTTGAAGTCCCTTCTGAAAGAACCATTAAAGAATGGATGACAAGAGAGAAGGAATCTGAAACTCTCTAGGAGAGGATGGGATGAGAGAAGTAATGTGAGCAAATTGGGAAAATCTAAAGCAAGGACTGGGTGTATGAATTATGAGAAAAAAGCATGCTATCACAATAATCTGTCAATAAAGAGGGCATAATGAGAGTTAAAACATTACATATACTGTGATTTGAAGTTAAGCAACCATGTTAAAAATATTGTGTTGACTCTTAAAAAAATATAAAAGAAGCACATAACTTGCAAACCAGTGGAGGAATAGGAGTTGGAAAGAAAAGAAATCACGCAATTCAACAAAAGAAAGAAAGGAGGGAAAAAATCCATAAAGAATAAACAAGGTAAAGAAAATACCCAAGCATAGACGACTTTTGCTCCTTAGGATGTAGAAGGATCTGATGGACCATTTCTCTTGTGTTAACAACAAGACACCAGACAAAATAAAAAT
This sequence comes from Lagenorhynchus albirostris, assembly GCF_949774975.1. Taxonomy (NCBI): domain Eukaryota; kingdom Metazoa; phylum Chordata; class Mammalia; order Artiodactyla; family Delphinidae; genus Lagenorhynchus; species Lagenorhynchus albirostris. The sequence goes on along the minus strand of NC_083104.1, from coordinate 33,858,567 downwards.
CATAATGAGCTAGTAAAGAGCAGTTAGAGCCTTGAATAGCTGAATTACAGAGAGAAAAAAGACCGTTATAAAGTGAGTAGAACCTCAGCTTCAGTTTGGATACAGATGGACAGGAGTGGGCTTCAACCATAAACAGAGATAATTTGTACAGATAAGAAATCAGGCAAACCTCAGATGAAAGCCTGGACCAGCAGGACTAAATCCAAATGCAAAAACAAATGATTCATCCCAACAAAGCTCACCCCTCTTCCACACCCTCAAGTTCTGCCAAGAAAGCATCAATACAGGAGGGGAAAAAAATAGGGTTCAAGGGTCTTGCTGGAGTTGAATTCAAAGATAAAGCAAAACGACAGCCCAACCTCCTCCCAGCTCAAAAACTGACATAATCCAATGGGGAGTGGTTGGGGGAATGAGAAGGACACGTTACCTCTGTGGTTTTCTCTCCCAATTCAAATCCAGTCGTAAGCATGGCATCAAACAAATCCCAAATGAAGGGAATTCTACAGAATACCTGACGAACCCCCCCCCCCCCCCCGCCAAATTGTCAGGGTCATAAAAACAAGGGAAGTCTGAGAAACTGCCATAACCAGAAGAGTCTAAGGAGACATGATGACTAAATGTAATGTGGTCTCTTGGATGGAATCCTGGAACTGAAATGGGACATTAGTGGAAAAACTGGTGACATCTGAAAAAAGTTGGAGTTTAGTTAATAGTAATGTACCAGTGATGGTTTCCGAGTTATGACAAATGCGTAACGGTCATATAAGATGTTAATATATGGGAAAACTGGGTGAGGGATATACATGGCATCTTTGTACTATCCTTCCAACTTTCCTGTAAATCGAAAACTATTCTAAAATAAAAAGATTACTTTTTTATAAATATATCTTCATTGGAGAATAATTGCTTTACAATGCGGTGTTACTTTCTGCTGTACAACAAAGTGAATCAGCTATATGTATACATATATCCCCATATCCCCTCCCTCTTGAGCCTCCCTCCCACCCTCCCCATCCCACCCCTGTAGATTGTCACAAAGCATCAGGCTGATCTCCCTGCGCTATGCAGCAGCTTCCCACTAGCCATCCACTTTACATCTAGTAGTGTATATATGTCAGTGCTACTCTCTCACTTCGTCCCAGCTTCCCCTTCCTGCCCTGTGTCCTCAGGTCTGTTTTCTACATCTGTGTCTTCATTCCGGCCCTGCCACTAGGTTCATCAGTACCATTTTTTCAGATTCCATATATGTGTGTTAGCATACGGTATTTGTTTTCTCTTTGTGACTGACTTCACTCTGTGTGACAGACACTAGGTCCATCCACCTCATTACGAATAACTCAATTTTCTTCCTTTTTAGGGCTGAGTAATATTCCATTATATATATATGCCACATCTTCTTTATCCATTCATCTGTTGATGGACATCTAGGTTGCTTCCATGTCCTGGCTATTGTAAATGGTGCTGCAGTGAACGTTCTGGTACATGACTCGTTTTGAATTATGGTTTTCTCAGGGTATATGTCCAGCAGTGGGATTCCTGGGTCATATGGTAGTTCTATTTCTAGTTTTTCAAGGAACCTCCATACTGTTCTCCATACTGGCTGTATCAATCTACATTCCCACCAACAGTGCAAGAGGGTTCCCTTTTCCCCACACCCTCTCGAGCATTTATTGTTTGTAGACCTTTTGATGATGGCCATCCTGACCAGTGTGAGGTGATACCTCATTGTGATTTTGATTTGCATTTCTCTAATGATTAGTGATGTTGAGCATCTTTCGATGTGTTTGTTGGCCATCTGTATGTCTTCTTTGGCGAAATGTCTATTTAGGTCTTGTGCCCATTTTTGGATTAGGTTGTTTGTTTTTTTGATATTGAGCTGCATGAGCTGCTTGTATATTTTGGAGATTAATCCTTTGACAGTTGCTTCATTTGCAAATATTTTCTCCCATTCTGAGGGTTATCTTTTCATGTTGTTTATAGTTTCCTTTGCTGTGCAAAAACTTTTAAGTTTCATTAGATCCCATTTGTTTATTTTTGTTTTTATTTCCATTATTGTAGGAGGTGGATCAAAAAGGATCTTGCTGTGATTTATGTCATAGAGCATTCTGCCTATGTTTTCCTCTAAGAGTTTTATAGTGTCTGACCTTACCTTTAGGTCTTTAATCCATTTTGAGTTTATTTTTGTGTGAGGTGTTAGGAGTGTTCTGATTTCATTCTTTTACATGTAGCTGTCCAGTTTTCCCAGCATGACTTATTGAAGAGGCTGTCTTCTCTCCATTGTATATTCTGGCCTCCTTTGTCAAAGATAAGGTGACCATATGTGCGTGGGTTTATCTCTGGGCTTTCTATCCTGTTCCATTGATCTATATTTCTGTTTTTGTGCCAGTACCATACTGTCTTGATTACTGTAGCTTTGTAGTATAGTCTGAAGTCAGGGAGTCTGATTCCACCAGCTCCGTTTTTCTTTCACAAGATTGCTTTGGCTATTCTGGGTCTTTTGTGTTTCCATACAAATTGTGAATTTTTTTGTTCTAGTTCTATGAAAAATGCCAATGGTAGTTTGAGATGGATTGCATTGACTCTGTAGATTGCTTTGGGTAGTATAGTCCTTTTCACAATACCGATTCTTCCAATCCAAGAACATGGTATATCTTTCCTTCTGTTTGTATCATCTTTGATTTCTTTCATCAGTATCTTATAGTTTTCTGCATACAGGTCTTTTGTCTCCTTAGGTAGATTTATTCCTAGGTATTTTATTCTTTTTGTTGCAGTGCTACATGGGAGTGTTTCCTTAATTTCTCTTTCAGATTATTCATTGTTAGTCTATAGGAATGCCAGAGATTTCTGTGCATTAATTTTGTATCCTGCTACTTTACCAAATTCATTAATTAGCTCTAGTAGTTTTCTGGTGGCATCTTTAGGATTTTCTATGTATAATATCATGTCATCTGCAAACAGTGACAGTTTTACTTCTTCTTTTCCCATTTGGATTCCTTTTATTTCTTTTTCTTCTCTGATTACTGTGGCTAAAACTTCCAAAACTATGTTGGATAATAGTGGTGAGAGTGGGCACCATTGTCTTGTTCCTGATCTTAGTGGAAATGCTTTCAGTTTTTCACCATTGAGGACAATGTTGACTGTGGGTTTGTCATATATGGCCTTTAGTTTGTTGAGGTAGATTCCCTCTTTGCCCACTTTCTGGAGAGTTTTTATCATAAATGGGTGTTGAATTTTGTCAAAAGCTTTTTCTGCATCTATTTAGATTATCATATGGTTTTTATCCTTCAGTTTGTTAGTATGGTGTGTCACATTGATTGATTTGCCTGTATTGAAGAACGCTTGCATTCCTGGGATAATTCCCAAATGATTGTGGTGTATTATCCTTTTAATATGCTGTTGGACTCTGTTTGCTAGTATTTTGTTGAGGATTTTTGCATCTATATTCATCAGTTATATTAGCCTGTAATTTTCTTTTTTTGTGACATCTTTTCTGGTTTTGGTATCATGGTGATGGTGGCCTCATAGAATGAGTTTGGGAATTTTCCTTCCTCTGCAATTTTTGGGAAGAGTTTGAGAAGGGTAGGTGTTAGCTCTTCCTTAAATGTTTGGAAGAATTCACCTCTGAAGCCATCTGGTCTTGGATTTCTGTTTGTCAGAAGATTTTTAGTCTCAGTTTCAATTTCAGTACTTGTGACTGGCCTGTTCATATTTTCTATTTCTTCCTGGTTCAGTCTTGAAACATTGTACTTTTCTAAGAATTTGTCCATTTCTTCCAGGTTGTCCATTTTATTGGCATACAGTTGCTTGTAGTAATCTCTCCTGATCCTTTGTATTTCTGCAGTGTCATTGTTACTTCTCCTTTTTCATTTCTAATTCTGTTTGTTTGGGTCTTCTCCCTTCCTGATCATCTGGCTAATGGTTTATCAATTTTGTTTATCTTCTCAAAGAACCAGATTTTAGTTTTACTGATCTTTGCTACTGTTTCCTTTGTTTCTTTTTCATTTATTTCTGCTCTGATCTTTATGATTTCTTTCCTTCTGCTAACTTTGGGGTTTTTTTGTTCTTCTTTCTCTAATTGCTTTAGGTGTAAGGTTAGGTTGTTTATTTGAGATTTTTCTTGTTTCTTGAGGTAGGATTGTATTGCTATATACTTCCCTTTTAGAACTGCTTTTGCTGCATCCCAAAGGTTTGGGGTCATCGTGTTTTCATTGTGACACGTTTCTAAGTATTTCTTGATTTCCTCTTTGATTTCTTCAGTGATCTCTTGGTTGTTTAGTAGTGTATTGTTTAGCCTCCATGTGTTTGTATTTTTTACAGTTTTTTTTCCTGTAATTGATATCTAGTCTCATAGTGCTGTGGTACAAAGAGATGCTTGATATGATTTCAATTTTCTTAAAAAGTTTACTTTTTGAAGGAGAAAAGAAACCCTATCCATTTACAAAGTGCAAAACATTTGCGAATAAATTTAATAAAAGATGAGCAAAACTGGCATGCTGAAAACTAAAACATACATCTCACAACAATTTTTAAAACAGCTAACTAAGTGGAGAGGTGCTGTGTTCATAGACTGAAAGCCTTTACAGTGTTAAGATGTCATTTATCCCCCAGATACATCAGTTGATTCAATGTAATACCAATCTAAATCCCAGTATGCTTTTTCTTGTAGAAATTGACAGGCCAATTCTAAAATTTTAAAGAATAGCCAAAACTACTTTGATAAAGAGGAACAAAGTTGGACAGTTAATACTTCCTGATTTAAAGTCTTACTAACAAGTGGAAGGAATCAAAACAATGCAATAAGGGCATAGCTATCAACATGGAACTAGTACAGCAATAGACACACATGTATATGGTCAGTTGATTTACAGCAGAAGAGTCAGAGTGAATGACTGGGTAAAGGGTGGTCTTTTCAACAAATAGTGCTGACATAATGATATTTTTATTTTAAAACAATGAACATCTACTTCTACATCATACCATGAACAAAGATTAAGTCAAAATGGCTCATAGACTTAATGGAAGCTAAAATTATAAAACTTAATTTAGGAAACGATTTTCATAAGTTTGGGCTAGGTAAACATTATTTGATTGGAGAGGGCGGGGAAGATGGTGGAAGCGTAAGACGCGGAGATCACCTTCCTCCCCACAGATACATCAGAAATACATCTACACGTGGAATAACTCCTACAGAACACCTACTGAACGCAGGCAGAAGACCTCAGACCTCCCAAAAGGCAAGGAACTCCCCACGTACCTGGGTAGGGCAAAATAAAAAAGAATAAACAGAGACAAAAGAATAGGGACTGAACCTGCACCAGTGGGAGGGAGCCATGAAGGAGGAAAGGTTTCCATACGCTAGGAAGCCCCTTCGCAGACGGAGACTGCGGGTGGCACAGGGGTAAAGCTTCAGAGCCACGGAGGACAGCGCAGCCACAGGGGTGCGGAGGGCAAAGCGGAGAGATTCCCGCACAGAGTATCAGTGCCGACTGGTACTCACCAGCCCGAGAGGCTTGTCTGCTCACCCGCAAGGGCGGGCGGGGCTGGGAGCTGAGGCTCGGGCTTCGGTCGGTCGGAGTGCAGGGAGAGTACTGGGGTTGGCGGCGTGAACACAGCCTCCAGGGGGTTAGTGCACCATGGCTAGCCGTGAGGGAGTCCAGGAAAAAGTCTGGAGCTGCCGAAGAGGCAAGAGACTTTTCTTCCCTCTTTGTTTCCTGGTGCGCGAGGAGAGGGGATTAAGAGCACTGCTTAAAGGAGCTCCAGAGACGGGCGCAAGCCGCGGGTAAAATCTTGGACCCCAGAGACAGGCATGAGATGCTAAGGCTGCTGCTGCCGCCACCAAGAACCCTGTCTGCGAGCACAGGTCACTCTCCACACCTCCCTTCCGGGGAGCCTGTGCAGCCTGCCACTGCCAGGGTCCTGGAATCCAGGGACAACTTCCCTGGGAGAACGCACGGCGCGCCTCAGGCTGGTGCAACATCACGCCAGCTTCTGCCACCGCAGGCTCAACCCGCATCATGCCCCTCCTTCCCCCCGGCCTGAGTGAGCCAGATCCCCCAATCAGCGGCTCCTTTAACCCCGTCCTGTCTGAGCGAAGAACAGACGCCCTCCAGGGACCTACACGCAGAGGCGGGGCCAAATCCAAAGCTGAGCCCCGGGAGCTGTGCGAACAAAGAAGAGAAAGGGAAATCTCTCCCAGCAGCCTCAGGAGCAGCGGATTAAATCTCCACAATCAACTTGATGCACCCTGCAACTGAGGAATACCTGAATAGGCAACAAATCATCCCAAATTGAGGAGGTGGACTTTGAGAGCAAGATTTATTATTTTTTCCCCTTTTCCTCTTTTTGTGAGCATGTATGTGTATGCCTCTGTGTGAGATTTTGTCTGTATAGCTTTGCTTTCACCATTTATCCTAGGATTCTATCCATCCGTTTTTTTTTTTTTACTTAAAAATTTTTTTTCTTAATAATTATTTTTTATTTTAATAACTTTATTTTATTTTATCTTAATTTATTTTCTTTTCTTTTATCCCCTTCCTTCCTTCCTTTCTTTCTTTCCTTCCTTCCTTCCTTCCTTCCTTCCTTCTACTTTTTCTCCCTTTTATTCTGAGCTGTGTGGATGAAAGGCTCTTGGTGCTGCAGCCAGGAGTCAGTGCTGTGCCTCTGAGGTGGGAGAGCCAACTTCAGGACACTGGTCCACAAGAGACCTCCCAGCTCCACGTAATATCAAACGATGAAAATCTCCCAGGGATCTCCATCTCAACACCAACACCCAGCTTCACTGAACGACCAGCAAACTACAGTGCTGGACACCCTATGCCAAACAACTAGCAAGACAGGAACACAACCCCACCCATTAGCAGAGAGGCTGCCTAAAATCATAGTAAGTCCACAGACACCCGAAAACACACCACCAGACGTGGATCTGCCCACCAGAAAGACAAGATCCAGCTTCATTCACCAGAACACAGTCACTAGTCCCCTCCACCAGGAAGCCTACACAACCCACTGAACCAAGTTTAGCCACTGGGGACAGACACCAAAATCAATGGGAACTACGAACCTGCAGCCTGCAAAAAGGAGACCCCAAACACAGTAAGATAAGCAAAATGAGAAGACAGAAAAACACACAGCAGATGAAGGAGCAAGATAAAAACCCGCCAGACCTAACAAATGAAGAGGAAATAGGCAGTCTACCTGAAAAAGAATTCAGAATAATGATAGTAAAGATGATCCAAAATCTTGGAAATAGAATAGACAAAATGCAAGAAACATTTAACAAGGACCTAGAAGAACTAAAGATGAAACAAGCAATGATGAACAACACAATAAATGAAATTCAAAATACTCTAGAAGGGATCAATAGCAGAATAACTGAGGCAGAAGAATGGATAAGTGACCTGGAAGATAAAATAGTGGAAATAACTACTGCAGAGCAGAATAAAGAAAAAAGAATGAAAAGAACTGAGGACAGTCTCAGAGACATCTGGGATGACATTAAACACACCAACATTCGAATCATAGGGGTTCCAGAAGAAGAGGAAAAGAAATGGACTGAGAAAATATTTGAAGAGATTATAGTCGAAAACTTCCCTAATGTGGGAAAGGAAATAGTTAATCAAGTCCAGGAAGCGCAGAGATTCCCATACAGGATAAATCCAAGGAGAAACACGCCAAAACACATATTAATCAAGCTGTCAAAAATTAAATACAAAGAAAACATATTAAAAGCAGCAAGGGAAAAACAACAAATAACACACAAAGGAATCCCCATAAGGTTAACAGCTGATCTTTCAGCAGGAACTCTGCAAGCCAGAAGGGAGTGGCAGGACATATTTAAAGTGATGAAGGAGAAAAACCTACAACCAAGATTACTCTACCCAGCAAGGATCTCATTCAGATTTGATGGAGAAATTAAAACCTTTACAGACAAGCAAAAGCTGAGAGAGTTTAGCACTACAAAACCAGCTTTACAACAAATGCTAAAGGATCTTCTCTAGGCAAGAAACACAAGAGAAGGAAAAGACCTACAATAACAAACCCAAAACAATTATGAAAATGGGAATAGGAACATACATATCGATAATTACCTTAAATGTAAATGGACTAAATGCTCCCACCAAAAGACACAGACTGGCTGAATGGATACAAAAACAAGACCCATATATATGCTGTCTACAAGAGACCCACTTCAGACCTAAAGACACATACAGACTGAAAGTAAGGGGATGGAAAAAGATATTCCATGCAAATGGAAACCAAAAGAAAACTGGAGTAGCAATTCTCATATCAGACAAAATAGACTTTAAAATAAAGACTATTACAAGAGACAAAGAAGGGCACTACATAATGACCAAGGGATCGATCCAAGAAGAAGATATAATAATTGTAAATATTTATGCACCCAACATAGGAGCACCTCAATACATAAGGCAAATGCTAACAGCCATAAAAGGGGAAATCGACAGTAACACATTCATAGTAGGGGACTTTAACACCCCACTTTCACCAAAGGACAGATCATCCACAATGATAATAAATAAGGAAGCACAAGTTTTAAATGATACAATAAACAAGATGGATTTAATTGATATTTATAGGACATTCCATCGAAAAACAATAGACTACACATTTTTCTCAAGTGCTCATGGAACATTCTCCAGGATAGATCATATCTTGGGTCACAAATCAAGCCTTGGTAAATTTAAGAAAATTGAAATTGTTTCAAGTATCTTTTCCAACCACAATGCTATGAGACTAGATATCAACTACAGGAAAAGATCTGTAAAAAATACAAACACATGGAGGCTAAACAATACACTACTTAATAATGAAGTGATCACTGGAGAAATCAAAGAGGAAATCAGAAAATACATACAAACAAATGACAATGGAGAAACGATGACCCAAAACCTATGGGATGCAGCGAAAGCAGTTCTAAGAGGGAAGTTTATAGCAATACAATCCTACCTAAAGAAACAGGTAACATCTTGAATAAACAACCTAACCTTGCACCTAAAGCAATTAGCAAAAGAAGAACAAAAAACCCCCAAAGTTAGCAGAAGGAAAGAAATCATAAAGATCAGATCAGAAAGAAATGAAAAAGAAATGAAGGAAATGATAGCAAAGATCAATAAAAATAAAAGCTGGTTCTTTGAGAAGATAAACAAAATTGATAAACCATTAGCCAGACTCATCAAGAAAAAATGGGAGAAGACTCAAATCAATAGAATTAGAAATGAAAAAGGAGAAATAACAACTGACACTGCAGAAATACTAAAGATCATGAGAGATTAATACAGGCAACCCTATGCCAATAAAATGGACAACCTGGAAGAAATGGACAAATTCTTAGAAAAGTACAATGTTTCAAGACTGACTCAGGAAGAAATAGAAAATATGAACAGAACAATCACAAGCACTGAAATGGAAACTGTGATTAAAAATCTTCCAACAAACAAAGGCCCAGGACCAGATGGCTTCACAAGCGAATTCTATCAAACATTTAGAGAAGAGCTAACACGTATCCTTCTAAAACTCTTCCAAAATATAGCAGAGGGAGGAACACTCCCTCATTCTTCAAGGCCACCATCACCCTGATACCAAAACCAGACACGGATGTCACAAGGAAAGAAGACTACAGGCCAATATCACTGATATCTTGCACTGAAGATAGTTGCAAAAATCCTTAACAAAATACTAGCAAACAGAATCCAACAGCACATTAAGAGGATCATACACCGTGATCAGGTGGGGTTTATTCCAGGAATGCAAGGATTCTTCAATATACGCAAATCAATCAATGTGATACACCATATTAACAAATTGAAGGAGAAAAACCATATGGTCATCTCAATAGATGCAGAAAAAGCTTTTGACAAAATTCAACACCCATTTATGATAAAAACCCTCCAGAAAGTAGGCATAGAGGGAACTTTCCTCAACATAATAAAGGCCATATATGACAAACCCACAGCCAACATCGTCCTCAATGGTGAAAAACTGAAAGCATTTCCACTAAGATCAGGAGCAAGACAAGGTTGCCCACTCTCACCACTCTTATTCAACATTGTTTTGGAAGTTTTAGCCACAGTAATCAGAGAAGAAAAGGAAATAAAAGGAATCCAAATCAGAAAAGAAGAAGTAAAGCCATCACTGTTTGCAGATGACATGATACTATACACAGAGAATCCTAAAGAGGCTACCAGAAAACTACTAGGGCTAATCAATGAATTTGGTAAAGTAGCAGGATACAAAATTAATGCACAGAAATCTCTTGCATTCCTATACACTAATGATGAAAAATCTGAAAGAGAAATCAAGAAACACTCCCATTTACCACTGCAACAAAAAGAATAAAATATCTAGGAATAAACCTACCTAAGGAGACAAAAGACCTGTATGCAGAAAATTATAAAACACTGATGAAAGAAATTAAAGATGGTACAAACAGATGGAGAGCTATACCATGTTCTTGGATAGGAAGAATCAACATTGTGAAAATGACTCTACTACCCATAGCAATCTACAGATTCAAGGCAATCCCTATCAAACTACCACTGGCATTTTTCACAGAACTAGAACGAAAAATTTCACAATTTGTATGGAAACACAAAAGACCCTGAATAGCCAAAGCAATATTGAGAATGAAAAACGGAGCTGGAGGAATCAGGTACCCCGACTTCAGACTATACTACAAAGCTACAGTAATCAAGACAATATGGTACTGGCACAAAAACAGAAATATAGATCAATGGAACAGGATAGAAAGCCCAGAGATAAACCCACACACATATGGTCACCTTATCTTTGATAAAGGAGGCAGAAATGTACAGTGGAGAAAGGACATCCTCTTCAATAAGTGGTGCTGGGAAAACTGGACAGGTACATGTAAAAGTATGAGATTAGAACACTCCCTAACACCATACACAAAAATAAACTCAAAATGGATGAAAGACCTAAATGTAAGACCAAAAACTATCAAACCCTTAGAGGAAACATAGGCAGAACACTCTTTGACATAAATCACAGCAAGATCCTTTTTGACCCACCTCCTAGAGAAATGGAAACAAAAACAAAAATAAACAAATGGGATCTAATGAAACTTCAAAGCTTTTTCACAGCAAAGGAAACCATAAACAAGTCCAAAAGACAACCCTCAGAATGGGAGAAAATATTTGCAAATGAAGCAACTGACAAAGGATTAATCTCCAAAATTTACAAGCAGCTCATGCAACTCAATAACATAAAAACAAGCAACCCAATCCAAAAATGGGCAGAAGACCTAAATAGACCTTTCTCCAAAGAAGATATACAGAGTGCCAACAAACACATGAAAGAATGCTCAACATCATTAATTATTATAGAAATGCAAATCAAAACTACAATGAGATATCATCTCACACTGGTTAGAATGGCCATCATCAAAAAATCTAGAAACAGTAGATGCTGGAGAGGGTGTGGAGAAAAGGGAACCTTCTCGCACTGTTGGTGGGAATGTAAATTGATACAGCCACTGTGGAAACAGTATGGAGGTTCCTTAAAAATCTACAAACAGAACTACCATATGACCCAGCAATCCCACTACTGGGCATATACCCTGAGAAAACCATAATTCAAAAAGAGTCATGTACCAAAATGTTCATTGCAGCTCTATTTACAATGGCCAGAAGATGGAAACAACCTAAGTGTCCATCGTCAGATGAATGGATACAGTAGATGTGGCACATATATACAATGGAATATTACTCAGCCATAAAAAGAAACGAAATTGAGTTATTTGTAGTGAGGTGGATGGACCTAGAGTCTGTCATACAGAGTGAAGTAAGTCAGAAAGAGAAAGAAAAATACTGTATGGTAACACATATATATGGAACCTAAGGGAAAAAAAATGTCATGAAGAACTTAGAGGTAACACAGGAATAAAGACACAGACCTACTGGAGAATGACTTGAGGATATGGAGAGGGTGAAGGGTAGGCTGTGACAAAGTCAGAGAGTGGCATGGACATATATACAGTACCAAACCTAAAACAGATAGCTAGTGGGAATCAGCCGCATAGCACAGGGAGATCAACTCGCTGCTTTGTGACCACCCAGAGGGGTGGGATAGGGAGGGTGGGAGGGAGGGAGACGCAAGAGGGAAGAGATATGGGAACATATGTATATGTATAACTGATTCACTTTGTTATAAAGCAGAAACTAACACACCATTGTAAAGCAATTATACTCCAATAAAGATGTAAAAAAAAATAACCTTTGAAAATATTTTTTAAAAAAAGATGATTTGATTGGATAACACGAGTATGAATTACGGGAAAACCTGTTAAAGTGGAGTTCATAAAAATTAAAAACATCTGCTCTTTAAAATTTATCAGTAGTAAAAAATAGACTACATACCGAGGGAAATATTATATATATATAATATGTATTTGCATCCAAAACATATAGAGAGCACATACATTTCAATAATGATAACATTAATAATCCAATAAAAATGAGTAAAAAATTTAAATATATAATTCCCAAAGTAGATATGCAAATGGCCAATTAGGACATAAATCCTTACTCTTCGTCATTAAAGAAATTCAAATTAAAACCACAGTGAGCTAGCACAGCCTACTCCAGAATGGCTAAATGTTTTAAATTGACAATACTCACTCTTGGCAACAGTGTGGAGCAGCTGTAACTGCTGATGGCGCCATAAAAGGATGAGACAACTTTGGAAAACGGTTTGGGCATTGCTTATAAAGGTAAACATCCACTCGTCATCTGACCCAGAAATTCTACTCCTGAATAGTTACCTGAGAGAAAGGAAAATATGTCCACAAAAAGTCATGCACACCAATTCACAAAGAGGCTTCATTCAAAGAAGTCAAAACCTAGAAGCAACTCTACTGTGCGTCAATCAACAGAAAGAATGAACTGTTGTATATTCATACAATGAAACGCTACTCATCAAGAAAAGGATATAACTCCAAATCATGTAACGATGGTATAGATTTCAAAAATAGGATTTTCTGCCAAAGAGGGAGACACAGAAGAGTACATGTGGTAGGATTCTGCCTATGCAAAGCTCGAGAACAGGTCAGACTTATCTATGGGATAGAAATCAGAGCAGTGGACGCCTCTAGATGGAGGACTGACTACACAGAAGGATGAGGAAAATTTCTGGGGTTATGGAACTATTCTGTATCTTGATTGGAGTATAGATTACACGGGTGTATATATTTGTTAAAGTTCATCTGTCTCCAGATGTAGTAAGCTGTCATCTGTGGTCCATGGGCATTTATTAAGCCCCTGCAGAGTGCAGATATTAATATATGCACCATGGTGAGCTAGGAGCTCTATAGTATGCCCTTAGGTGTCCTCTCATCTTGCTGAGAAGCTAGACTATCCACTTAATCAGGAAGCCAAGCACTCAAGGCATGTGAGCACCAAATGGGAAGAGGCAGGCAGAGAGAGAACAAGAATGTGGATACCAGAACTTTCCCCCAGGTGCCCACGTGCAGCCTTATTTTCAGGGACCCTTTCGACTGCCGTATGTAGCAGGGGCTTCTCCCAAGCTGCTTCCCAGCAATCCCTGTACATCCTAAGGTCCCTGCAGGAAACTCACAGGCTCACAGCTGATCGACACACCTTCCTTTCATCTCTAAGTGAAGTGCAGCTTTCAAGTGCAAGAGTTCATACACCAAAGCCCTCCAGGGGTGTTACCCCACCCTTTGCTCTGTGAAGACAGCACCATGGCCCGTCATGGCAGGAAGCTAGCAGCAAGGTGCTGGACTTGGGGCCTTAAAGTTTGGGAGGCCAATATATACTCTTCTGAGGTGCTCTGCTGAGAGATTCTGTGTGACTGAGTCTCTCCTGGCAGCAAGATACCGCAAAGGGGAAGGCTGAGTGAGCACCAAACGCTTGAGATACAGTTCATCTTTCATGGCCTCAATTCCCTAAATCTTGTAGCTGCCGAATGGTTCTTGTTAGATTTCTCTCTTCCTGCCCCTATTCCTACACCTTCCTGGTAGAAAGGTGGTGAGTTTGTGAGGGCAAAGCTTGGTCTTGGGGTACCAAGCATGAGCAATGGCTTCTAGGCATAAAAACCTAGTGCTGGTCCAGAGGAGCAATCAGTCTGGTTCCGAAATCAGCAACAAAGGCCTCAAACGATGCTCAGCAACCCCCAGATGACCCTCTAGCTCAGCATCTGTGAAACTGAAACAGGTAGTGTCTTAGATAGTGTCCATGCTGGCTGCTGTAACAAAATCCCACAGACCAAGTGGCTTATAAACAACAGAAAATGATTTCTCCCAGGTCTAGAGGCTGGAAGTCTGCGATCTGCATTCCCTTATCCCACAGCTATTTATGGAGGACTGGACACTCTCCTAGATGCTATGCATACAACACTGAACAAACTAGTTCAAAACCCCTGCTCTCACAGAGTGCACACGCTAGTGAAGGGACCAATGAACACAGCAACTTCAGACTGTGAGAAAGGCAGAGGTGGAAACATGGTGAGGGAAGAAACTTAGTGGGACTTGGCGGAGAGACACTTCCTTTGCTAGGGAAGCTGAGGGGTTGGAAGATCCTCTTGGTTCAAGCATATTAAGGCCCTTCATTTCTCCTCCTCTTTCGTCACGTATTTTCTTAACTACACAGGCAATACCACAGCCCTCACAAGATTTATATCCTTGTTATCTCAGTTCTTTATTTATAAAGAGCGGCCTTTTAGTATGTTTAGGAAATGTGAAACTCCTCTCTCTCTTAATTGCTTATTCACTCCCATAATTATAGAGTTCCCATTTGGTGCCAGGCCTGAGGGAGGATGAGAGACCTCCTGATGCTTCACCTGTGGGAAAGATTAAATGCAATGCTAAGAGATCAACCCCTTAGTACTCCACTAGCGGATATTAGAAGCAGGCACCCCTTCCCTCAAAATTCTTTACTTCCACTTGTCTAAAAGTTGTCATAATCAAATAATCACCACATTTTGGGGGAACATAGCATTCTATTGATATCTTCCAGAAAACACGTGTAATAAATATCCTAGTAGCCAATATTTGTGATATAAACGGTATATCTTAGAGATGGAACACTTGTGCAGTGCACCACTGCACAACCATACATGGTGGCCCTAGGAAAAACAAAATCATACATTTCTAGGGAAAGAGCACTGATGTGGGTGGTTGTTCCAGATTTGACCTAATTTTCTGTGTAACTTTGGAGTTCTGAATAGCCTAAGCTAATCATGATAAAATATTAGGGTTTTTTTTTTCTTTTTTTGGTACATAACTTTTATTGAGTAAATGTGAGTGAGGGTTAGCTCTACCCCACAACCTTCCTACTGAAAACGAGTTTCAGCCTAAATCTGCCCCACTGGAGGACCTTTTATAAACGGACGTTAATTGGCAGGGAGGCACCAAACAGTTCACACAGCCTGCACTGGAAAATTGATGAGACCCCAGCCCTGTGAGCTCTCAGCAGCAGTGACCATAGCTTGTGTGAAAGGTTGACTTGAAGCAGACATTCCGATAATCTACAGTCAGGTTTGTGTGACCTGCATGGTCTGCCTCAGACAAACAGAAATATGTGCCCCGGTGGCTGAGCGTAGGCTCATTTAATGTCATGCTTCAGAGTCTAGCCCCAAACGAACAGGCCACAGATGGGTTTTCACAACTTGTTTAATGCGAGGATGAGACGTTGTCCCTAGTATATTTCAACCAATCCACATATATTAAATACACTAGTTTCACCAGTGAGAGCCCATTTCTAACACTCACCACGTTAATGGACAAGCCACTCATTTCACCAAGGAAAACCCATTTCTAGCATTCTTTCTGCAAACCCCCAGAGCCCATGGTATGGAGAGAAGAGCTAGAGAAAGCCAAATAGGCTTTCTGATCAAAATATTGGCTCGCTAACCCTGGGTCTGACTTCCTGATTAGGGAACTAGCTGCCTGAGGGTGTTACAGCTAACAGCACATTCTTTTTTTCTTTTTCATTTAAATTGGAGTATAGTTGATGTACAATATTATATGTCACAGGTGTACAACATAGTGATTCACAATTTTTAAAGGTTATATTCCATTTATAGTTACTAAAAAATACTGACTACATCCCCTGTGTTGTACAATACATCCTTGTAGCTTATGTATTTTATGCGTAATAGTTCGCACCTCTTAATCCCCTACTGCTATCTAGCCCCTCCCCCTTCCCTCTCCCCACTGGTAAGCGCTAGTTTGTTCTCCATATCTGTGAGTCTGTTTCTTTTTTAACAGCACATCCTTAATATCCCACTGACTAACGTGCATTGTAAAATATAGACATCCCTACCATTGTAAAATATAGACATCCCTACCACGAGAACATCACCTAACCTGCCTTGCCTGTTTCCTCAGTCACTCAGTCCACCCCATTAAACATTTGTTCATGCATGCTGTGATGGAGACTAGAGATACATTCTGCCCTAAGGAGCTCAAAAGTCTAGACAAATCATTTCCTATTGCCAACCCATTGCTAGGAGCTCTGTGGAGTACTGGCTCAAGAAGAATTCAAGCTCAGCAAGAAAAGAAATTTAGGAATGACTAATGTCTGCCATGGCATGAAATGGAAGATGGCCATACATATTTATGTGCTATTCCCACACGTTCCATAATGAAAAGAAGACAGTCTTACCAACCTCTCCAGACACTTAAAATTATAAAGTAGACTAATTAATTGTAAAAGTACATTGGAAAAAAATCTTAAAGCACTATGCCAATGTGAAGCATTGTTACTACCAGAAGCAGCTGCCAGTTCAAGCAGAAAGATGGTATCACATGCCCATCTTCAGGGATTCAAGCACACAAGAGATGAAAAGAGAGAAATGAAAGTGCTGGCAAGCTTTACTTCTGGCAATTTCCTGTGAAGAAAGGTCAGTACATTCCAGACTATGCCAACCATAGCTTCCAGTTAGCTTCTCCGAGAAACCAGGGAAGGATCCAGCTGGCGACGGTCTGGCCGTACTCTGCACAGCACACCTGTTCTGAAGTTAAACCATTAGTGTTTGGGGCTTGGACGCCAATGATCCGAATCAAACCTTATTGGCACAAGACCCCCGGCTTAACTGCAACCCCCCCTTTGAGAAACAGGGTCAGAGTTTTCCACAGGACTTATGAGGGGAAAAGGTGTGGAAGCACAACATTCAAAATCTTCATCAGGGATGCATTTTTTAAAAAGATAGGAACCTCATAAAAATGGCTGCACCTTTTTACACGTGTTAAACGGTTGAGAAATACATAGTACTGTAATAAATACGGCAGTTTACCTTGAAAAAGTCCTGATGTTCCCTCATGGAAGTGGGCATGGGAAGGGTTGCAGCCTGTGAGGTCTTCTTGGGCAGTGGCAGAAGGAGATTATCTGAAATCAGACGGCAAGTTGGAGCAGTAGATGGGGCTGATGTGGCCCGTAACACCCGTGGTGACCTGAGGTGGACGGTGGGTGTTTGAGGGGTGTGCGTTTCGTGTATTCCTACATGTCTTTGTTCAGCTGGGTTGCAGTCTCCGGAGTTCACCAGGTGTTTCTTCTGGACAAAATTCAGCATACCCAAATGTAATACTCGTGTTATGCTCAAATTGTTCCCTAATATTTTAATATCTCATTGAAATAAATGGGAATTTATAAGACAAGCATCATAGCAGAACTGACCGTATAAAAGTCTAGTCTGGAGCACAGAGGGACTAATGAATAATAGTTATCACTTATTGAGAACTCAGTAAACCCTTACGCAAACTTTCTTAGTCAAGCATCACAACCAGCTCATAAAGAAGTTAATATTTGCAACTGAGGAAACTTGGGACACAGAATTTAAATATTTGCCCCCATTGATTCATGCTATACATGGTAAAGAAAATTTTGAATCAAGCTGGCAGGAAATGCAACACCCATGCTCTTCACCACTGCATCTACTGCCTCCCCAAGGAATTGTTAGATGTGAGGGATAATTTATCCACTCATTGATTCATTATCTGAGATACCAGGGTGAAACGGGGTTATTGTTATGATTAAATTAAATAACAGATATAAAACTCTTAACATAGCAAGTGCGGAATAGATAATAGTTCTCACCTCAACCATGTTCATCGCTGTTCTCATTATCACGGATGTCTTCAGTCAGAAAAGGGCTGGATACAGTGAAAGAGGAATCCCAACCCACCTTGCGTGGGGTCATTGTGAGAACTTCTCATGCAATAAGAAACTGGAGAAAGCCTTTCCAAGGAGGAGACAACGAGGAGAATTTTCATTGGTATAAAAGGACTGGTTTTAAAATGCAGTTCAATCCTTCTCATTAATGCTGGCCTTCTGAAAACCCTGACTCTTATTTCCTCAACTTTGAGGAAGCCGCGTGCCATCAAAACGCAGCCAGCCAATTCCAAAACGACTCAAAGAGCCAAGGAGACCAGAGAAACTAAGTTAGCTGCAGTCCTGACAAAACTTTAAAGCAGCAACTGTGGCCTGTTCAGTCATATCCTGTCCCTCATATTATAAAAAAACAAAGTACTCTTAGGGGACGAAGGGGCCTATGATTTGCCATGAAGTAAATCCAGTATTATTCATTTTCACCAAGACAAATACTTCCAATTGTTCATTTTTTAATGTAAAAGGGTACAGAGAATTAAACTCAGTATCTTCAAGGTATGTCGTAGATTTCCCGATTTTCAGGTTGTTGTAAATCAGGTATCAGATTCAAGAGGATAAACCTGAGAGATGAAAAGAAGGATTCTCCATAGGAATCCTGTGCTGTTCTGCCACTGGCAGCATCAGGTCCATTTTGCACTGGGGGATCCACCCTTCCCCAACTTAGGTCAACCAACTATTACCTGGGACAATCATATCTTACTCCCCTGGCCAGAGTGGGTGGCTCAGGGATAGGCACAAGATCCAATCAAAGTCGGTGAGACCCAATCAGACCTTGGTCTGCATTGTTGGGATAAAGACCAAAGTCTCTCCCCAACTCCGCTGGAACCAGAAAGAATGAAGGCAGTGCTTCTGCAGCTATCAGTATTTTGCCACCTGGAAAGGCAATTCCTTGTGAGAAGTGACCTCTATCAGAGAGCCAGAGTTAGAGAGGACAGAAACTGGAGCCTGGTAGACTCTTTAGAATATGTAGATCTATCCATGCCTGCAGCTATACATTCTCATGGAACACATTTACATGTGCCACTAAATTTACTTCTTGCCTACACCCAAACCTTGCCCATGTCCACCTGCATCTGGTAATTTCCTATCTGGAATGCCTTCATTATTCCTCTCCACCTGTATGAAGTCTAGAAATCTTTCAAGACCAAGATTCTTTTATCAGCAAACTCTCCCCTGACCACACCAGCCCTGGCCACTGCTCCCTCCTCTGGGCTGCCAAACACTGGTTATTGGAGCCATTGCCCTACAACGTGACACATCAGAAAGCATGCTGGGTACTCACCATCATCCCCAATTACTCTGGAAGCATACTGGGGTCCCATGAAGCACCTCACAGAGCCTAGCTCAGCTCCTGACACATAGGTGATCTCAGAAAGTGTTTACTTGACTGTTGAAGTTGATAAAAGTGAGTTTCTGAAATCCAGAGAATGATATTTAGTAAAAGAAATATTTTCTTATCACACAAATTAAAGAGACCAAAGCAATTCATTTCTATTACAGATTCCACATCCTTTATAGTTTTTAACAAAGCACCACCACCACAGCGATGCCAACTGGAATAAACAGGTGCTATTTTTTGAGTGCTTATGGTAGGTCGGTGCTTTGCGTAATATTTTATTTCATCTTCATCACAAACTCATGAACTTACCCCATTATAAACCCCACTTTATAAATGAGAAAACCGAGGCTCAGAGACACACAATGACTTGTTTGGGGTCACGAGGTTAGCAAACAGCTGAGCCACGTTTGCTAGGGCTCTGCCAGGGCTCTGAATCCTGGCAGTCCAGCTCCAAGGTACTTTAGTCACTGCACGGCACTAGCTCTCAAAATCACAGCCTCTCTGCTAACGTGTGCCGTGATTTCACCTCTAGAAGTCACGGTCGATGTATCTTGCTAAATGCTTTTCATGTAAATAGTTTATAATTGCTAACAATAATTTTTATAATATTACTATAATTATAAAAATTATAATTGCTAACAATAATTTTTATCAGTTTGATGAAATTCTCTTTTAAAACACTTCAAAATGATAGAGATTTAGGCTAGTTTTAATTTCCATTGAAGGGCTGCATCAATAGTGCAATGATGACTCTAATGTAAATGGCCACTTGACTAATGTACTGTCCATCACTTTCACAAGTGCTGCACAAGGAGTCTATTAAATCCATGGTCCAAGGATAAAGATGAGAGGCCTCCTTTATGACACAATTTTCTTTTAAATACAACCAAATAGATGTCTGATAAAACTGGGTTTGTTGCTCTCTGGAAAGAAGTGCCCTGAGATTTGTACAAGAACTGAAGAACCCCCTACATGGAGGGATGGGATGGAAGCGTTACTGGTTGAAGCCAGTTCTGCAAGTCAATTCACTCCTACTGGTGGGGACCACTTAACACACTTGTCTTATTATGGTTACAGCCTCTGAGGCTGGCGGCTCTGAGTCTGCAGTTTAGATCTAAAATTCCACATCTCTAAGCATAGCCCAGGGGAGTTGCACACATAAACACTCAGCTTCAGAGACTTCAACTACGATTGCTCAGCAGAACATGGGTGTTTTTTCTTTTTGCTTTATTTTTACCATTCTTTTTAAAACTTAAAAAAGAAAAAAAGGAAAAAAAAAGCAACTCATGGTTTCTGCTGGCATGCCAGTGTGTATACACCCTGAGTAAGTACAAGACAAAAGGTGTGAGGTTGCTCCTTGCATGTCTGGTCTAGGCTTTACACCTTTATAAAGGAAAGGGGAGGAAGTGGGGAGGCAAGGAATCATCAAAGTGAGGATGATTCTAACATTGGACCTATAGTTCTTAAAGACCGGTCTCTAAAGGCAAGCCAGTACTTCATTCAGTGTTCTACCAAAGAAACAATCATCTGTCCAGCATGGAGGGTAACGATGACTACTTTAGATTTTTACCTTACTCGCTTCCCTTAGGACATAACTCCTGTGTCCAATATGACTCGCCTGTGTAGAAAACATGTCCAGTATCCAGCCAAGAGGAGGCGGCTCTGGTGATAGTCCACTATCTTCTGGCTCTCGGTGTGTTCAGCACCTCACCCTTGGCCCACCTGTCCCCTAAGCTATCACTTATCCATCTGGTAGGCAGAGTTCCCCAAAACTGGAGATGGCCAACCAGATAACCACTTGAATTGAAGGAGTAGAACTCTTGGGCATGAACCAGGTGACCATCAGAGCCATACTCAAGAGTCCAAGATTCAGTTCCTACACAAATATCGACTATGAGAATTCTGTCACTGGGTCATCCAAAAGTTCCACAAATAGCTCCTTACCTTGACCCTAAAGACTTTCCCACACATTGTTCTCTCTGACGTCATCTTCAAAGGTTTATGGGTGTTCATAAAAAAAATAATTTCAAGGAAATATACAAAAACATACAGAATATGTGAAGACAAGTACATTTATAAACATGTTAAGAGAGGATGTCTCCAGGTTAAAGGCTTATGGATAATTTTTGTTTCCTTTTATGGTGTTCTCTCTTTTTTTCCCCTTAAACTATGTTTCAGATTTGTAATTTTATTTTTTTTGTGTGTTGCCTGCTATGAATCTTTTTTTTATTGAAGTATAGTTGATTTACAATGTTGTGCTATTTTCAGGTGTACAGCAAAGATATATATATAGAGAAATATA
Source organism: Lagenorhynchus albirostris (assembly GCF_949774975.1). Classification (NCBI taxonomy): domain Eukaryota; kingdom Metazoa; phylum Chordata; class Mammalia; order Artiodactyla; family Delphinidae; genus Lagenorhynchus; species Lagenorhynchus albirostris. The sequence goes on along the minus strand of NC_083104.1, from coordinate 33,836,762 downwards.
GATAGATAGATAGATATTCTTTTTCAGATTCTTCTCCCTTATAGGATAATACAAAATATCGAGTACAGTTCCCTGTGCTATACAATAGGTCCTAGTTGGTTATCTATTTTATATACAGTAGTGTGTATATGTTAATCTCAAACTCCTAATTTATCCCTTATCCACCCCCCTTTTCCCCATGGTAACCATAAGTTTGTTTTTGATGGCTGTGTGTATATTTCTGTTTTGTATATAAGTTCATTCGTATCATTTTTTTTTTTTTTAGATTTCACATATAAGCAGTATCACATGATATTGGGTTGGCCAAAATGGAAAAACACAAACGAACTTTTTGGCCAACCCAATATTTGTCTTTCTCTGTCTGACTTGCTTCACTTAGTATGAAAATCTGTAGGTCCATCCATGTTGTGGCAAATGGCATTATTTCATTCTCTTTTATGGCTGAGTAATATTCTATTGTATGCATACACCACATCTTCTTTATCCATTCATCTGTTGATGGACATTTAGGTTGCTTCCATGTCTTGGCTATTGTGAATAGTGCTGGTATGAACATAGGGGTGCCTGTATCTTTTTGAATTCTGGGTTTCTCCAGATATATGCCCATGAGTGGGATTGCTGGGTCGTATGGTAGTTCTATTTTTAGCTTTTTAAGGAACCTCTATACTGTTCTCCCTAGTGGCTGCACCAATTTACATTTCCATCAACAGTGTAGGAGGGTTCCCTTTTCTCCACACCCTCTCCAGTGTTTATTATTTGTAGACATTTTAGTGATGGCCATTCTGACTGGTGTGAGGTGATACCTCATTGTAGTTTTGACTTGCATTTCTCTAATAATCAGTGATGTTGAGCATCTTTTCATGTGCCTTTTGGCTATCTAGTTGTTTATCTAAGGCATGGGACGATAACAATGATGGTAAAATTTATCAGTTAGAAATTAATTCAGCAATATAATTAATACATAGCTTGGGTAACAATGGCACTACTTAACTTTAAAAGTTAGATAGATGGCTAGATAGATAGATAGATAATAGAAAGATAGATGATTGGTAGATAGATAGATAGAAAGATAGATAGATAGACTTTCGCTCCCTGGGCAGCAGAAACCATTTAAAACTTCAGCCACTTTCAGTCCTTGACTCTCTTGGCTCCCGTGTCAAATCCCAGGAGAGACAATTTATTGATCTATTTTAGGCCGCCTTCCCACTCCCTTCTCTGTTGCTGGAACGTCCCCTAAATTGACAATCCCAGCATGACTCCATGAGGTTAGGGAAGAGGAGCTCCCCAAAGGAAAATCAAGTGCTATTAGTAAGGAAAGGGCTATGGAGGCAAAGGAGAAAAAGCAACCAACATCCACCATAATGAAGACACTGAATATCTGTCAGGTCCCTACTATGTGCTATACACCCAGCTAAATACACACTTAACATAGATCACCCCACTTAATAATAACAGATAGGCTCTATGATTATTTCCATTTTACAGCTGATGAAACTATGATTGAAAAAGATTACCTAACTTACTTATGTAACAGGGTGAGTGGGAGGGTTGGGACTAACCCCAATCCATTTGACTCTAAATCCCACACTCTTAGCCACTGTACTTACAACCCACCAAAACCTCCCCATCACTGCCCTGTTATTGATGTTACATGTGCATCCTTTAGGTTGGAATAGCAAAGATAATGGACACAGCCAAGTTACACACCATCACCCCCTCCCCCCGTGCCTGATTAAATGGCTACCCGTTGAAGCCAGGGATAACACCATTCAATAGAGTAAGGGTTAAACACAGCCCTATTCACAGATGCATACTGGAAAGGCACAAAGAAATAGACTCAGGAATAAGACCAGATTTCATCTCCCTTCCATTATCAGAAAGAGAAGCGAGTCCAAGATGTGTGCGCGCCAGAGTCCACGAAACCCTCGATGCGTTTCTGTGAGTGCTTCTCCTTCTGGGTCTGGCCTGGGTGTATTTCATGAAAAGACAATCTGTCTGTTTTTAATCCGCTTACATTTAATTTATTAAAACGTTTTGGGCCAGAGTTGGGTCCCAAAAAGCATTATGGGTCTATTTTACAAGACTTTAAAATAACTATTTCCTTTGAACAAAGAAGTTCTATTTTGCCTCAAATGGTTTGACCAAAACCTCAAAAAAAGTAAAATTGCTTCTAAATTCAGGACCAAAATGCTTAAGTCTATTCTAAAGTCTATTATCAGGCACCTTAAACACACTCAGGCTACCTAATGGTAATGGGGGTCATCTGGTCTCCTCAAATGTTGACCATCAAAACAAAAGAAGAGATAGTATGATCCATGAAGGGGGGGTGGTGGTGGTTTAAAACTAGAAGGCAGAGGAACTGGTGGCTTCAGCTGTGTGGCCTCCACTGATCCATTTTCCCTCTCTGGGTCTTGCATTCCTTTCTTTTAAAATAGAAGGGGTATTTATGTTCTTAGTCTACAGGGTGTCCAAGGATCAAGAGAGAATATATGTAAAGGCTTGACCACATATAAAGGATAACCTTCATTATTATCATCACTACTAACTCTACAATAAGTAGAAATAATCACATTGGTATGACCAGCAGCTTAACCAAAGCTAAGAAGATGAATTTTCACAGCTCAGGGCAAAGGTTTGCTCAAAGGTCTCAGCTTATAAATGTCAGCAAAACCCAACTCTCAGAGGGTAGTTGATGTGCCCATCACTATGACAATGGGTTGACATGAGAGCATGTGTTTGTGTGGTCTAAAATCTAAACTAGTCACAGCATAAATTGTGAACAAATTATCAAAATCAATCTGACTCCTGAGCCTCTAGCCCAGTAATAAATATCTGTGTTAGACCTGGCTTACACAAAACCTTTCCTTGAATTTGATCGTGATATAATTTTTATTGCCAGCTCAAAAATGGAAGTTAATGATAGAGCAAATGTGAAGGGAAAGAAGCTCATATGGGTGAAACATTAACTTGTTCAACTTTCAGACCGCAGCAGAAAATATGATGGTTCATTTCATGTCTTTGTAGGGAGTAATACACAGAACTGTAATGGTTTCAAAATTAACTAGCAAATGAAAAATTAAGTCTTCCGAATACTCAGAAACAATTTGTTCATTTTATTAAAAATATATAGCAACATATATTATTCTTTGACTCAAGTGACATATTTCCCTGTCGGGAGAACCAAATTGTAGGAATTACATTTGTTTCCCAATGTATTCCATGGGACAATGCCAAAATACAGGCTTATGGGCAGGAAACTTCACATCCACAGTAGATTTTCCACATGTAACTGCTAGTCGAAAGCAGCTCCCCAGAGACAACGTCTGCTCCCGGGGATCACTAAGGGCAATGGTTGTGCTGAAGGGGATTTTTATTAGGGAGATTCTCCCGCATCGACTTTTCCGAACATTTTCCCTTTTCAACCGACCTGGAACTGAGATCAGCTGGTGAGGGCAGAGCAGTGAATGCTATTTTATTTTAAAGAGTTGGAATGTGAATAAGAAAATGTAAACCAGGAATCCCTTTCCCCTGTAGCCACAGAGAACTGAGAGAAAATATTCCCCCTTCCACTCAGTGCTCTAAACCAGGGTCCGTAAGCTTTTCTTAGAAAGTTGGGTAATTACTATTTTTGAATTTATGGGCCAAGAAGCAAATAGAGTATATTCTATAGTTACCTCATGACAATTTTAATTGTAACTATTTAAGGAAAGGCCTCAGGAGGTGGATGGCAAGCCTGAACGTGGACACGGGGATAGCTGGCTATCTGCGCACCATTAGAAAGGGGACCCAAGACCATCCTAGGCTGAGTGCTAGCAGAGGGAGAAAGACCTCAGGTCCCCCAGGCTGATGTATAGTGTCTGAGCATAGATGAATCTTGGGCCACAGATGCTGAGTGGAGTTCCCCCGCCCAAAACAACAGGATGCCAGAGAAAATGTGTCTTCTTGATGGGCTAGGCAAATCAAGCCTGAGACACCCTCACAGAATACTTCCAGCCCAGAAGGACACACAAACAGAAATATGCCACATCCTTGGAGAGTAACAAGGACACAGGACCAGTGGCTGAAGGAGAGAGAGTTGGATGTGAAGGGACCTTGCCGACGGCAATCCTGAATGACTTAGCAGCAGCTCTGAGTTCCAGGCCAATGATCAGACGAGATGAGGGACACATACTTGGGCACCAGCATGCCAGCAGAAGGGTGATGACTGAAAACCAGAGGATGGGAGAGCACCAGTAGATGCCAGCACAGAGAGCTGGGACCAAGGTGGGACCATACAGGCACTCATGACTTGGCCCTCTGCTGTCACCCAGAATTTGGCACAGCTCCAAAGGGAGAATCGGATGCTATGTTCCTGCCACCAGGCAGAAATGGCTTGATTCAGAAGCTGAGCATGGTTGATCGTTGTTTAGAGCTATATATCTTGCATACCTGAGTCTGAAGGATGAGATTCCTAAACCACTGAAGTGGCTAGTAAAAAAAAAAAAGAAAGAAAAGCAGTGGTCTGGTATGAGATCCAGCTCTGCTACTAACTTACTGTGTGTCTTTGATAAACTGAGCCCTGGCTTTCTGATGTGTTAAGAAGGAATGGTCCACATAATAGATGGCAAATAGGTTTCTTCTCTGTGGGCCACACTGAATGAATCAGTAGCGCGTTGAGTTAAGAGGGCTCTGAGGTTGCATCTAGGTTCTTTTTTTTTTTTTTTTTTTGCGGTACGCAGGCCTCTCACTGTTGTGGCCTCTCCCGTTGCGGAGCACAGGCTCCGGATGTGCAGGCCCAGCGGCATGGCTCACAGGCCCAGCTGCTCCGCGGCATGTGGGATTTTCCCTCACCGGGGCATGAACCCGTGTCCCCTGCATCGGCAGGCGGACTCTCAACCACTGCGCCACCAGGGAAGCCCACATCTAGGTTCTTTAAGAAAGGATGCCGCCATCCGTTACGGATGGTTCCCATGGGTACAGAGGTAAGGGGAGAAGGATGGTGGCAGACACAGCACATTTTATCTACTCCTGAGCAGCTACATGATATCCGAGGTCCCTTTTAATTCAGGAAGTCAGCAGTTGTTCAAAACGCCTAACACCCAGCAGTTGTTCCAGAAACTTTTCTTGGGAAAATTTTTCACCAAGAGTCTAGCTAGCCTTGGCAGAGGCTGGGCTCAGAGAGGTGAAGGTGCTAGCCCTGGAGAGGAGGGTGACTGAGCAGACCCACCCACTCGCTTCTCCACACCCAAAACTCCGAGTGAAGCGGGCTGAGCACTAAACGTGGAGTCGACTCCTTTGAAGCCCTGAGCAGCAGCCTCTCTGTTTATTCGACACTGAGCCCCAGACAGTGTCAGGGAGATCAGATAAGACGGTGAATGGGGAATGTGCCCAGCACAGAGCAGGCACTCAGTAATTGCCCACTGCCCTCTTTCTTGCACTGGGGATTGTGTTTGCCAGCAAGATGGCAGTCTACAGGAAAATTCTTTCTGGAATGTGCAAACGGCTTGTCCTCAGAATAATTCCTTTTTTAGGCTTTCAAAGTACAGAAAGTTCAAAGTAATATACATTTTTAAAAAATTCGTTTACAACCCTTGCGTCAGAATTGCATCGGGGCTTTCTAGAAAGCAGATTGCCAGGCCTTGTCTTAGACCTAATGAGTCAGAATCTCGGGGGCTGGGGCCTGGGAGCCTTTTGTTACCACACTTGTGACACCCACTAGCATTCAAGACCATCAGTTTAGCAGCCGCTTGTAACCTCTCCCTCCAGCCCAAACCACAAGGTTCATCCCCTTCGCCTCTTCTGGGAGGCCTTCCCTGACCACCCTACCCCCACCCAGCCCTCCTTAACTCCATTTCATTTTTTCCCATAACTCTTTCCATTCACAATGCCATCCATATATTTGATTTGTCTTTTCTTACCCCACCTGACCCTGAATGTCAACTCTACAAAGGCAGGCCTCATTATTTCGTCCACTGCCATGTCCCCAGCGCCTAGACTAGTGCCTGACACACGTGGACACTTGGTAAATATTAGTAGAGTGGTCTTTGCTGCATCCCATGCTCTCATTTGACCTCAGAGGGCCCCAAGAGGGAAGGTCAAAAAGCTGAGAAAGGTAGTCTGTGAAGGGTTCTATCATGACATGATTGAAAAAACACTTATATAGAAACGTTAAGTACTGAGTCCCAGTGACCTTTTAAGATAAAAAGGAAACAGATGATCGCCTCAAACCTTGTCCAACCTTGATAATTTTCTCAACTAAATGGCTAACCGATAGCTTTGGTTTTGAGCTGCTTGGTTGGGCAGGGCTGAGACCTGGCCTAAATCCAGGAGCAGAGGGAAGGCGGAAGATCCCGTCTCCAGTCACTCAGTGTCCTTGGTGTCCGCTCACTCTCCAGCTCCAAGCTCCACTTCCCACTGCAGTGGTCTGCCCGTTCCCTGGCCAATGCCCTTGATAGCCAGGACCAAGCCTGGCACCACCCTCTCTTGCCTCTGAAAAATGAGGGTGTGGTTCCAAGCATCTGGAGATGAAGGGGGAGACTGTTATTTAGCAAAAGAGACACATCATTATTTTCTTGCACCAGGATCATGGTTCATTTAGCTAACTTGGCTCCACATTTAAACAGCATCCCCCAGGCAAATAATACAATTAAGCAAATAGGAGATTTAGTAACAATAAATTCCACAGAACTGGTCATTCTTTTGCATGCAGTTTTAAAAGGGGCAGAACATTTAGAAGGCTCAATCACCCTGAATTTCATGGACTTAAACATTATATAGAAACTGCTAGCAAAAACTGATGGGGATTTGAAACATACATACACACCCCCACAGACACACACACCCCCCACAGAAATACACTCATGGGTTAGGCCTAGACATACTTTCTTTTTTTTTTTTTAACAATCCAATAACTAAAAGACAATTATAAAAATAGGCTTAGGGGCTTCCCTGGTGGCGCAGTGGTTGAGAGTCCACCTGCCGATGCAGGGGACACGGGTTCATGCCCCGGTCTGGGAAGATCCCACATGCTGCGGAGCGGCTGCGCCCGTGAGCCATGGCCGCTGAGCCTGCGCATCCGGAGCCTGTGCTCCGCAACGGGAGAGGCCACGGCAGTGAGAGGCCCACATAACGCAAAAAAAAAAAAAAAAAAAAAAAAAAAAAAATAGGCTTAGGATACACATGGAAGAATTTAGGCCAAAATGGAAAATAAACTACAAAAATAAAATCTCTGAGAGCCAGTCAGGGAGGAAGAAGTGCCCCCTAGGAACTATGTTAGAGCAGATAAAGGATTACTCTGGGCACCAAGAGACCTGAATCATCATATCAGCTCTACCATGCATATTCTGTGTAATTTTAGGCAAGACAATGACATTTGTGAGTTTCCATTTCTCTCTATATAAAACGACTTTTTTGAACCCCATCACCGCCATTTTTACCATCCCCAAGCACCATCAGTATTGCTATTTACATCTTTCATTTAAGTCAACTCTTCTTTATTTGAATATGGTTACGTGCTGGGGAGGGACATGAGTATTCATTATACTATTCGTTGCGTTTTGCTACAACTTGTACGTTTCTCGTAATAAATACATTTATTTAGAAAGGAAATTATTTCACTAATATAAAAGGAAAGCCAGAATCACTGGTCTTAAAATAGAAGGTAATGACAAAAATAAGTACAATGAACTCCTGCTTTTAGCCATGACAGACTAGTTTGCTTCAGACCAATCCCTTTGCCAAGAACAACTTAAAAATCTGGATAAAATATATAAAATGTAAAACTGAAAACAAAGAACTTCTGTTTGAAGACATTGGGGAGATACTAAGGCAGCTAGGACCTCAAGAGCCAAGAGCCAGGAGACAAGGAGAGAACATTGAAATAAGTCCAGTATTTAAAGCACTGTTTTCCTCCAGGCATTTGCTGATTTGTAAACTTCATAGGACCCAGAGGCTCAAAAGTCTACAGCCAGTCTCACGATAAAAATTTATGTTTGGGGTCCACCAAAGAGAAGGGCCCTGGTAAACACTTCAGACTTCCAACTGGAACCATGAAAGGGCTACACATTTGAAGTGAGAGTAAAGCAGAAATAGCTCAACCCTCACAAAGACTAAAACCCAATTTTGAGCTCATTCAAACCCAGATAAGAAAAGTTGATCTACCAGTACTCAAAAGGCCTGACAGAAGCAAAAGAAAATGTAGTTTTCTCTGGAAGAAGGCAACATAATCCAGAATTTCAAATTGGCTCTACAATTTGTCACAGAGTATGTCCAGCATTTACCAAAAATTATCAGGCATGCCAGGAGACATAAACAAATTACTAAAAACAAAGAAAAAAAGCAGATCCATATGTGAGTAAGATATTGGAGTTATCAGGTACAGACTTCAAAATATCCACAGTTGATAAGCTCAATAAAGTTGGTGACAAGATGGAGAATTTCAAGAGAACTATAATCTTTGTAAAATGAAAAATGCAACTCTGGAATTGAAATATGCACTAACCAAAAATAAGAATTCACCAGATGGGGTTTATTGGAAGATTAGACAATGCAGGAAAGAGAATCTGTAAACTGGAATATATGACAGCAGAAAATATTCAGACTGAGAATGGAAAGCAGAAAAAAAACCCAAAAGATATGGGACTTGGTGAAAAATTCTAACATGTATGTATTTGGAGATACTGAAGGAGAGACAAGAGAATATTGAGCAGATGTGATACTTGAATAGACGATAGCTGAAAATTTTCCCAAATTTACCAAAGACATCAAGCTAAAGATTTTTAAATCTTTACAGTTTCAAACAAGATAAAGAAAATCACAAATAGGCATATCATAGTGAAACTACTTAAAGACAAAGACAAAACTTGAAATCAGCCAAAGAAAAGAAATATATTACCAACAAAAGAACAACAGAAATGATGGAAGCTGACTTTTAAACAAAAATGATGGAAGCCAAGGAACAATGAAATGACATCTTCAATGTGCTGAAAGCAAAGAATTGTCAGCTTAGAACTCAAGGATTATTGAAAATATCCTTCAAACTGTACATGAAATAAAGACATTTTCAAACAAACAAAACATGAGAGAATTCATGTTCAACAGAAATGCATTAAAAGAAATACTGCAGAAAATTCTTTGGGGCAGAAGAAAATGAGATCAAATGGAAGCACGGAAATGAAGAAAAGAATGAAGACAATAGAAAGTACAAATATGTGGGTAATATTAACTGCACCAAATAATATTAATTTATTTTGCTATGTAAAATATGTGTAGAACTAAAATAGGTACAGCAATGACAAAATAATGTGGAGAGTAATGGCCAAGATATGGAAACAACCTAAGTGTCTAACACTTATATGATTGCATATATATACATACATATATATAGTTGATCCTTGAACAACATGGAGGTTGAGGCACAGAACCTGCTCCCACAGTTGAAAATCCACATATAAATTTACAGTAAACCCTCTGTACTGAAGGTTCCACATCTGCCGATTCAACCAACCATGGATGGTGTAGTACTATAGTCCATATTTATTGAAAAATCCACATATAAGTGGACCCATGCAGTTCCAACTCATGTTGTTCAAGCCTTAACAATATAGAATGCATATTTTTTTCAACTACACATGGAACATTTACTAAAATTGACCTTTTGTTGGGCCATAAAGCACATCAAAACAAATATCAAAGAATTGGAGTAATATAGAGTGTATTAGTTTTCTCTTGTTGCTGTAACAAATTGCCACAAACTTAGTGGCTTAAAACAACACAAACTTATGACCTTATGATTCTGTCAGTTAGAAGTCAGAAAGGAGAAAACAAAATTAAGAAAACAATTCCATTTATAATAACATCAACAAGAATTAAATGCTTAGGAGTAAATTTAGCCAAGGAGTAGAAAACTTGTACACTGAACACTACAAAATATTTTTCAAAGAAATTAAAGATCTAAATAAAGGGAAAGACATCTGTGTTCATGGATTAAAATATTTAATATTGTTAATATTGCAATACTCTCCAAATTGATTTACAGACTCAATGCAATCCTTATCAAAATTCTGTCTCTTTTGCAGAAATGGATAAGCTGATCTTAAAATCCATATGGAAATGCAAGGGACCCCAAATAGCCAAAATAAGCTTGAAAAAGAAGAACAAAGTTGGAGGCCTCACACTTCCCAATTTCAAAGTTATTACAAAGCTACACTAATCAAAACAGTGTGGTACTGGCATGAGGATAGACATATGGACCAATGAAATGGAATTGAAAGTCCAGAAATAAACCCATACAACTGTAATCAACTGATTTGCAACAGGGGTGTCAAGGCCATTCAGTGGGGAAAAAATAGTCTTTCAGCTATTGGTGTTGGGATAACTGAATATCCATATACAAAAGAATGAATGTGTACCCATACCTCATACAACATAAAGAAATCAACTCAAAATGGATCAAATATCAAAATGTAAAAGCTAAAGTATAACACTCTTAGAAGGAAACATAGGTGTAAGTCTTTATGACCACATATTAGGCAAGTTCCTTAAATACAACACCAAAAGGATGAACAATAAAAGAAAAAATAGACATATTGGACTTCATCAAAAACAAAAATTTTTATGCATCAAAGGACATTATCAGAAAGGTGAAAAGACAAACTACAGAATGGAAGAAAATATTTGAAATCAAATGTCTGGTAAGAATCTAGCCTTCAGAATATTATAAAGGACTCTTACAACTAAACAATAAAAAGAAAAATAACCTAATTAAAAATGGGCAAAGTATTTGCATAGAGATTTCTCCAAAGAAGATATACAAATGGCCAGTAATGTACATGAAAAGATATTCAACATCAATAGTCACTGAAATAATGTAATATTGGGGCTTCCCTGGTGGCACAGTGGTTGAGAGTCCGCCTGCCAATGCAGGGGACACGGGTTCGTGCCCCGGTCCGGGAGGATCCCACATGCCGCAGAGCGGCTAGGCCCGTGAGCCATGGCTGCTGAGCCTGCGCGTCTGGAGCCTGTGCTCCGCAACGGGAGAGGCCACAGCGGTGAGAGGCCCGCGTATCGCAAAAAATAATAATAATGATAATAAATAATAATAATAATGCAATATTGGCTCAAGGTTAGATAGTAGATCAATGGGACACACTAGAAAGCCCAGAAACGAACCTGGAAACATACAGGCACTTGATTCACAACAAAAGACTCTGCAAAGTAGTAGGGAAAAATGATGTTTCTTTAAATATTAGTATGCTGAATCAATTACGCGTCCAATGGGGAAACAAACACAAATTCTGATCCCTGCTTTACACCATACACTGAAATCGATCCCACAGAGTATACACATGAACTTGAAAGGTAAAACAATAAAGCTTCTTGTACAAGATAACATAAGATAATATCTTTATAACCTTAGGGTAGGCAAAGATTTCTTAAATAAGACCAAAAAAACAAAACAAAGCACCAACCAAAAAGAAAAACATTGATAAATTGGACCACAGCATCGAAAAAAAGCCACAGAGTGAAAGAAAGCATTTACAATGCCATTACCTACAAAAGACCTTGTATACAGAATACATAAAGAACTCTTACAAGTCAATTTTTTAAAAAAAGACTGACACCTCAATAGAAAAATGGGCAAAAGTCTTGACCAGGTACTTCAAAAAGAGAATATCCAAATGACCAAGAAACAGAAAAAATGGATCCTCCGTTCCATTAATCACCAGAGTAATGCAAATCTATAATCAAAACCACAATGAGATTTAACTACACACCTACAAGAATGACTGAACACTGTGTACCTGATAGAAAAGCATAGATATGCAAAAGAATGTTCATAGCCACCTAGAACTCCTAACCAAAAGCTGGAAACAGAGGCCATCCATAATAGAATGGCTAAATAAATTGTGATGTATTAATACATGGACTAACACATAGCAAAGAAAAAATTAGTGTTACGTAAACAACACAGATGAATCTCCGATATGCAGTATGACACAAAAGAAGCCAAACACAAAAGAAGTGATACTGAATGATTTCAGTTACATAAGTTTCAAAACTGGCAAAGCTTATCTAAGGTATTAGAAGTCAAGATAGTGCTCTCCTGGGGGCTTCCCTGGTGGCGCAGTGGTTGAGAGTCCACCTGCCGATGCAGGGGACACGGGTTCGTGCCCCAGTCCGGGAAGATCCCACATGCCGCAGAGTGGCTGGGCCCGTGAGCCGTGGCCACTGAGCCTGCGCGTCTGGAGCCTGTGTTCCGCAACGGGAGAGGCCACAACAGTGAGAGGCCCGTGTAAAGATAGTGTTCTCCTTTGTTGAGGGTTGGGGAGAGAGTTACAGAGAAAGGGACTCCTGAGATACTTCTAATACTGTATGTTTTAATCTGAGCAGTGGTTACATGTGTGTGCTCACTTTTTGAAAAATCATCAAGCTGTATACTTATGAGTGCTTTGCTGTATATGAATATACATTTCAATAAATATGGGTTTTTAAAATTGAACACACAAGAAAATATCTGCAATCATCCTAATGCTTTTAGGAATTATATGAATCAAATGTTAGAGCCATGTTCTGTCCTTTGAGTCCAAAAAAGAAATGAATGTGAGTCCACAGTAAATATACTTTTGAAAAAAATAAATACACTCAGTGCATTCAAAACCATGTTGTTCAATTCCAGTGAGATTCTGTTGCCTGCTATAGCTCTGAGCCAAAGGTCTTGTCTCCCGTAGTTAAAAAGAGGTGTTCAAGAAGCACTTTAAGATTTACCAGCATGCTGAGATTGCTTCTCGATATATAATAGAAATAGGACTGAAAAGGAAATTGCTTTCTCCAAATGTGATGCAATAACATCCATTACTATGTATCATCTGAAATCCCTTGGCTAAACATCAGGGATCCCCAGACACCATCGGACCCACTGGCTTATTTGATCTCAGAGTTGCCTCCCAGCTGACCATCTGTGACTTTGTGATTGAAGGCTGCACCCCAAGGAAAGCTACAGATAGTACCAAACTTGGAAATGGTTTCAGAAAGGAAGATTGAGTCAAGTCCATTGGTTACGGGATTTGTGAAAATGCTTAGGCATCTATCTCTTACCCCATGATATCATGCCACCCCTCCACACATCACAGGCCTAGCCTTGAGAGGATGGATATGCAAAAGGGGCTTCCCTGTCCTGCCCCACATCTGAGCTACCAGCAAAGCCGTCAGCTCTACTTTCAAAATTCATCTGGAATCCATCCACTTCTCACCATCTTCCAAGTCACCATCATCCCTCACCTGCTGGCCTCTTAACAGGTCTCTCCACTTTCACCTTTGTCCTCCTTCAATTTGTTGTCAACAGAGCAGCCAGAGTGATTCTGTCAAAGCCTAACTCAGACTGAAGCACTCTGCTCAAAACTCTCCCATCTCATGGAAAGCAAAAGCCAATAGACTTGCCATGGTCCCCCAGGCCCCCCATGACCTGACAGCCCATCACCTCCCCGACATCATCTCCTACTGGGCTTGCCTGGCTCACTCTGACCCAGACCTCAGAGCTCTCCTTGCTGATTTGGCACCTCTGTTCCCTGTGTCCAGGACACTCTGCACTAGACATCTGGCTCAGCGCCTCACCCACTTCCTTTATTAATGAATCTGCCTCTTACACAAATTCGCACTCCCCTCAATACTGCCAAGCCCTGCTCCCTGCTTTTGTTTTGGCTTAATATTCACCACCATCTAATATTCTATGTATTTATCTACTTACCTCATTTAGAGCTTGTTGCTCTCCTCTTTAACCAGGAGATTTTTCAATAAGGAAAGCAGATCCCAGGACTTCAAATTCAAGAGAAATTTAGACATGAACTTGAAAAGATGCTAACTCCCCTTTTAGCTTTAGACCATTGGTAGTGGTCCACTTGGGTAACAAGACTCCTTTTTTTCACTCTTATTGGGCTGATAAAGCCAAAAAGATAGTCCAGCTGCTGACAGGAAGCTGCTGTTTATCTTTTAAGACCTGACATTCTGTCCAATTCCTCCCTTCCAATTCTGGAGGGCTCACTGATTTACTGGGTGGGGATGGGGGAGCGGGGGGAAAACCTTTGCTCTGTCGCTCCCTTGGGGTGGGAGAGTACAGTTGTTCACTCAGCAAATACTTATTGATTACTACTTATGCGCCAGACAGTGAGCTGTGTGCCAAGAACACACAAGGATCCCACATCGCCTTTGCCTGAGTGACGCTCACAGTCCAGAGAGCGGAGGGGGAGCGGGGCGGGTATCTGAGCGCTCCGATTAAACTTGCAGATGCATGAGACACAACTTCTGCTCGGTCCTGACACATGTCACGTTGTTGCCAGTAATTTGTAGGTAATAAGCTATTCAAATTTGCAATCATCCAGTCTTAATTTATAGTTGAGAGTGAGTTAAAGGTTGTGCCTATGATGTCACTTTCACTCCCTGATATATACCTTAACTGAGAGAAAAATGAAGTACAAGAAATTAACATAAGCCGGGAAGTGCCCACGGAGTGAGTGTGTCACGCCCGAGGTTGTGAGGTCATGAGGGTGCAAGCTAGAAACTGGGTGAGAACCTCTGCTATAAAATATTCTTTCCCTCAATGCATACCTTGTTCAAATTCACAGGCAGCAATGATAAGGTAACTGTCACTGCTGGTCACTGGTACTTGCAGGCACCATGAGAGGCACTTGGATTAAGAACTCATTTAATCCTCATGCAATAAGAGGGTATTAATTTTTTCCTTTCCATGTTATTGAGGTATAATTAACATGCAGCACTGTGTAAATTTAAGGTATACAGCATATATTGACTTGACTGACTTATACTGTGAAAATGATTACCACAGTAACTTTAGTTAACATGCATCATCTCATACAAATACCAAAAAAAATTTTTTCCCTGTGATGAGAACTTTCAGGATCTACTCTCTTAACATTTTAAAAATATACCATACAGCAATGTTAACTGTAGTCATCATGTCGAACATTATATCCTCAGTTGTATACATTCCAGTTATCTTATAACTGGAATTTTGTACTGTTTGACCACTTACATCCGATTCTTCCACCCTCCCCCCATTTCTTAATTATGCCTGAATAGTACTCCAAGGTGTATTATTATTTTTTAAATATCTTTATTGGAGTATAATTGCTTTACAATGGTGTGTTAGTTTCTACTTTATAACAAAGTGAATCAGCTATACATATACATATATCCCCATATATCCTCCCTCTTGCGTCTCCCTCCCACCCTCCCTATCCCACCCCTCTAGGTGGTCACAGGGCACTGAGCTGATCTCCCTGTGCTATGCAGCGGCTTCCCACTAGCTATTTTACATTTGGTAGTGTATATATGTCAATGCCACTCTCACACTTCTTCCCAGCTTACGCTTCCCCCTCCCCATGTCTTCAAGTCCATTCTCTATGTCTGCGTCTTTATTCCTGTACTGCCCCATGGTTCTTCAGAACCTTTTTTTTTTTTTTTTAGATTCCATATATATGCGTTAGCATAAGGTATTTGTTTTTCTCTTTCTGACTTACTTCACTCTGTATGACAGACTCTAGGTCCATCCACGTCACTACACATAACTCAGTTTCGTTTCTTTTTATGGCTGAGTAGTATTCCATTGTATATATGTGCCACATCTTCTTTATCCATTCATCTCTCGATGGACACAGGTTGCTTCCATGTCCTGGCTATTGTAAATAGACCTGCAATGAACATTGTGGTACATGACTCTTTGAATTATGGTTTTCTCAGGGTACATGCCCAGTAGTGAGATTGCTGGCTGGTATGATAGTTCTATTTTTAGTTTTTTAAGGAACCTCCGTACTGTTCTCCATAGTGGCTGTATCAATTTACATTCCCACCAACAGTGCAAGAGTGTTCCCTTTTCTCCACACCCTCTCCAGCATTTGTTGTTTGTAATTTTTTGATAATGGCCATTCTGACTGGTGTGAGGTGATACCTCGTAGTTTTGATTTGCATTTCTCTAATGATTAGTGATGTTGAACATCCTTTCATGTGTTTGTTGGCAATCTGTATATCTCCTTTGGAGAAATGTCTGTTTAGGTCTTCTGCTCATTTTTGGATTGGGTTTTTTTTTTTTCTGATATTGAGCTGCATGAGCTGCTTGTATATTTTGGAGATTAATTCTTTGTCAATTGCTTCGTTTGCAAATATTTTCTCCCATTCTGAGGGTTGCCTTTCATCTGGTTTGTAGTTTCCTTTGCTGTGCAAAAGCTTTTAAGTTTCATTAGATCCCATTTGTTTATTTTGTTTTTATTTCCATTTCTCTAGGAGGTGGGTCAAAAAGGATCTTGCTGTGATTTATGTCATAGAGCATTCTGCCTATGTTTTCCTGTAAGAGTTCTATAGTATCTGGCCTTACATTTAGGACTTTAATCGATTTTGAGTTTATTTTTGTGTATGGTGTTAGGAAGTGTTCTGATTTCCTTCTTTTACATGTCTCTGTCCAGTTTTTCCAGTACCACTTATTGAAGAGGCTTTCTTTTCTCCATTGTATATTCTTGCCTCCTTTATGAAAGTTAAGGTGACCGTGTGTGCGTGGGTTTATCTCTGGGCTTTCTATCCTGTTCCTTTGATCTATATTTCTGTTTTCTGTGCCAGTACCATACTGTCTTGATTACTGTAGCTTTGTAGTACAGTCTGAAGTCAGGGAGTGTGATTCCTCCAGCTCTGTTTTTCTTTCTCAAGATTGCTTTGGCTATTCGGGGTCTTTTGTGTTTCCATACAAATTGCAAAATTTTTTGTTCTAGTTCTGTGAAAAATGCCATTGGTAGTTTGAGAGGAATTGCATTGAATCTGTAGATTGCTTTGGGTAGTAGAGTCATTTTCACAGTGCTGATTCTTCCAATCCAAGAACATGGTATATCTCTCCATCTGTTGGTATCATCTGTAATTTCTTTCATCAGTGTCTTATAGTTTTCTGCATACAGGTCTTTTGTCTCCTTAGGTAGGTTTATTCCTAGATATTTTATTCTTTTTGTTGCAATGGTAAATGGGAGTGTTTTCTTGATTTCACTTTCAGATTTTTCATCATTAGTGTATAGGAATGCCAGAGATTTCTGTGCATTAATTTTGTATCCTGCTACTTTACCAAATTCATTGATTAGCTCTAGTAGTTTTCTGGTAGCATCTTTAGGATTCTCTATGTATAGTATCATGTCATCTGCAAACAGTGACAGTTTTACTTCTTCTTTCCAATTTGGATTCCTTTTATTTCTTTTTCTTCTCTGATTTCTGTGGCTACAACTTCCAAAACTATGTTGAATAATAGTGGTGAGAGTGGGCAACCTTCTATTTTTCTTGATCGTAGAGGAAATGCTTTCAGTTTTTCACCATTGAGGACGATGTTGGCTGTGGGTTTGTCATATATGGCCTTTATTATGTTGAGGTAAGTTCCCTCTATGCCTACTTTCTGGAGGGTTTTTATCATAACTGTGTGTTGAATTTTGTCGAAAGCTTTTTCTGCATCTATTGAGATGATCATATGGTTTTTATCCTTCAATTTCTTAGTATGGTGTACCACATTGATTTGTGTATATTGAAGAATCCTTGCATTCCTAGGGTAAACCCCACTTGATTGTGGTTTATGATCCTTTTACTGTGCTGTTGGATTCTCTTTGCTAGTATTCTGTTGAGGATTTTTGCATCTATGTTCATCAGTGATATTGGCCTGTAGTTTTCTTTTTTTGTAACATCTTTAGTTTTGGTATCATGGTAATCGTGGCCTCGTGGAATGAGTTTAGGAGTGTTCCTCCCTCTGCTATATTTTGGAAGAGTTTGAGAAGGATAGGTGTTAGCTCTTCTCTAAATGTTTGATAGAATTTGCCTGTGATTCCATCTGTTCCTGGACTTTTGTTTGTTGGAAGATTTTTAATCACAGTTTCAATTTCAGTGCTTGTGATTGGTCTGTTCATATTTTCTATTTCTTCCTGGTTCAGTCTTAGAAGGTTGTGCTTTTCTAAGAATTTGTCCATTTCTTACAGGTTGTCCATTTTATTGGCATATAGTTGCTTGTAGTAATCTCTCATGATCCTTTGTATTTCTGAAGTGTCAGTTGTTACTTCTCCATTTTCACTTTTAATTCTGTTGATGTGAGTCTTCTCCCTTTTCTTTGTGTTGAGTCTGGCTAGTGGTTTATCAATTTTGTTTATCTTCTCAAATAACCGGCTTTCAATTTTATTGATCTTTGCTATCATTTCCTTCATATCTTTTTCATTTATTTCTATTGTCATTTTTTTCTGATCTGATCTTTATGATTTCTTTCCTTCTGCTAACTTTGGGGTGTTTTTGTTCTTCTTTCTCTAATTGCTTTAGGTGTAAAGTTAGGTTGTTTATTTGAGATTTTTCTTGTTTCTTGAGGTAGGATTGTATTGCTGTAAACTTCCCTCTTAGAAGTGCTTTTGCTGCATCCCATATGCTTTGGGCCATCCTTTTTTCATTGTCTTTTGTTTCTAGGTATTCTTTTGATTTCCTCTTTGATTTCTTCAGTGATCTCTTGGTTATTTAGTATCATATTGTTTAGCCTCCATGTGTTTGTATATTTTAGTTTTTTTCCTGTAATTGATATCTAGTCTCATAACATTGTGGTTGGAAAAGATACCTGATACGATTTAAATTTTCTTAAACTTACTAAGGCTTGATTTGTGACCCAAGATATGATTTCTCCTGGAGAATGTTCCACCAGCACTTGAGAAGAAGGTGTATTCTGTTGTTTTTGGATGGAATATCTTACAAATGTCAATTAAGTCCATCTTGTTTACTTTGTCATTTAAAGCTTGTGTTTCCTTATTTATTTTCATTTTGGTTGATCTGTCCATTGGTGAAAGTGGAGTGTGAAAGTCCCCTACTATGAATGTGTTACTGTCGATTTCCCCTTTTATGGCTGTTTAGCATTTGCCTTATGTATTGAGGTGCTCCTATGTTGGGTGCATAAATATTTACAATGGTTATATATTCTTCTTGGATTGATCCCTTGATTATTATGTACTGTCCTTCTTTGTCTCTTGTAATAGTCTTTATTTTAAGGTCTATTTTATCTGATCTGAGAATTGCTACTCCAGCTTTCTTTGGTTTTCATTTACATGGAATATCTTTTTCCATCGCCTCACTTTCAGTCTGTATGTGGCCCTTGGTCTGAAGTGGGTTTCTTGTAGACAGCATATATACGGGTCTGATTTTTGTATGCATTCAGCTAGTTTGTGTCTTTTGGTTGGAACATTTAATCCATTTGCATTTAAGGTAATAATCGTTATGTATGTTCCTATTCCCATTTTCTTAATTGTTTTGGGTTTGTTATTGTAGGTCTTTTCCTTCTCTTGTGTTCCTTGCCTAGAGAAGCTCCTTTAGCATTTGTTGTAAAGCTAGTTTGGTGGTGCTGAATACTCTTAGCTTTTGCTTGTCTGTAAAGGTTTTAATTTCTTCATTGAATCTGAATGAGATCCTTGCTGGGTAGAGTAATCTTGGTTGTAAGTTCTTCCCTTTCATCACTTTAAATATGTCCTGCCACTCCCTTCTGGCTTGCAGAGTTTCTGCTGAAGGATCAGCTGTTAACCTTATGGGGATTCCCTTGTATGTTATTTGTTGTTTTTCCTTTGCTGCTTTTAATATTTTTTCTTCGTATTTAATTTTTGATTAATATGTGTCTTGGCGTTTTTCTCCTTGGATTTATCCTGTATGGGACTCTCTGTGCTTCCTGGACTTGATTAACTATTTCCTTTCCCACATTAGGGAAGTTTTCAACTATAATCTCTTCAAATATTTTCTCAGTCCCTTTATTTTTCTCTTCTTCTTCTGGGACCCCTATAATTCGAATTTTGGTGCATTTAATGTTGTCCCAGAAGTCTCTGAGACTGTCCTCAATTCTTTGCATTCTTTTTTCTTTATTCTGCTCTGCAGTAGTTATTTCCACTATTTTATCTTTCAGGTCACTTATCCGTTCTTCTGCCTCAGTTATTCTGCTATTGATTTCTTCTACAGAATTTTTAATTTCATTTATTGTGTTTTTCATCATTGTTTGTTTGCTCCTTAGTTTTTCTACGTCCTTGGTAGACATTTCTTGTATTTTCTCCATTCTATTTCCAAGATTTTGGATCATCTTTACTATCATTATTCTGAATTCTTTTTCAGGTAGCCTGCCTATTTCCTCTTCATTTGTTTGGTCTGGGGGTTTCTGCCTTGCTCCTTCATCTGCTGTGTGTTTTTCTGTCTTCTCCTTTTGCTTAACTTACTGTGCTTGGGATCTCCTTTTTTCAGGCTGCAGGTTCATAGTTCTCGTTGTTTTTGATGTCTGCCCCCGTGGGTTGTGTAGGCTTCCTGGTGGAGGGGAGTAGTGCCTGTGTTCTGGTGGATGAGGCTGGATCTTGTCTTTCTGGTGGGCAGGACCATGTCCGGTGGTGTGTTTTGGGGTGTCTGTGACCTTATTATGATTTTAGGCAGCCTCTCTGCTAATGGGTGGGTTTGTGTTCCTGTCTTGCTAGTTGTTTGGCATAGGGTGTCCAGCACTGTAGCTTGCTGGTCATTGTGTGGACTGGGGTGTTAGCATTGAGATGGAGATCTCTGGGAGCGCTTTCTCCATTTGATATTACATGGAGCCAGGAGGTCTCTGGAGGACCAATGTCCCAAGCTCTCCTCTCCCACCTCAGAGGCACAGGCCTGATAACCGGCCAGAGCACCAAGACCCTGTCAGCCACACAGCTCAGAAGAAAAGGGAGAAAAAAAAGAAAGAAGGAATAAAAATAATGTTATTAAAATAAAAAATAATTATTAAAAATAAAAGAAATTAAAAAGTAATAAAAAAAGAAAGAGAACTAAAGAGAGCAATGAAACCAAAAAATAGATTCACCAATGATAACAAGTGCTAAAAACTATACTAAAAAAAAAAAAATACGGACAGACAGAACCATAGGACAAATGGTAAAAGCAAAGCTATACAGACAAAATCACATAAAGAAGCATACACATACACACTCACAAAAAGAGAAAAAGGAAAAAATATATATATATCATTGCTCCCAAAGTCCACTGCCTCAATTTGGGATGATTCACTGTCTATTCAGGTATTCCACAGATGCAGGGTACATCAAGTTGATTGTGGAGATTTAATCTGCTGCTCCTGAGGCTGCTGGGAAAAATTTCCCTTTCTCTTCTTTGTTCGCACAGCTCCCCTGGTTCAGCTTTGGATTTGGACCCACCTCTGCGTGTAGGTCGCCTGAGGGCGTCTGTTCTTCGCTCAGACAGGACAGGGTTAAAGAAGCAGCTGATTCGGGGGCTCTGGCTCACTCAGGCCGGGGGGGGGGAGGGAGGGTTACGGATGCGGGGTGAGCCTCCGGCAGCAGAGGCTGGCATGACATTGCACCAGCCTGAGGCGCGCCGTGCGTTCTCCCAGGGAAGTTGTCCCTGAATCACGGGACCCTGGCAGTGGTGGGCTGCACAGGCTCCCGGGAGGGGAGGTGTGGATAGTGACCTGTGCTTGCACACAGGCTTCTTGGTGGCGGCAGCAGCAGCCTTAGCGTCTCATGCCCGTCTCTGGGGTCCGCGCTGATAGCCGCGGCTCGTGCCTGTCTCTGGAGCTCGTTTAGGCTGTGCTCTGAATCCCCTCTCCTCGCACACTCCGAAACAATGGTCTCTTGCCTCTTCGGCAGGTCAAGACTTTTCCCCGGACTCCCTAAGTTAGTGGTGCACTAACCCCCCGCAGACTGTGTTCACGCAGCCAACCCCAGTCCTCTCCCTGCGCTCCGACCGAAGCCCAAGCCTCAGCTCCCAGCCCCGCCCGCCCCAGCGGGTGAGCAGACAAGCCTCTCGGCCTGGTGAGTGCTGGTCGGCACCAATCCTCTGTGCGGGAATCTCTCCGCTTTGCCCTCCGCACCCCTGTTCCTGTGCTCTCCTCCGTGGCTCCGAAGCTTCCCCGCTCCGCCACCCACAGTCTCCGCCCGCGAAGGGCCTTTCTAGCGTGTGGAAACCTTTTCTCCTTCACAGCTCCCTCCCACTCTTGCAGGTCCCGTCTCTATTTTTTTGTCTCTGTTTTTTCTTTTGCCCTACCCAGGTACGTGGGGAGTTTCTTGCCTTTTGGGGGGTCTGAGGTCTTCCGCCATCATTCAGTACGTGTTCTGTAGGAGTTGTTCCATGTGTAGATGTATTTCTGATGTATTTGTGGGAAGGAAGGTGATCTCCGCGTCTTACTCTTCCGCCATCTTGAAGGTCTCCCCATAAGTATTATTTAATCTCACTTGTTCAGATGCAGAAATTGACACTGGGGTTTGTGTTAAATACATTACCTCAGGTTATACAGAGGGCAAGAGAGAATTGGAATTGAAACCCAGATTTGTCTGATTCCAAAAGCTTTGAATAAAATCCTTCTGGCATGCAGCTTGGTAAATCAAGTTGGAAGTTTTTGGAATCAGACTCTCCTTTGAAGAGAGATTTGATGCATTTATGAACAAATGTGATATAACCAAGAACTAATTGAGTGAAATAAGGTATGTAAAGTGGGTAACCCAGGACTTAACCCATAGTAAGAGCTAGATGCTAGGCAACTCATCATCACCCTTTTCTATCACATTTGCTCCCTCCCTCCTTCCCTCTCTCCCTTCTTTCCCTCCTTCCTTCCTTCCTTCCTTCCTCCCTCCCTCCCTCCCTTCGTCCCTTTGTTTTTACCTTAAAACAACTACCATCTATTCTTGCTCATGAGTCTCCTGGCTGCCTGGACAGTTCTGCTGAGTGAGGCTGGACTCAGCTAAGCTTGTTCATGTGCAGCTTGTGAGCTGGCTGGGCTGGCTGGTGTAGGATGGCCTCAGCCATGCCTCTAGAGATTGGCTGGCTTTCGGTTTGGGGTGACAACCCGCAGGCCAGCCCAGGCTTGTTCACACGTTGGCAGCAGTGTTACAAGAGAGTGAATGGAAGCAAGCGCGGTCTCTTGAGGCCTGGGCTCAGAATTGGCCTCCCTCACTGCTATTTCAATACAATTTATAAAGCCAGCCCAATCCAGGGAATGTGGAAATAGGCTCCTACCTCTTAATGGGTGGGGCTGAAAAATCACATTTCCAAGGATGCCTTACTTTTACTCTTACTCTCGGTTCTCCTAGTGGACGGACAGACCTTCACAGGCACAAGAACTTCCTGCCTCCAAACAGGTTCCTATACTCGGGTTCAATCTGACTACCTGTTGTTTAATGTTAATAATTCTTACTGCTCCTCTGATTTAAGTTGGTGATATCTATTTTTCCCCTGAAAATGGGAGCCCACCCACAATATCTTTTCCTAGTGGAGTTTCCACTGTTACCCTTTTATTTGCTAAGTAGTCATATTACATTACTTTGGGTCCAATAGCTGTGAATAAGTAAGGCATCCAGAGCTACAGGTTCTCCCCACTGAAAGAGCTCTGCAGAGTCACACCTCACCCAAACCCATGGCTTTGGACCCACCGTGAACCTGGCCAAAATTTACCTTTTGTAACCTTGTTTTCTGCTGCTACCCCACATGCACCCTCCTGCTGGGGCCAAGCTTCCAAGGCCTCGCTCAACCCACCATGAAACTGTATGTGCTCCTTACTTTTGTACATGCTGTTCCTGCCGCCTGGCCTGTGTGTCCTACCCCCTCTTCTCCACCTGGTGAGCCTCCATGAATCCTTTACAACGCAGATTATGTCTCATTTTCATTCATGCCATCATTCAACAAGTATGTACCGATGTGCCAGGCCCAAGACACCGGTGGACTAAAAACAGACTCAGCCCCTTCTCCTCATGGAATTATTGTCACACTTGTGTGAAACACCCAATTTCTAAGTCCCTGCCTCTACTCTGTTCCCATAGGTGTGTGTGTGTGTGTGTGTATGTGTCTGTGCATACATATGTATACGTATGATTGTGTGTGTTTATATGTATGTGTACACACACACATGCACACATACCTTTTACACACAGACTACATTGGATTCTGATGGTTCGTTGGTGCATTCTTCTCTTCCATTAAACTGAGCTCTTTCCACTTAGGGATCATACCTCATTAGTCCATTATTATGATTAGATCACCCGGTCTTTCCTTATAGTAGAAATCCAAATCAACATTAGCTGAACAGACAAATGACTGAACGTCAGAAGGAAAAGGTGTTTTTGGCTCAATGTCTTAATTTTGCCAATGAAAAAACTAAAACCCAGGCAATTAAACTAGTTATTGTGACTACAATGCCTTGACATAGGGAACAGTGTGGTTGCCCAACTTCAGAGTCAAAACGGAGATGGTTTTATGTTTTAAACACAGTTTCTGGTTTTAAGGAATTGTGTTTTGCATTTTATAAAAATTTCAAGTGGGCAAAATACAGTACATCAAAAGTGATTAAGAAATTGGGCTTCTGAGCCAGACAGATTTGGAATAAAATTCTGGCACTGTCTGACCTCAGGCAAGTTAATTTTACCTCTAAGTCTCACTTTCCTTACCTATAAAATGGAGCTAATGATCAGTACCTGCCCCGGACATGTTGGGAAGATTTAAAAAGCACAGGGCTTAATCCATAGAAAATGCATGATATAATAAGCTATGATTTTTTAATCATTATTATTTTGCTATTAATTTAAATGATACCTAGAAAATAGCATTAGCTAAATATTTAAAGGTTCAAGTCTAACCATAATTGTACTCAAGAGGTCTCCACAATGGTTGCTATCTTAAAACAGCTACAACAAATCTCTTGTTATTAAAAAAAAAAACAACTTGCGTGTATTTTTGTCAGAAGTTTCAGATGCAGTATTACTTTTTCCCACAGGATTTACCTACAGGAATTAAAGCATTAGCAAGTTCCTGAGCGCAAGGAAATGAACGCATTCCAATGCGTGACGGCAAAGCCCAGGATCGCAAAGAGAGTGATTCAGATGCCATTACTGAACTAGTAGAACCTGCTTTTAATGGCCAGAAGATGTTCATTTCCTGAGGCTCGGTTAGTACAAATACCGAACAGTCCTTTTTTCCATGCATAAAAATGGAAATGTAAAGGTTAGAACGCTATGGTTAAGAAGGGTTTTAAACAATATTTTATGGCATCTGAAAGCAACCCTTTTATCTTTTACATCTTCACTTTTTATTGTCTGGGCTTTTATGAGCTGCGTGCTTGAACTAGACCCAAATCCTGGGTGCCACGCTCAAAATCATATGGTACATCTGTGTCTCTGACTGAGGACGTGGTGGGATTCCGCATATCAAAATCTTCCTCCCATCATACACTTATGTTTGGTGAAAGAAATGGAAAATGTTGCATCCATGCCTTCTCTCAACAAGGGCAGTTCTGTTCACATCCCATGGGGCCATGGGTCAGGGCAAGGCCAGAGTCACCAGGAGGACATCAAGTTTACTGTCTCAAGCCTCCTACATGGGCATTCATTTCTCCCCGGGAATCTTCAGAACTGGTGAAGGTCCACACCTTATGTGGAACTTGACCTTGGCTGGTACTCCCTGGGCAAACGGAAATGCCCTATCATTATTTCAGAAATCAAGCAAATGCCTTTTAGTCTTTTCCCAAATATGGGATGGATTTTTTAATAAGAACATGATTAAATTATTTTAAAGTAGGAGAAAGTCAAGGGAGACGTGTGTTATAACAAGAGCTACAGTGATAAGTGTCCTACTGTTGTTTGTGGAACTAAGTAAACTTTGTCTGGCAGAAGCAGTATTCTCTTCCAAAAGGAATTTGTATTTATAAAAATTTTGTGCCAAAAGTTAACCGAGAGACACCAACTGTGTCTTGAGCCTGCACATTTCAGTGATGTTATCCAGAATTCACCCGAGCCATAGCATGAGGGCTGAGTGAAATGCAAGACCTGAGGAATTGGAGAAGGCAAATGGAACCCCTGAGAACAGAGTAGTTGACATAGAGGGCGAATCAAAAGATATGGTTGGAAATTATACTGGAAAGGCACACTAGGGTGAAGCTATCAAAGGGTTTGAATGTCAAGCTAAAAAAAAAAAAAAGTCTAAGATTAACACTCTAAACACTAAGGGGCCACTGATGTTTTTGAGTATATCAGTTTCTGGAGTTCACAGGGGCTAGGCTGTTCCTGCCCCTCTTAACATTACTAGGGGGCTCTGGCCCTCACCTGTGATTAGTGAGCACGAGCCCTCCCCCAGGTTCAACTACCATTCCTGAATTGGCCAACCGTGTCGCCAGTGGGATATTTTCAGGCTCTCCTGTTCTCAAGCCCATCAGAGGCCCTGTTGCTACCCTCTGTTTCTGCTACATAGACGCTGATCCCTGGGAGTCTTGTGGTTCTTGATGGTTTATCCTCATTCCTTCCATTTGGGGGTTTGTAGGACTACCTTGGCTTGGGAGAGGCAGTTGAGATGTTTGGTAAGTGTTGACCATTGGTTTATGGCTTTGCTATCCAGCTGTCCTTTTTGTATGGAGGAATTTGGAAAGATTAAAAAAGATGCATCCACTACCACTTTCCCAGAACCTAGAATTGGGTTTTGTTTTGGTTTTGGTTTTTGGTGGAAATGGGTGAACTCCTGGTTCGACCTAGAACAGAGTGGGATAATGAGAAAATGCAGCACGGTGAGACAGTACATTTTACAAAATAAATTCAAAAGAAGAAGGAGCTCAGATCTAGAGGTGACCTTGAGGAGGGAGCCCTAGAAAAAGAACAGAGGTATCTGTGAGGGCTTTGAACTTTCTCAAAAGGTACACGGGGAGCTGCTGTCTGGTTCAGTGCAGTCAGGAGCTCTTGGGTCATAATGACGGTCTCTTTGGTGGTGAGTGGCAGGGTGGTCTCTTCTTGCCATAATATCTCCTTGGGGCATCCCAAAGTCTCCAGGTGAGAGTTCAGGCTCAGCTCTGATGACCACTTCTTAGGGAGGAGGCCAAGACATGAAGACCAAAGATATGTGAATAGACATGAAAAAAAGGGAGTTGAGAAGCATCAGCCTCAGTACTTGTGGAAGGAGTTCCACCAGGTGAACATGGTTTTGTTGGTCGGTTCTCCATACTTGGGATGGAGCCCTAGCATGGAAATGTAGGGAGGTGGTTACTTACATGCCATGGGAGGAAGTGTGTTCCCCTCTCAGAGAAACGCCTTTCCTAATGTATGAGATAAATGCTAAGTACCCTAGTTCCTCCCCTGGAATCCCAGACCCTGCAATGAAACATGGGTGCCTCAAACCCTCCTTGGCTGTCTGTGACAGAAGACTTTCCAGGACATGAAATAAGTTCCTCTCTTTCCCTCATTCATAAGGCAAAGTCCAGGGAAATTTTCAAAACCTGACAACATGAGAGAGATCCTAGACTCTCATGCAAGCTGCGTTAGAGACCCTTGCACTCGTACCCTTGACCTGAGAGACAGAAAGGCAACCGCATGGAGGGAACATAACACAAAGGAAGCAGAGTTCTGGCCTCCTGGCAGGCCACATGCACAGCACAAGAGAGGGACACACAGTTCCGGGACAGGTGGCCTGACACCTGATGATGAGGCACCTTTGAGGCAGAGCAGCAAAGGGTCAGGGGACTTTTTCAACGATGAGCCTTACCGCACATACCTTCCAGACTGCGTCCAGAGCTGGTCCTGGCAGCAATCACCAAGCTAACAAAGTACCATTGGGTCGTTCCTCGTCTTATCCTGTTCAAGTCCTCTCCCGCTCTCCCCGCAGTGACATCCCTTTCCTGTTGATTTCCAGGAGCCCACTGACCTTGAGCCTTAAGGGGATAAAAGAGCACAGACTTTGAAACCAAGGACGTTGGACATGTTTCTTGACTTCCCTGAACCTTAGTTCCCTCGTCTAAATGGGCAGGATAATTTCTCATTGCTACAAACATGATATATCCATACATGAGGAGACCATGCAAACCTGTTAATGCAAGACACTCCCACTTTTTGCCTGTTGCCCTGGCACCCCATCCCTCAAATGAGCATCTCTTTTCACTCTCAGAAGCATTCCAGTTTGGAGGATAAATTCTGTGGTTACTCTATAAAGCTCCTAATGCAAAACCTGACAAAGAAGAGGCAATAGGCCATCCCCAATACTTTCCTACCCAATGTGCTTTCAGAACCTTCAGTCACATTGAAGTGTAAATGTTTGACAGTATTTAAATATTAGCGCTGGCAGAAATCTTAAACCAGAAAGGTGTATCTCTTGTGGCAGAATCTCAGTGACCAGTTTGTGAGCTGGGAAGATACTGGGGGAGGAGGGGGGCTGGGGACCATCGTACCTCCCATGCGTAAGACTGACCCCCAGTGGCCATTCTGAGCTTTGTGACTATTCTTCAGCCTTAACTGTCACCCCCAACCCCGCCACCAAACATTCCAGCGTAGGGGGCTCAACACCCTCAGAAGGTAGGGTTCTCCCAGGCAAGTTCTCCATCCTCCAGGTGGTTCAAAGCCTTCTCTCTGAACAGGGACCGCTGACGCTCCCGATCCCCTTGGTGTATGAAGAGGACATAACGCACAACAACCTGAAATGCACCGGGAAGTGGATATCCCACCCTGGAGACGCGGGATTATTAGAGGTGAGGGACATGGTGAGAAGACTGTGGCTCACAAAGCAAACAGAACACATTTTAAAATATTAACAGTTTACTCCACAGCTATTTAGTTTAGTCATTAAACAAACATGTGAACATCTACCAGATGCCAGAATCCTGGAGGCACGGTAGTCCCCAACTGGTCAGCAAGATGGCCAGGATCATAAGGCCGGGGGGGCGGGTAGGAGAGGCGAGTGTCATGTGTGGAGACCAAAGTGAAACTCCCTAACCAGTGACAGACGCTGCAGCCAATTTTAAAACTCCCCCACCCAGACTCTACTTTCTCCATTAAAAAAATAAATGTTATATTGTTTAAATAATATATGTTCATTAGTATACAATTGGAAAGCCTATATCAATTAAAAGACGTGAAATGCTAATCTTAATCCCCCCCAGGTAAATACAACCACTGTGAACTTTTTGGCATTTTTCCTATCACCACTTTTCTTCTGTCCTTAGTTATCTTTGTTCCTTCCTTTTGACCCCATGGAAGGTAAAATTTTAAACATTTATTTCTTCTGATTACAAAAGTACATATATTTATTGTAGAAAAGGTGAGACACATTCCAAATCCAAAGGATAGAATAACAGCCATTCACAGCTTGCCAAGCAGGTAACTACTAGTGATGTTTTGAAATGAATCAAACAGATTGTTTAAAACTATAAATACACATTAAAACAATAAAATGTAAAATGGGAATTATTTTAAACATACCTCTTACAGTGAATAAACGATTTATTAATTGGGAAGAATCTATAAACACACCATTTTCCTGCTAAGAGTGGTTGTTGTACTGTAGGAACCCAAGAAAATAATGTCCCTAATCTTTCAGTGCTTGAGTTATTCACTTAATAGATGGTGTAAAAGCTGCGATTAATGAAATTCCTTCTACAAACGTGATTTCTAATGTCTGTATGGAAGACCGTCAGAGATATAAAATTATTTCATCCTCTGGGTGCTCCTTGAGGTTTTGTTTGTATCTTTGTTTTTCATTTGCTTGTAATTTGCAGTTTGTTCACTTAATAATTCTTTGCCAAATGCCCGCTATGTGCCAGAAACTGTTCTAGGTTCTGATGATACTAGAAACCAGTGTCTGTTCACTTTAAACAGATTTCTCTATATACATCTTAGATTATTTCCTTAGATCCATTTCTAGAAGCAGAAACATTGGACTAAAGGGTCAAACCGATTTAATTTATACTCCCACAAGTGCCATGTAAAAGTACCTTGTCCTCTCACAAATAATGACTTTCTAACAGCTTTTGAGTTTGGGAGAAGGGCAATAATTTGTAGGAAGCCAGCAGGCGAAGTTCTAGGAGATATGCACCACTTAAAATCTATTGGGAATAAAGAAAGAATGTCCTTATTAATCATAAAGTAATAAAACGGAAGACATGGCTAAGCACCCAACTCCAGAGCCAGACTGACTATGTTGGAATCCTGGTTCTGCCACCCACTAGGGAGTGGCTTGGGGAAAGTTATTTATCCTTTCTGCACCTCAGTTTCCTCATCTGTGAAATGGGAATAATACTACTACTACCTCAAAGGGCTGTTGTGGTGACTAGGTGAGTTTAAAACACATAAAGCACTGAGAACAGTGCCTGCCATTTACTAAGTACTCCTGTGTTTTTTAAAAAATAAAGTCTTATCTATATAACTTTCTAGATAGCACAGTTATTGGCAAAGTAAATCTCGTTCTCTCCCATTTCTAAAACACTTGTTGATCCAGAAAAATTATAAAGGAATACTAAAAATTAGATTTGAACCCTAAAGGAGCTCGAATTATCTCCCTTCCATCACTTTCTATATAGCTCAGTTCTTCACGTAGGTCCCGAGGCATCATCAAGCCCTTCTTGGTCCCAGGACCACGGAACATTCTCTACTCCTCAGTCTGAACACGACCATCTCTCCACTGATGCCAAGAACCATAGAGCTTCATGGGAGAAATACCCTGCCTGGGGCTCTTATTCTGAAGACAAGCTCAAAATTCAATTGTCTAAAGCTCTCAGTGCCATTGGCCTGCAGGAAAGTGTCAAATCCTGGAGAGACATGGCATTTTGAATTATGGGACAAACTACCCAAAGAAGGCAGATTTTGACGGGAGCTATAGCTGTGAATTCTGACATCCGTTCACTAGTGATTAATGACATCAGGAAAAACAAGCCAGCAGGCACCGATGCTAAGAGAGAAAGCTATTTTAAACATCCCCCATTCTAATTAAATATTTCTTCTTATAACACTTGGAACCTAAAAATAGGTTTGATCTGTCCATTGGGGGCCACTTCGAGTTGACAGAAGTTTAATTAGATTGCCTCAAGCAGGAATGTTATTCTCCAAGGTTTTTGATACTGGTGTTCACTCCAGGACTGAAGTGTAGCTTACATGTGTGTGCAGTGGGTGCTCGCTAAAGTAGAAGATAGTATTTTCTACAAAGTCCTGACACCGGAGGAGGCTGGAAGAAAGGCACATTTACACCTGGTGCATTAGGCCTTTAACAATCCAGCAGTGGGTGATCATAAATATAGTTAACCCTTTAATGTAGAAAGTGTTTCATATGCTTTGACTCCAATTCAGCACAGAAGCAACAGTGGTGTCCCTGGCATGAATACCTGATGGAATAGAAACAAGGCATACACCCCTACACCCCTCCCCACGAGGCATCATTCGGACTGAATTCATGTCAGTTTAGTCAACACGCTGGTAGGTAGTTGGTTAAACTACTGGGCATTTGGCAACCTAAAGTGTTGATGGGCTTAAGCAACACCTATGATGAACATGGAGAAGGTCTCCAATGTCTTGCTACTCAAAACACTCTCTCATCCTTGGTACAGGCTCCCCATCCTAATGGTAATGAAAATGGAGGAAACTCTCCAAATACTGTGTGAATCTTAATTTCTAGAAGTAGAACTGTTGAATTTGGAACTTTGGATAAATGTAGCCATGCTGCCTCACCAGCAGTCGACCACACGCTTACTATCATTCTTTTTTATCTTTTCCAATTTGACAGGCAGAACATGGTATCTCAGGATTGTCTTGTGGGTTTTTTTTTTTAATTACTAATAAGATTGAACATGTTTTTCAAATATTTGTTGACTAGTTGAACTTATTGTGTGAGTCATCTGCTTATATCCTTCATTCATTTTTTTCTGCTAGCATCCTTAAATATACACCTCTACATAGTTTCTACACATTTTTCAATGGTGTTTTTTCCCTTTGATGTTTAGTTTTATATATTAAAGAAATTAAACCTGCTCAACATCACTAATCATCAAGGAAATGCAAATCAAAACCGCAATGAGCTATCACCTTACCCCGGTTAGAATGGCTATTTTCAAAAGGACAAGATAACAAATGCTGGCTAGGATGTGGAGAAAAAGGAACCCCTGTGTGCTGCCGTTGGGAATGCAAACTGGTGCAGCCACTATGGAACACAGCATGGAGGTTCCTCAAGACATTAAAATAGAACTACCATATGACCCAGCAATCCCACTTCTGGGTCTATATCCCAAGGAAACAAAATCATTATCTTGAAGAGATAGCTGTACTCCCATGTTCATTGCAGCATTATTCACAGTCACTAAGGTATGGAAACAAAGTGTCCATCAACAGATGAATGGACCAAGAAAATGTTATATATATGTATATACGTATGTGTGTGTGTGTGTGTGTGTGTGTGTGTGTGTATGGAATATTATTTAACCTTAAAAAATACAGAAATCTTGTCATTTGCAACAACATGGATGAAACTGCAGGGCATTACGCTAGGTGATATAAACCAGACAGAGAAAGACAGATTCTGCATGGTATCATTCATATGTGAAATCTTAAAAAAAAAAGTCAAACTCATAGAAACAGAGAGTAGAAAAGTAGTTGCCAGGGGCTGGGAATGGGGGAAATAGGAGAGATTGGTAAAAGGGTACAAAATTTCAGTTATAAGATGAGAAAGTTCTGAGGAACTAATGTCTGATGGGGACTGTAGTTGATAACACTGTATTGTGTAATTGAAATATGCTAAGAAAGTAGAATTTAAATGTTCTCTCCCCAAAACGGGTAAACAAAAAAATTTTTTAATGAATTAACCATTTGTCAGCAAATAACTCTATAAGGTTGTGGTTTCTCAAGATTTTCTTTAGGAGTTTGGGGGAGGGCGTCTGTGCTGAAGATTTTTTAACTCTTACGTAATTGTCTTTGTGTTTCTGCCTTCAGTAACATGTTTAGAGGTGTCCATATCCCCCAAACTATGTTTTAAATGTTGATTCATATTTTCTTCTTGTTTAAATCTTTAACTCATCCAGGATTTTGATATGAGGTGAGAGACAGAATCTAGTTATATTTTTCCCCAAGTGCAACTGGTTGTCTGAGTTTTCTTTAAACCTTCCAAATGTTTCTACTGGTGTCCAGAGACACAGCCCAAACGGGGCCTCATTCGGCAGTCCAAAGCATCAAATGACCGCCAATGGAATGACCACAAGGCAATAAACAGGTTCCATCAAAAATTATGGAGGAGAGAGCCAAGTATTTTCCCTCTTAGAGTATTATTAAGAAAAGTATTTTGTCTCAAAGCTATAGCTGTGGGAACAAATGCTATTTAAAAAATCAGAGAAATATTTATTCTGAGCCAGTGGGCAAGGTGAAAATGAAAAGAGATACAAAGGCCAGGTGGGATTGAAAGGTTGATTGTCCTTGTTAAAGATCAAGAAAAATTTTCCTCATAAAAGCACATAAATATTAATTTATTCAGATGGTAACTCTCGGTGCCAGGACAAAATGTCCATGGCCTTTCCGTGGGTTAGAATTCTGACAGCCTGGCCGAGTTGCCAGTTCAGAGGATTGTTTGTTTCTTGCTTGACTTGGAAGAATCTCTAGGCCTAGAAAATACAGATCATGGGTGGTCGAGTGTTGTCCTGGCTAGAAGGATGGACGTGATGTCCAGAGAATCATGTTGACAGGTCTTCAGATGCCTATCTCATGATTGTTCTTCCTTTTTATCCTTGTTCCTTTATTCCTTGTTTTCAGAAACATGATGGCCACATGTTTGAGATATGCCCAATGAGCTCCAGATATAGCCTCCTCTGCCTTCTTTTATTCCCCAAATATTTACTGAGCGTCTTTTATGTGCCAAGAACTGTTATATACTTAGGATATTGTGATGGACAAGACAGACAGAAGCCTGGCCTCATGGAGCTTACATTCTAAAACAGGTTGGCAAACTATAGCCTGCTGCCCCACTGAATATTTCTATAAGGTGCAGGAGCTAAAAAGAATGTCTGTATATGTAAGGTCCAGGTTATTACATTTTTTGAAGATTTTTTTAATCAAAAGAGTATTTTGTGACACGTGAAAATTATATGAATTTCAAGTTCCAGGGTCCACAGATAAAGGATTGGAACACAGCCACATCCATTCACTTACATATTGTCTAGATGTGCTCTTTCACACTAAAATTGCAGAGTCGAATCTTTGTGACAGAAACCATAGGGCCACAGAGCTTAGAATATTTTCTATCTGGCCCTTTACTGAAAAGGTTTGCTGTGCCAAAAGACAGACTAAACAGGAAAATAAGATGATTACTGACTAAGCCAGCTGGAGCACATCACTGAGTGAGATGTGGAGGTACTGATGGCCAAGGTCAGGGAGAGCATTGCTGGAGAAATGTGATTCGAATTGAGACCCCCAAGGAGGACAAAAACATAGCTTGCGAAGGGCCATGAGGGAAAAAATTTCCAGGCAGTAGAAATACAAAGACCCTGGGCGTGAAGATTCAGAAAACCAGCCTGTGCTGGGGCAAGTGGGAATGGGAGGCTGGGAGGCTGATGAGACGAGACTTGGGCAGGACCGGATCACTCGGACCACACGGGAGCAGGGCTGGAAGCAGAGGGTAGCCGACTCTTCCGGGAGGCCAGGAGAGAGACCAAGGGGGCTGAGACCAACGTGGTGGTGCAGAAATGCAGATCCTGTGTAGAGTGAATAGATATTTTGGGGGTGGAGCCCACAAAACAGTGCTGGATTGGAGGTGGGGGAAGGGAAGAGTTACGGGTGGGGACTGGATGTCTGGCTTAAACTAGGCAGCTGGTGGTACCATCGCTGATGGAGAGGACCGAGAGTTATAGTGTGTGTAGGAGTCGGGGCGGGGAGGGGGCGGGGAGGGTAACTAGAGAACTTGTCTTTAAGATGCTCAAGGAAAAATGTCAAATTGGGGTGGAACTAAGAGTCTGGAACTCAAGGGAGACGTTGGGGATGGGCCTGACATACACACTCTCTGAGCCTGTGTGTTTAAAAAGACACCCTGGGGCTTCCCTGGTGGCGCAGTGGTTGAGAGTCCGCCTGCCGATGCAGGGGACACGGGTTCGTGCCCCGGTCTGGGAAGGTCTCACATGCCGCGGAGCGGCTGGGCCCGTGAGCCATGGCCGCTGAGCCTGCGCGTCCGGAGCCTGTTGCTCCGCAACGGGAGAGGCCACAACAGTGAGAGGCCCGCGTACCGCAAAAAAACAAAAAAGACACCCTGAATATCCTATTGGTGAATCTGCGGCTTCTCTGCCGACGGGCCATGGAGCTGCCATG
Source organism: Lagenorhynchus albirostris (assembly GCF_949774975.1). Taxonomy (NCBI): domain Eukaryota; kingdom Metazoa; phylum Chordata; class Mammalia; order Artiodactyla; family Delphinidae; genus Lagenorhynchus; species Lagenorhynchus albirostris. The sequence goes on along the minus strand of NC_083104.1, from coordinate 33,801,705 downwards.
GCTTCTAGCGACCAGATGCTCTAAGTCTGCCCCACCCCTCCCACCCAGAGGGATGCTCCGTGCACATGCATTTGGCCATCTGACAAACATGTATGAGCTTCTTTTTACTCTCATTATCTCCTCAAGTCATACACATCCATCACTGCCCACTGTCCCTAGACACAAAGCGGCATTCCTAGAGGGAGGACGAGTTTTCATTACAAGAGGTCGCCACACCTCATTATACGGGGCTCATGAAAAGCGTTTCCTGCTCAACATGGAGCAGCTCTGGACCTGTGAGAACCCACCTCCTGCTTTCATCAGGAGAGCTCAGCTTGGAAATGCCAGGGCGGTTAGGTAGACAGGAGGGCTCTACAGATTTCTGTGAGCCTTTGGACTTGCCTGGGTCACTGAAAAACCATTAGCAAGGTCACCTCTCAGACAACACTGGCACCAGCCCCCCATCTCCTTGGCAAGCCCCATCCTGTAAGTATGCAAGCATAAAATTACCCAATTTGTACCCCAGAGATCCCCTCTGCATTCTTTCAGGCTGTGAGGACCTCCCCAAATCAGGGGTTTTTTTAGTTTATTTTATTGAAGTATAATTGATTTACAATATTGTGTTAATTTCTGCTGTACAGCAAAGTGATTCAGTTATACATATACATACATTCTTTTCTTTTTTCATATTCTTTTCCATCATGGTTTATCACAGGATATTGAATATAGTTCCCTATGTTATGCAGTAGGACCTTGTTTATCCATCCTATGTATAACAGTTTGCATCTGCTAATCCCAAACTCCCCCACCGCCCTCCCCCTTGGCAACCAGAAGTCTGTTCTCTACGTCTGTGAGTCTGTTTCTGTTTCATAGATAAGTTCATCTGTGCCATATTTTAGATTCTACACATAAGTGATCAAAACCAGTTTTATAGAAGGGTTTACCAGCTCCCAAGGTCCAGTACAGATCCAAAGGTATTAAAATCCACACCCTCCACTCCATGGCACTCCGTGAAGACATTTCAAGTCACCTTCAGGTGATTGTCTTGACAAAATCCGAGGTTTTGTGCGCTGCCATGGGTACACCATTGGCTCAAATCTAGAAGCTAGGGATCCTGTACTGCTTTTTCCACCAGCTGGCTGTTGGGGCACAGATCGTTCCCTCTCTGTGTCTCAGACTCCTCAACTGTAACAGGAAGGAGCTTATGCCCTATTTCAGAGGCATTTGATGAGCACGGCAGATGCTGTGCTAGGCCCTGGGGATACAGATATGGGTAGACAGGTGCCTGACCTCGAGGAGGCTAGAGCGTGAGCTGGCTCGGGCACAGGCAGCACTTTACATGCTAGACTCGGTGTGATCAGTGCTGAGCACGTCGCACGAATGACCTCATCTCCCTCAGCAGCCCTACGAAGGAGGCTTGACTACCCCATTTTACCTATGGGGAAACTGAAGTTTAGAGAGAGTAAGTGGCTCATCCAACAGTGTCACATACACAGCAACTAAGAGGCAAAGCCAGGACTCAGTGCCAGGCAGGCTGAATTCAGTGACCCCCCAATCTTCAACACTTGAAGGGCCTCTCGGTCAGGTATGGCTTCCCAGAGAAGGCTCATCCTGTGATTCCCTTGCCACCTTTCAGCAAGTCTGTGAGTGGAGGCCCCTGGCAGCTTTGTAAGGTCTGACACTTATGTGCTCTGCTGTTTTCTTAGCCTCTCTGGACCTCAGCTTTCCCAGAAGCAGCTCAGAAAGTCCAATATAGGAGGAGCCTCAGAAGCCATCAGGGCAAATTACTTCATTCTTAGAGATGGGGAAAACAGAGGCAGGAACATTGGAATGTCTTGGTCAAATTCTCCCCAAGAATGAGCAACAGAGCCCAGTCACGATCTCAAGCCAAGTCAGGAGTCCAACCTCACGGTCATATTCTTCTTCACTACACATCTCAGGCTTTGCATTATCTTTTTTTTTTTAAAGATTGATTGATTGATTGATTTTTGGCTGCATCGGGTCTTAGTTGCGGCACGTAGGATCTTCGCTGAGACGCTCGGACTTCTCTCTAGCTGTGGCTGCGGGTTTTCTCCTCCTCTAGTTGTGGCACACTGGCTCCAGGGTGCGTGGGCTCTGTAGTTGTGGCACGCAGGCTTAGTTGCCCCCCGGCATGTGGGATCCTATTTCCCTGACCAGGGATCAAACCCCAGTGCCCCGCATTGGAAGGCGGATTCTCTACCACTGGACCACCAGGGAAGTCCTCGTATTATTATTATACTTTTTGGCTGCATTGTGTCTTTGTCGCTGCTCGCAGGCTTTCTCTAGTTGTGGTGCGCGGGCTTCTCGTTGTGGTGGCTTCTCTTGTTGCAGAGCATGGGCTCTAGGCACACGGGCTTCAGTAGTTGTGGTGCACGGGCTTAGTTGCTCTGAGGCATGTGGCATCTTCCCGGACCAAGGCTCGAACCTGTGTGCCCTGCGCTTGGCAGACGGATTCTTAACCACTGCGCCACCAGGGAAGCCCTCCCCGTGTTATCTTTCAGTGCAGGAGGAAATTAGGGCCTAGGTGAAGGAACCAGCTTAACCAAAGTCTCCCAACCAGAAAGTAGCAAAGTGAAGACTGGAAACCATTTATTGTTGGCAGGAACATGGAAACCAGGTGAGAGCGTGGCGTTTGGAATTGGGTGTGGACCTTCCTAGCTCTGGGAGCTTAGGCAATTGACCTGACACCTGCAAATGGGAACAATTACAACGGCACCCTCATCAGACTAAGTGACACACATAATGGGTTGAGCACACTGCCTGACATACAGCAACCCTTACAAATATCTACTGAGCAGCTACTATTCCAAGTGCTTTTATCCTTCTTTACAACCTACTGGGTAGGTCTTACTTTTTATTTTATTTTTTTGCGGTATGCGGGCCTCTCACTGCTGTGGCCTCTCCCGTTGCGGAGCACAGGCTCCGGACGGCGCAGGCTCAGTGGCCATGGCTCACGGGCCCAGCCGCTCCGCGGCACGCGGGATCCTCCCGGACCGGGGCATGAACCCGCGTCCCCCGCATCAGCAGGCGGACTCCCAACCACTGCGCCACCAGGGAAGCCCTTTTCAGATGAGCGTGTTGTAGTAAGTCACTCGCCCCAATTGCTCAGCTTTAACTGGTGAGGGCAGGATTCACACCCGTGCAGTCCGGCTCCAGACGTCCAACAGTCTTCTATGCCAAGCTCTTCTGCCTGCACCCCCTTTGAGTGTTGTCGTAAAACAAGCCTCAGGAAGGCACAGTAGGCAGTCTTTCCATCATATAACAAGGTTGTCCTTTGAAACGAAGCCATGGGGGTGAGCAGGGAAAGAAGCCATGGTGGGTGGGTGATTCAGTGTAGGGAGACCAGAAGCTGCATCTCGGGGCTGACGGAGGACTGAATATAACCTAGCAGGACCCTATGGGGCCTTCCGGGGACAGACCCCTCCCCCATGTCCTCTGCTTTAGCTCCTCCCTGAAGTACCTAGATAATGGTATCTGATGCACATCTCCTGAGTTTATCCGATGCTAAACCACCACCAAATGGAAGAAATTAGCTACTTGATGACCATGAGCACGTAGCCCCCAGACCTACTGGTGCCTAAGGATTGGTAATGTTAACCCCTGTGACACCGCCCTGTTACCTCACCATGAACCAATCCAAGAACTGTGCACGCACATACCCTAGGATGCCCCTCCCTCACCTGGCCTTTAAAAAGGCCTTGCTGAAACCCGTATGGGAGTTGGGGGATTTTGAGCGTGGGCCACCTGTTCTTGTACTGGCATCTTACCATAAAGCTTCACTTTATTGAAAGACCAGCTTGGGTGTAAGGGAAGTTTCAACCCAGGCACAAGGTTAGTTTCAAAGGCTAGGTAATAAATCTATCTTGCTTTATTTTCTCTTTTTGCACAGAAGCTGGTAAGCTAGGACCTATGTGTGAACAACTTTATATATGAATATTTTTGATACTTGGTTTACTTGGGCTGGTAGGATACATTATATTGAAGTTCCTTGAATACTGTAGATATCCCCCTAATGTGTATGAATGACTGAGGCTTTGTAAATTAGGGACGTTTGTGTGAATAAAGTTATTTGATGGGGTCAAAGAAGCCAGATGTGACTGGAAAAAATAGTTCTTTTTTTGGCTTTATTGGCTTGACTGCACGCGGGCAAGCAGACCCAAGTTTGGTTCGGTAACATGAATGCATCTCTGCCCGGGGGTCTCAGCAGCCCAGAAGGCCAGTGAGAGAAGGTCTGGCTCCTCATTCCGTAATCTACCACTGGATGAACCTGCTCTCAAAAGAGCGAGTTGGGTGACCAACACGGCCAGCGCCTGGGAGGGCCCCGCTTTTTCAGATCCCACAGAAGCAAGTGTTACTGGAATGGAAGGGCTGTGTCCAGCCTGGACCCCAGCGCAGAGGCAGGCGGGGTTAGGAGGGGTCTGTACCCTTCACCGTAAGTGACAGCTGTGTGCTCTGAAGCCACAGGACCAGTGTCATTTAGAGCAACAGAGCTTGTCCACCCCATTGCATTATTTTTCTTCCTCCTGGTGGTTTTTCCCATCTTTGGAGCTGGATTATGTTACAGCTGATCTTCCAGTTCATTCCATTGTCGTGGCTGATTTGCTTGGCTTTCGCTCAGCCATGTGCTTTAGAGAACTGATAGAGATCTAGAGGAAGGTTTTCTCTTTTTTGGTTGAAACACACTTGCATCACTTTCCCTAAAGTGGAAGAAAGGGGTATAGATGTTAGGTTTGCACTTTTCTGACTCCATTTCTCCCTCTGGTTTCCTTCCCAGGAATGAAAGGCATCCACTTGAGTACCTGTTCTCTCAACTCCATCACAGGGCATGCACGAGCACAGCCCAAACAGCCACTTGTCCGGGATGGGCAGAGGGACAGGGACACTGGAGATCACCTGAACCACATGGGACTTTGAACCAGATAAACCCCCAGGGCTGCTGCCAATGCTAAGATGCTATGCTTTCCACAGCATCACCTGAAGTGGGTAAGTTGGGATGAGTATCCCTCCTGGGGGTGAGGAATTTGTCAAGAATAATACTTAAGTCCTATAACTGTACATATAACCACTGATCCCCTACAGTAATCATATGTGGTAGGTACTAGCGTTATTCCTATTATAGGGCGGAGGAGCTGAGTCACAGAGAGGTTGAGTGACTGATCCAAGGTGACACAGGTAGTTTATAGCAGACCTAGGATCTGAGCCCAGGCAGACAGACTCCAGAATCTGTGTTCCTGAACTCCAACCAGTATAGCCTCTATAGCCCGGTCCAAAGAGACAAAATACGGAGTCATGGCTTAGAATTTAGCCTGTGATCTTAACAACAAACCGCAGTGGGTTTAGAGCTCAGAGTCGACTGGTCTGGTCTGCACACTGCACTGAATGGCCATCGCCCTTCCCAGTCTCCCCACCCCTCCACGGGGCACCCTTCCCATTCCCACCAAAGCCCATGCTGTCTCTTGCTTCCAGACCTTTGAGCCCTGCTGTCCTTCAGCTTGGTACAGACACACCATCCCCTGCGCCTGGATCACCCCTACTCACCCTTCAAGACTGAACGTAAGCCTCCCTGCCACCTTGACTTTCCAAATCTGACATTTGTGCCCCTCCTGCACACACACGTATCAAACCCAGCACCCCAATCTCTGCACATATCACAGTAATGCTAGATGGGAATAAGCATATCCTGTCCCTCTCCCAGACTGTCAGCTCCAAGAGGGAAGAGATGAGCTCTGTACTCGGCATGTCACAGCATCTCGATAAATTTTTAGTGACAGGAATTTGAGGGGTGGGGTGACTTGCAGCTGCCCCCGGTATACCCCAGACAGAGAATTTGTAGTTCCTTCAGTCCCTCTAGGGTATCATGCTGTCCCTCACCACTGGGCCTTTGTACATGCTTTGCCCATGGCCTCCTTTTCAATCTACTCTCTTGTCCCCTAGCTGGGTCATGTTGCCTTGTTTGAAGCTCTCATCAACATATGTACTTTTCCTTTAAAGACATTGTTCCCAAGGTGTGATCCCTGGACCCCTGGGAGGTCCTTTAGATCCTTTCAGGGAGTTTGTGAGATCAAAACTGTTTTTATAAATCATTAATCATCAATAGAGTACCCTGAAACGAATACAAGGTTACATGTCAATTTTATCTCAATTAAAAAAAAAATACAAAGCAAATCATAGTAGGTGCTCAATAAATATTCAGAAAATGAGTGACCCCAAGCCCTGCTGATGGGTCTGAGGGTCAATGTGCATGCCCGAGACAAACCCCGCCTCGTCAAGGGCAGCTCCGAGTGGGGCCTCTGGGAAGGGGCTGTGGAAGACTTCTCCTGGGGCAGACACGGGAGGAGGAAGAACGGAGGCAACGCGTCCCCTGGCGCTGGGTACCCACTGGGCAGCATCTTTGGGCCCAACCTGGTGCTCTAAACGTGCAACTTCCCCCTTGGCTCTGCATTTTCCCCATTTCTCGCAAGTGCATCTGGAATACATTAGAAAGGGGTCAGGCTGGTTTGGAAAATGTTTGGGTAACTCTGGATGTGGGAGGTGGAGCTGGAAACCTGTGGGGAAGAACATGACCCCCAGACAGAGTTCAGAGTTGTGGCTGGAGAGCTGCTCGCCTGCCAGCCCCGGACGAGTGCCCAGGCCTCCCGCACTCAGGCCCTATCCATCTGGAGGCCTCTGGCTCCACCTTCATCCCTCAGAGACCCCCTTTCAGACTGGCTGTGTAAGGAGACATCCCTCCGTGCACCCCCTCCTCATCCCCCCATATCCTCCTGTTGCTTCTCCCGACCCAAACCACAAACTCAGCCCAGGCCCCGCTCCATGAATAGCGATGGTCATGACGGTAATTGGGACCCATAAATCATTTCCCATCTGTGGAGCCCTCATGTCCCAGGTGAAGAGCTTCACGCACTTTTTCTCCCGTTTTATCCTTTGAATAAACCCTCCAATCATATGTACTCCTGTTCCCACGTCGCAGATAAGGACACTGTGGGGCAGGAAGTTGACCCAGCTATCTTGGGGTCATAACGCTGAAACTCAAACCCAGAGTTGCCCGGCACCAAAAGTTTGTTTCATACCCTCCACAGCACACCAATATCCCAGGAACATAAAAGACTCGCCTGGAAGCCAATTCCTTTTCTCCCAAATCAAGGAGATGCCAAAGCGGCTAAGAGGAGGAGCTTGGAAGCAGAAGGAAACCTCTTATCCATGGCACCTGGTAACCTGTAACAACTAGCTCGTTTTATTGATAAATTAGCCTCCCCTGCCCTCAGCTGTAGCTCCCAAGTCAAATCTCCGCCACCTGCCGCGTTAACGGGCTTTGAGCAGCTACCATGGACTTAAAACCCGCTTCCTCAGCCCACCCCAGCCCTCAGAAGATGGGAGCGCTTCAGGGAAGTTAATTTTCTCAAAACAACTCTTCTCTTGGACTATCCCTGAGAAATCCAGGGCTAACGTTGAACTCGGGGTATGCGGTGGAGACCAGAGACCCAGGGCTCTGCAGAGCAGAGAAGAGGCTGGCCAGGGGCACTTCCTTGCTCACAGCTCGTGGTCAAAGGACAGCACAGCCCTCCAGCGGGTGGCAGTGCTAAAAAAGCACAGGACGGAAACCTGGGAAGGGCCACATCTGCCGTCTACTTCACCCCAACTTTTCCTCGGTCTAGACCCACGCTGTCCCATGCTGCAGCCACGAGCCACCTGTGACCCCAGGAACACGGCTAGTCTGAATCCCTGTGTCCTGGCTGAGATACACTCCCGACCTCGAAGACTTAACACCAGAGAAATGTGAGTTATCTCAATAATGATGTTTACATTGATTTCACGTAGAAATGATAAATCTTTCTGGTATATTGGGTTAAATATGTAATCAGAATTAATTTCACCTCTTTTGCTGTTTCTAATGGGCTATCAGACATTGTAAATTACACAGGGGCTTGGCGTTATATTTTTATCTGACAGCACCGCCCTGGGGTTTCCTTCCCTCCCGCTCAAGCCCCGCCCATCCAGTTACCAGCAGCCCCTTCCTCCCTTTGAAGCCTGCCCCGCCCTTCCTCCAGATTCCCCAGAGCTCCCCATTACAGGTCATATCAAGCGTAAGCCACTCTCCCCAGCTTTCCGGGCCACCTGGTTCATTGACTGACCCCGTCCTGACCCCGGAAGCTGTCTCCATCTTCCTTTCATCTCCTCTGCGTCCTGGCACGCTGCCGCTGCCGCTGCCGCTGCCGGGACCCCAGGGGGAGACCCACCCTCCCCCGGCCCCGCTCCTTCTGGTCTTTTGCCTTCTGAAGTTTGCAGGTAATTGCTCCTTCTCTCCTCTTTTTTTTTTTTTTTTTTTGCGGTGCGCGGGCCTCTCACCGTTGTGGCCTCTCCCGTTGCGGAGCACAGGCTCCGGACGCGCAGGCTCAGCGGCCATGGCTCACGGGCCCAGCCGCTCCGCGGCATGTGGGATCCTCCCGGACCGGGGCACGAACCCGTGTTCCCTGCATTGGCAGGCGGACTCTCAACCACTGTGCCACCAGGGAAGGCCCTTTCTCTCCTCTTTAATGAGCTCCTGGCTCCTGGGCTGCAGGGAACACGGGCCTGGGCTTTGCCCTCCGTCCAGAGCCAGTTGCTGCCCAGCCTCACCCAGATCACCCTAGCGCATATGCCCAACAGGTGTGGGCCCACCGAGCCCAGCCTCTCCCGCTGAGCTGCGCCCCCGTGGGGCACTGACACTGGGCAGAGCCACAGCCACGGGGCGCTCCCTGCTCCCACCGTTCCTCCCCTCCCCGGGAGCTTTTCTGCTGGAGAGGATCTCCCTGACTTCCCTTCCTGCGAAACATCCTGCTCCGCCACCTGCAGAAGCCCCCTCCCACCACCCCAGGCTTCCCTGCCATCACCTCAACCAAGTGTGTACTCTGCTCTTAGAACTCCCAAAGCGCTTACCTCGGGGGCAGAAAGAAGGCCCCGTGGTCTGCAGTCCTCACTGAGGACGTTGATACTCACCAAGCACATTCACCTGTAGCCTTTAATTCCTGCAGCAATTCCACGTGGTGGCAATCATGCCCATTTAACGATGAAGAAGTCCAGGCTCAGAGTGATGGAGGAACGTTCTCAGCATCCCGTGGAGGCAGGCTCCGAAGCCAAGAAGTCGATCTCTGAACTTCCATGCTCTTTAGTGTTGTAAGAAGACCACAGACGGAGCAAGGTTTGAATCTCGCTTTATCATTTTCAAAGTCTGTGACTGTGCAAGCTTCTTTTTTTTTTAAAGTTAATCCCAAACACCTAATTTATCCCCCCTTTCCCTTTGGTAACCATAAGTTTGTTCTCTATGTCTGTGAGTCTGTTTCTGTTTTGTAAATGAGTTCATTTGTATCATATTTTAGATTCCACATTTATGTGATAACATGGAATTACTGTCTTTCTCTGTCTGACTTACTTCACTTAGTATGATAATCTCTAGGTCCATGCATGTTGCTGAAAATGACATTATTTCATTCTTTTTTAAGGCTGAGTAGTATTCTGTTGTGTATATACCACATCTTTATCCATTCATCAGTTGATGGACATTTAGGTTGCTTCCATGTCTTGAATATTGTAAATAGTGCAGTTATGAGCATTGAGGTGTATGTATCTTTTCAAATTAAAGTTTTCTCCAGATATATGCCTAAGAGTGGGATTGCTATATCATATGGTAACTGTATTCTTAGTTTATTAAGGAAACTCCATTCTGTTCTCCATAGTGGCTGCACAAATTTACATTCCCAACAGCAGTGTAAGGGGGTTCCTTCTTCTCCACACCCATCCAGCATTTATTATTTGTAGACTTTTTGATGATGGACATTCTGACTAGTGTCAGATGATACAACTTTGTAGTTGTGATTTGCCTTTCTCTAATAATTAACGATGTTGAACACCTTTTCCATGTACCTATTGGCCATCTATGTGTCTTTTTTAGAGAAAAGTCTATTTAGGTCTTCTGCTCTTTTTTTTTTTTTTTTTTTTTGCAATACGCGGGCCTCTCCCGTTGCGGAGCACAGGCTCCGGACGCAAGGGCTCAGTGGCCATGGCTTATGGGCCCAGCCGCTCTGTGTCACGTGGTATCCTCCCGGACCGGGGCACGAACCCGTGTCCCCTGCATCGGCAGGCGGACTCCCAACCACTGCGCCACCAGGGAAGCCCCTGCTCATTTTTTGATTGGGTTGGTTTTTTGTTATTGAGTTGTGTGAGCTGTTTGTATTTTTTGGAAATTAAGCCCTTGTCATTTGCATTGTTTGCAAATACTTTCTTCCATTCCACAGCTTGTTTTTTTGTTTTATTTATGGTTTCCTTTGCTGTGCGAAAACTTATAAATTTGATTAGGTCTGTGTAAGCTTCTTAATCCCTCGGTGCCTCACTCAGTTTCCTCATTTGTAAAATGCCAGGGATCATCTCAGAGTTGTCATGGGGATTAAGTGAGTTGGTGCAGGGTTTGCATTTAAAGCAGTGCCTAAGGGTGCCATATAGTAAGTTCTCAATAAACGGGAGCTGTTGATATTAATAAGTATTTAATAAGTACCCAATCTTCTCTCCCCTAGGCTGTAAGCTCCTGGAGTATGAGAGATGTGCCCTGGACCATACTTGGCCTCCCAGCCCTAGTCTCCAGTGAGGGTCTTGAAGGTGCTGTGATGATGACAGCAAGACAGGGGGATCCAGGTAAGTGCAGATTTTGTGAACTAAATGTTTGTGGCCTCCACAAAATTTCTATTGAAATCCTAACGCCCAGTGTGTTGGTATTTGGGAGCTACAGCTGAGGGCACAGGAGGCTGAATTTGAAACAGGAGCTGGTTGTTAAAGGTAATCATGTGCCATGGACAAGACGTTTTCCTCTGCTTTCAAGCTCCTTCTCTAGCTGCTTTTGCATCTCCTTGGTTTGGGACAAAAGGAATTGGCTTCTAGATGGATTCTTTAGGTTCCTGGGATATACGTGTGCTGTGGATGGTACTGAAACAAACTTTGGTGCTGGGGAAAATGTAGGACAAATGTTCTGTTGAGTTTGACACCGGCTGGAATTAGACATTTGTTCTTAAGAAATGCAATATTCGTATGTTTAAGTGCAGTTTGTGATTCTAACTTTTGGCTAGCGGAATAAATAATGTGGAGGTTTGAACAGCCCAGCTTCATGGAACAAATAAGCAAAAGGGGAAGCAAAGGCCAGTATTTGTAAGAGTGGTTCCAAGTAACCTGTTCTTCACATGCAATACCATATTAAATCTTAAATCCTACAGAATAGTATTATACCTGGTTCTATAGACAAGGACACTTAAGACTCAGAGGCTTTGTTGGTGACACAGATCACTCAGCAGTAGCTGTGTAGTCAGGATTCAAATCCAACTCTGTTGGCTGCAGTGTCCACGTTTCCTTCCACTGGCGCAGGTGGCAGAGTGACTAATGGGGGACTTAGTCTGAAGGTCAGCTCTCTTATACGTGATAAAATAGCCCATACAATCTGCCCATGTTCATAGGTTCTTCATCAAACTTTTCCCCATAGAACAGGAGGAAAAAACCACATCTAACATCACCTCAATTACCATCTACTGAAAACAGCAATAAATCACACTCATATATTTGTATGTACTATAGTCTTAAAAATGTACATAAAAGCTAAAAGTAAAAAAAAAAAATCCAAAAAGGATAAGTGTTAATGAGGAATTCCATTCACAGAAAGCTAAAAACAGCAACGACAAACGCCTGTTTTAGGGTTGCAAGTGGTTGTGAAATCTCTGGTTGCTATAGGACATGAACTTGATGATTTACAGTATACCAAAACTTATACAACACTGGCTTGCAGAAAAGAAAAATTATTTTCTCTGAAATGATAGGGTGTCACAAATCTGAGTTTACTTGTGTAGTTTGAAGTTGCATTCAGATGATGGAAAACACTGATCTGGTGCTGTGAAGAGGGACTTGTTGGTAGTTATTTGGTTTTGTGTTTTTAACTGAAGTATAGTTGATTTACAATGTTATGTTAGTGTCCGGTGTACAGCAAAGTGATTCAGTTATGCATTCATATATATATATTTTTTTTTTCTTCCTATTCTTTTCCATTGTAGATTATAACAATATGTTGAATATAGTTCCCCGTGCTATACAATAGGACTTGTTGTTTATCTATTTTATTTATAGTAGTTTATACCTGCTAATCCCAAACCCCTAATTCATCCCTCCCCAACCCTTTTCCCCTTTGGTAACCATAAGTTAGTTTTTTATGTCTATGAGTCTGTTTTGGCTTTGTAAATAAGTTCATTTGTATCATACTTTAGATTCTACATAAAAGTGATATTATATGGAATTTGTCTCTGACTTACTTCACCTAGTATGATCATCTCTCGTCCATCCATGTTGCTGCAGATGGCGTGATTTCATTCTTTTTTATGGCTGAGTAGTATTCCACTGTGTGGAGCAAGAGCATGGGATATCTTTCCATTTCTTTAAATCATCCTCTGTTGTCTTTATCAATGCTTTATAGTTCTCAGCCTATGTCTTTCACCTCCTTTTTCAGGTTTATTCCTAAGCATTTCATTCTTTTTGATGTGATTTTAAAAGTGATTGTTTTTGACTTTCCCTTCCCTTTCATTGTTAGCATAAAGAAATGCAACAGATTTCTGTATGTTAATCTTATATCCTGCTACATTGCTGAACCTGATTTTCAGTTCTAGTAGTTTTTGTGTGGCATCTTTAGGATTTTCTAACATAGTATCACATTATCTATGCATAATGACAAATTTACCTCTTCCCTTCCAATGTGGATATGTTTTCTTTCTTTCTCTCACCTGATTGCTGTGACTAGGACTTCCAATACTATGTTGAGTAGAAGTGGTGAGGGTGGGCTTCCTTGTCTTGCTCTAGATTTTAGCAGGAAGATTTTAAACATTTCACTGTTGAGTATTATGTTGGCTGTAAGGTTGTCCTAAATAGCTTTTATTACGTTGAGATATGTTCCCTGTATACCCACTTTCGTAAGAGGGTTTTCTTTTTTTATCATGAATGGATGTTGAATTTTGTCAGATGCTTTTTCTGCTTCTATTGAGATGATCGTGTGGTTTTGTCATTGCATTTGTTGGTGTGGTGTATCAAATTGATTGATTTGCATATGTTGAGTGATCCTTGTGACCCTGGGATGAATCCACCTTGATTATAGTGTATGATCTCTTTTACGTGTTGTTGGATTCAGTTTGCTAGTGTTTTGTTGAGAATTTTTGCATCTATATTCATCAAAGATATGGTCAGTGATTTTCTATTTTGGTATTGTCTTTGTCGGGTTTTGGCATCAGGGTGATGGTGGCTTCGTAGAATGACTTTGGGGGTATTCCCTCCTCTTCAGTTTTTCGGAAAAGTTTAAGAAGGATTGATATACATTCTTTTTGCATGTTTGGCGGAATTCCCCAGTGAAGCCATCCAGTCCTGGACTTTTGTTTCCAGGGAGTTTTTTAAATTACAGGTTCTATTTCACTTCTAGTGATCAATTTGTTCAGAATATCTATTACTTCTTGATTCAGTTTTGGTGGGCTGTACGTTTTAGAAACTTGTCCGTTTCTTATAGGTTGTCCAATTTGTTGCAATATATTTGTTTTTTTAAATTCCTTGTTTTTATTTTACTTTTTAAAATTTTTATTTTACATTGGAGTGTAGTTGATTAACAATGTTGTGTTAGTTTCAGGTGTACAGCAAAGTGATTCAGTTAAACATATACAGGTATCTATTCTTTTTCAAATTCTGTTCCTGTTTAGGTTATTACAGAGTATTGAACAGAATTCCCTGTGCTGTATGGTAGGTAGGTCCTGGTTGGTTATGTTTTTAAAATATAGCAGTGTGTTCATGTCAATCCCAATCTCCCAATCTATCCCTCCTCCCACCCCATCCTTCTCCCCTCTGGTAACCATAAGTTCATTTTCTAAGTCTGTGAGTCTGCTTCTGTTCTGTAAATAAGTTCATTTGTATCATTATTTTTAGATTCCACATGTAAGCAATATATAATAATTGTCTTTCTCTGTCTGATTTACTTCACTTAGTATAAGAATTTCCAGGTCCATCCATGTTGCTGCAAATAACATTATTTCATTCCTTTTAATGGCTGAATTATATTCCATTGAATATATGTACCACATCTTCTTTATTCATTCATCTGTCAATGGACATTTAGTTTGCTTCCATGTCTTGGCTATTGTAAACAGCACTGCAGTGAACACTGGGGTGCATGTATCCTTTTGAACCATGTTTTTCTCTGGACATATGCCCAGGAGTGAGATTGCTGGATCATATGGTAGCTCTATTATTTCTTTCTTAAGGAACTTCCATACTGTTCTCCGTAGTGGCTGTGTCAATTTACATTCCCACCAACAGTGTAAGGAGGGTTCCCTTTTCTCCACACCCTTTCCAGCATTTGTTGTTTGTAGATTTTCTGATGATGCCCATTCTAACTGGTGTGAGGTGATACTTCATTGTGGTTTTGATTTGCATTTCTCTAATAATTAGCGACGTTGAGCATCTTTTCATGTGTCTCTTGGCCATCTGTATGTCTTCTTTGGAGAAATGTCTGTTTAGGTCTTCTGCCTATTTTTTTTACTGGGTTGCTTGTTTTTTTGATATTGAGCTGCATGAGCTGTTTGTAAGTTTTGGAGATTAATCCCTTTATAGTCTCATCGTTTGGAAATATTTTCTCCCATTCTGAGGTTGTATTTTCGTTTTGCTTATGGTTTCCTTTGCTGTGCAAAAGCATTTGAGTTTAATTAGGTCCCATTTGTTTATCTTTGTTTTTATTTCCATTACTCTAGGAGATGGATTGAAAAAGATATTGCTGCGATTTATGTCAAAGAGTGTTCCTCTAAGAGTTTTATAGTATCTGGTCTTACATTTAGGTTTTTATGTTTGTGTATGGTGTTAAAGAATGTTCTAACTTCGTTTTTTAACATGTAGCTGTTCAGTGTTCCCAGCACTATTTATTGAACAGACTGTCTTTTCTCCATTGTATAGTCTTGCCTCCTGTGTCATAGATTAATTGCCCAAAGGTGGGTGGGTTTATTTCTGAGCTTTCTATCTGGTTCCATTGATCCATATGTCTATTGTGCCAGTACCATATGGTTTTGATGACTGTAGCTTTATAGTATAGTCTGAAGTCAGGGCACCTGATTCCTCTAGCTCTGTTTTTCTTTCTCAAGATTTCTTTGGCTATTCGGGGTCTCTTTTGTCTCCACACAAGTTAAAAATTTTTTTGTTCTAGTTCTGTGAAAAATGCCATTGGTAATTTGATAGGGATTGCACTGAATCTGTAGATTGCCTTGGGTAGTACAGTCATTTTGACAATATTGATTCTTCCAATCCAAGAACACAGTATATCTTTCCAAATGTTTGTGTCATCTTTGATTTCTTTCATCGGTGTCTTATAGTTTTCTGAGTACAGTTCTTTTACCTCCTTGGGTAGGTGTATTCCAAGTATTTTATTATTTTTGATGTGATGATAAATGAAATTGTTTCCTTAATTTCCCTTTCTGACCTTTTATTGTTAGTGTATAGAAATGCAACAGATTTCTGTGTGTTAATTTTGTATCCTACAACTTTACTGAAATCATTGATGAGCTCTAGTAGTTTCCTGGTAGTGTCTTTAGAATTTTCTTTGTATAGTATCATGTCATCTGCAAACAGTGATTGGATTCCTTTTATTTCTTTTTCTTCTCTGATTGCCGTGGCTAGGACTGCCAAGACTATGTTGAATAAAAGTGGTGACAATGGACATCTTTGCCTTGTTCCTGATCTTAGAGGGAATGCTTTAACGTTTCACTGTTGAGCATGAGGTTAGCTGTGGGTTTGTTGTACATGGCCTTTATTATGTTGAGGTAGGTTCCCTCTATGCCCACTTTCTGGAGAGTTTTTTTTATCATAAATGGGTGTTGAATTTTGTGAAAAGCTTTTTCTGCATCTATTGAGATGATCATATGGTTTTTATTCTTCAATTTGTTAGTATGGTGTATCACATTGAGTGATTTGCATGTATTGAAAAGTCCTTGCATCCCTGGGATAAATCCCACTTGATCGTGGTGTATGATCCTTTTAATGTATTGTTGGATTGGGTTTGCTAATATTTTGTTGAGGGTGTTTGCATCTGTGTTCATCAGTGATATTGGCCTGTAATTTTCTTTTTTGTGGTATCTTGGTCTGGTTTTGTTATCAGCCTGAGGGTGGCCTCATAGAATAAGATTGGGAGTGTTTCTTCATCTGCAATTTTTTGGAATATGTTCTGAAGGATTAGTGTTAAGTCTTCTCTAAATGTTTGATAGAATTTGCCTGTGAAGCCATCTGGCCCTGGACTTTTTCTTGGGAGTATTTAAATCACAGATTCAATTTCATTACTTATGATTGGTCTGTTCATATTTTCTATTTCTTCCTGTTTCACTCTTGGGAGATTGTACCCTTCTAAGAATTTGTGCATTTCTTCTAGGTTGTCCGTTTTATTGGCATATAGTTGCATAGTTGCTTGTAGTAGTGTCTTATGAACCTTTGTATTTCTATGGTGTCTGTTGTAACTACTCCTTTTTCATTTCTAATTTTACTGATCTGATCCCTCTCCCTTTTTTCTCTTGATGACTCTGGCTAAAGGTTTATCAATTTTGTTTATCTTTTCTTATTTCTGCTCTGATCTTTATGATTTCTTTACTTTCTTTGGGTTTTGTTTGTTCTTTTTTCTCTAGTTGCTTTAGGTGTAAGGTTAGGTTGTTCATTTGAGATTTTTCTTGTTTCCTGAGGTAAGAGTGTATTGCTGTAAACTTCCCACTTAAAACTGCTTTTGCTGTGCCCCATAGATTTTGGATTGTCGTGCTTTTGTTGGATCATTTGTCTCTAGGTATATTTTGATTTCCTCTGATTTCTTCAGTGATCCTTCGGTTGCTTAGTAGCATATTGTTTATCCTCCATGTGTTTGTATTATTTACAGTTTTATTTTTCTTATTAGTCATCCATTTTATATACATCAGTGTATACATGTCAATCCCAATCTCCCAATTCATCACACCCCAATCCCCACCACCCGCCGCTTTCCCCTCTTGGTGTCCATATGTTTTTTCTCTACTTCTGTGTCTCAATTTCTGCTCTGCAAACCGGTTCATCTGTACCACTTTCTAGGTTCCACATATATGTGTTAATATACGATATCTGTTTTCCTCCTTCTGACTTCCTTCACTCTGTATGACACTCTCTAGATGCATCCACATCTCTACAAATGACCCAATTTAGTTCCTGTTTATGGCTGAGTAATATCCCATTGTATATATGTACCACATCTTCTTTCATCTGTCAATGGGCATTTAGGTTGATTCCATGACATGGCTATTGTAAATAGTGCTGCAGTGAACACTGGGGTGCATGTGTTTTTTTCAATTATGCTTTTCTCTGGGTATATGCCCAGTAGTGGGATTGCTGGGTGATATGATAATTCTATTTTTAGTTCTTTAAGGAACCTCCATACTGTTCTCCATAGTGGCTATAGCAATTTAAATTCCCACCAACAGTGCAGGAGGGTTCCCTTTTCACCACACCCCCTCCAGCATTTCTTGTTTGTAGATTTTCTGATGATGCCCATTCTAACTGGTGTGAGGTGATACCTCATTGTAGTTTTGATTTGCATTTCTATAATAATTAGTGATGTTGAGCAACTTTTCATGTGCTTCTTGGCTATCGGTATGTCTTTTTAGGAGAAATGTCTATTTAGGTCTTCTGACCATTTTTTGATTGGGTTGTTTATTTTTTTTTTAATATTGAGCTGCATGAGCTGTTTATATATTTCGGAGATTAATGCTTTGTCTGATGATTCATTTGCAAATACTTTCTCCCATTCTGAGGGTTGTCTTTTCATCTTATTTATGGTTTCCTTTTCTGTGCAAAAGCTTTTAAGTTTGATTAGGTCCCACTTGTGTATTTTTGTTTTTATTTCCATTACTCTAGGAGGTGGGTCAAAAAAGATCTTGCTGTGATTTATGTCAAAGAGTGTTCTTCCTATGTTTTCCTCTAAGAGTTTTATAGTGTCCGGTCTTACATTTAGTTCTCTAATCCATTTGGAGTTTATTTTTGTGTATGATGTTAGGGCGTGTTCTGATTTCATTCTTTTACATGTAGCTGTCCAGTTTTCCCAGCACCACTTATTGAAGAGACTGTCTTTTCTCCATTGTATATCCTTGCCTCTTTTGTCATAATTAGTTGACCATAGGTGCCTGGGTTTATCTCTGGGCTTTCTATCCTGTTCCATTGATCTCTATGTCTGTTTTTGTGCCAGTAGCATATTGTCTTACTACTGTAGTTCTGTAGTATAGTGTGAAGTCAGGGAGTCTGATTCCTCCAGCTCCGTTTTTTCCCCTCAAGACTGCTTTGGCTATTCGGGATCTTTTGTGTCTCCATACAAATTTTAAGACTTTTTGTTCGAGTTCTGTAAAAAATGCCATTGGTAAAAAAAAAAAAAAAAAAAAAAAAAATGCCATTGGTAATTTGATGGGGATTGCGATGAATCTATAGATTGCTTTGGGTATTATAGTCATTTGCACAATATTGATTCTCTCAATCCAAGAACATGGTATATCTCTCCATCTGTTGGTATCATCTGTAATTTCTTTCATCAGTGTCTTATACTTTTCTGCATATAGGTCTTTTGTCTCCCTAGGTAGTTTATTCCTGGGTATTTTATTCTTTTTGTTGCAGTGGTAAATGGGAGTGTTTCCTTAATTTCTCTTTCAGATTTTTCATCATTAGTGTATAGGAATGCAAGAGATTTCTGTGCATTAATTTTGTATCTTGCAACTTTACCGAATTCACTGATTAGCTCTAGTAGCTTTCTGGTGGGATATTTAGGATTCTCTGTGTATAGTATCATGTCATCTGCAAACAGTGACAGTTTTACTACTTCTTTTCCAAATTGTATTCCTTTTATTTCTTTTTCTTCTCTGATTTCCGTGGCTAGGATTTCCAAAACTATGTTGAATAGTAGTGGTGAGAGTGGACATCCTTGTCTTGTTCCTGATCTTAGAGGAAATGCTTTCAGTTTTTCACCTTTGAGAATGATGCTTGCTGTGGGTTTGTCGTATATAACCTTTATTATGTCGATGTAGGTTCCCTCTATGCCCACTTTCTGGAGAGTTTTTATCATAAATGGGTGTCGAATTTTGTCAAAAGCTTTTTTTGCATCTATTGGGATGATCATGTGATTTTTATTCTTCAATTTGTTAATATGGTGTATCACAGTGACTGATTTGCATATATTGAAGAATCCCTGCATCTCTGGGATAAATCCCACTTGATCGTGGTGTATGATCCTTTTAATGTGTTGTTGGATTGTGTTTGCTAGTATTTTGTTGAGGATTTTTGCATCTATATTTATCAGTGAAAAGGGTCTGTAGTTTTCTTTTTTTGTGACATCTTCGTCTGGTTTTGGTACCAGGGTGATGTTGGCATCATAGAATGAGTGTGGGAGTATTCCTTCCTCTGCAATTTTTTGGAAGAGTTTAAGAAGGATGGGTGTTAGCTCCTCTCTAAATGTTTGATAGAATTCGCCTGTGAAGCCATCTGGTCCTGGACTTTGGTTTGTTGGAAGATGTTTAATTTGGTTTGTTGGAAGATGTTTAATCCCAGTTTCAATTTCATTACTTGTGATTGGTCTGTTCATGTGTTCAATTTCTTCCTGGTTGTCCATATGTCCATTGGCATAGAGTTGCTTGTAGTAGTCTCTTAGGATGCTTTGTATTTCTGCGGTGTCTGTTGTAACTTCTCCTTTTTCATTTCTAATTTTGTTGATTTGAGTCCTCTCCCTCTTTTTCTGGATGAGTATGGCTAATGGTTTATCAATTTGTTTATCTTCTCAAAGAACCAGCTTTTAGTTTTATTGATCTGTGCTATTGTTTCTCTTCTTTGTGTTTCATTTATTTCTGCTCTGATCTTTATGATTTCTTTCCTTCTGCTAACTTTGGGTTTTGTTTGTTCTTCTTTCTCTAGTTCCTTTAGGTGTAACGTTAGTTTGTTTATTTGAGATTTTTCTTGTTCCTTGAGGTAGGCTTGTATAGCTATAAACTTCCCTCTTAGAACTGCTTTTGCCGCATCCCATAGGTTTTGCATTGTCGTGTATTCATTGTCATTTGTCTCTAGGTATTTTTTGATTTCCTCTTTGATTTCTTCAGTGATATCTTGGTTATTTAGTAACGTATTGTTTAGCCTCCATGCGTTTGTGTTTTTTATGTTTTTTCCCTGTAATTCATTTCTAATCTCATAGCATTGTGGTCAGAAAAGATGCTTGATATGATTTCAATTTTCTTAAATTTACTGAGGCTTGATTTGTGACCCAAGATGTGATCTATCCTGGAGAATGTTCCGTGCACACTTGAGAAGAAAGTGTAATCTGCTGTTTTTGGATGGAATGTCCTATAAATATCAATTAAATCTCTCTGGTCTATTGTGTCATTTAAAGCTTATGTTTCCTTATTAATTTTTTGTTTGGATGATCTGTCCATTGGTGTAAGTGAGGTGTTAAAGTCCCCCACTATTATTGTGTTACCGTCCATTTCCTCTTTTAGAGCTGTTAGAAGTTGCCTTATGTATTGAGGTCCTCCTATGTTGGGTGCATATATATTTATAATTGTTACATCTTCTTCTTGGATTGATCATTACATAGTGTCCTTTCTTGTCTCTTGTAACCTTCTTTATTTTACAGTCTATTTTGTCTGATATGAGTATTGCTACTCCAGCTTTCTATTGATTTCCATTTGCATGGAATATCTTTTTCCATCCCCTCACTTTCAGTCTGTATGTGTCCCTAGGTCTGAAATGGGTCTCTTTTAGACAGCATATATATGGGTCTTGTTTTTGTATCCATTCAGCAAGCCTGTGTCTTTTGGTTGGAGCATTTAATCCATTGATTTTTAAGGTAATTATCGATATATATGTTCCAATTACCATTTTCTTAATTGTTTTGGGTTTTTATAGATCTTTTTCTTGTGTTTCCCACTTAGAGAAGTTCCTTTAGCATTTGTTGTAGAGCTGGTTTGGTGGTGCTGAATTCTCTTAATTTTTGCTTGTCTGTAAAGCTTTTGATTTCTCCGTTGAATCTGAATGAGATCCTTCCTGGGTAGAGTAATCTTGGTTGTAGGTTCTTCCCTTTCATCACTTTAAGTATAACATGCCACTCCCTTCTGGCTTGTAGAGTTTCTGCCAAGAAATTAGCTGTTAACCTTATGGAAGTTCTCTTGTATGTTATTTGTCGTTTTTCCCTTGCTGGTTTCAATAATTTTTCTTTGTCTTTAATTTTTGCCAGTTTGTTTACCATGTGTCTCGGAATGTTTCTCCTTGGGTTTATCCTGTATGGGACTCTCTGCACTTCCTGGACTTGGGTGGCTATTTCCTTTCCCATGTTAGGGAAGTTTTTGACTATAATCTCTTCAAATATTTTCTCTGGGCCTTTCTCTCTCTCTTCTCCTTCTGGGACCCCTATAATGCGAATGTTGCTGCATTTAATGTTGTCCCAGAGGTCTCTTAGGCTGTCTTCATTTCTTTTCATTCTTTTTTCTTTATCCTGTTCCACAGCAGTGAATTCCACCATTCTGTTTGCAGGTCACTTATCCGTTCTTCTGCCTCAGTTATTCTGCTATTGATTCCTTCTAGTGTAGTTTTTATTTCAGTTCTTGTATTGTTCATCTCTGTTTGTTTGTTCTTTAATTCTTCTAGGTCTTTGTTAAACATTTCTTGCCTCTTCTCAATCTTTGCCTCCATTCTTTTTCTGAGGTCCTGGATCATCTTCACTATCATTATTCTGAATTCTTTTTCCGGAAAATTGCCTATCTCCATTTCATTTAGTTGTTTTTCTGGGGTTTTATCTTGTTCCTTCATCTGGTACATAGCCCTCTGCCTTTTCATCCTGTCTGTCTTTCTGTGAATGTGGTTTTTGTTCCACAGGCTGCAGGATTGTAGTTCTTCTTGCTTCTGCTGTCTGCCCTCTGGTGGATGAGGCTATCTTAGAGGCTTGTGCAAGTTTCCTGATGGGAGGGACTGGTGGTGGGTAGAGCTGGCTGTTGCTCTGGTGGGCAGGGCTCAGTAAAACTTTAATCCACTTTTCTGCTGATGGGTGGGGCTGGGTTCACTCCCTGTTGGTTGTGTTTGGCCTGAGGCGACCCAACACTGGAGCCTACCCGGGCTCTTTTGTGGAGCTAATGGCAGACTCTGGGAGGGCTCACGCCAAAGAGTACTTCCCAGAATTTCTGCTGCCAGTGTCCTTGTCCTTTGGTGAGCCACATCTTACCCCTGCCTCTGCAGGAGATCCTCCAACACTAGCAGATAGGTCTGGTTCAGTCTCCTATGGGGTCACTGTTCCTTCCCCTGGGTCCTGAGGCACACACTACTTTGTGTGTGCCCTCCAAGAGTGGAGTCTGTTTAACTCAGTCCTGCCGAAGTCCTGCAATCAAATCATGCTAGCCTTCAAAGTCTGATTCTCTAGGAATTTCTCCTCCCCTTTCCAGACCCCCAGTCTGGGAAGCCTGACGTGTGGCTCCGAACCTTCACTCCAGTGGGCGGACTTCTGTGGTATAAGTATTCTCTAGTTTGTGAGTCACCCAACCAGCAGTTATGGGGTTTCATGTTACTGCGATAGCTCCCCTCCTACCATCTCATTGCAACTTCTCCTTGTCTTTGCATGTGGGGTATCTTTTTTGGTGAGTTCCAGTGTCTTCCTGTCGATGAATGTTCAGCAGTTAGTTGTGATTCCAGTGTTGTCGAAAGAGGGAGTGAGAGCATGTCCTTCTACTCTACCATCTTGAACCAATCTCCCCTACAGTTTTTTTCTGGTTGTTGATTTCTAATCTCATAGTGTTGTGGTTGGAAATGGTGCTTGATGTGATTTCAGTTTTCTTAAATTTGCTAAGGCTTTCTTTGTGGCCTAGCATGTGATCTATCCTGGAGAATGTTGCACTTGAAAAAAATGTGCATTCTGCTGCTTTCAGACAGAATGCTCTATAAATATTATCTAAGTCCATCTGGTCTAATGTGTCATCTAAGGCCTGTGTTTCCTCATTGATTTTCTGTCTTGGCGATCTGTCTGTTGATATAAGTTGGTTGTTATAATCCCCCAATATTGTGTTACTGTCAATTTCTTCTTTTATATCTGTTAACATTTACCTTCTATATTGAGTTGCTTCTGTGTTGGGTACATATATTTACAATTCTTATATCTTTTTCTTGGATTGATCCCTTGATTATTATTATCTATTTTATACTAATTAGTGTATATATGTCAATCCGAATCTCCCAGTTCATCCCACCCCCACTCCCCTGCTGTCCCCCCTTGGTGTCCATACGTTTGGTCTCTACATCTGTATCTCTGTTTCTGCCTTGCAAATTGGTTCATCTGTAACATTTTTCTATATTCCACATATATGCGTTAATATACGATATTTGTTTTTCTCCTTCTGACTTCCTTCACTCTGTATGACACTCTCTAGATGCATCCACGTGTCTACAAATGACCCAATTTCGTTCCTTTTTACAGCTGAGTAATATTCCATTGTATATATGTTCCACATCTTCTTTATTCATTTGTCTGTCGATGGGCATTTAGGTTGTTTCCATGACCTGGCTATTGTAAATAGTGCTGTGGTGAATATTGGGGTGCAGTTTTCTTTTTGAATTATGGTTTTCTCAGGGTATATGCCCAGTAGTAGGATTGCTGGGTCATATGGTAATTCTGTTTTTAGTTTTTTAAGGAACCTCCATACTGTTCTCTGTAGTGGCTGTATCAATTTACATTCCACCAACAGTGCAGGAGGGTTCCCTTTTCACCACACCCTCTCCAGCATTTCTCGTTTGTAGATTGTCTGATGATACCCATTCTAACTGGTGTGAGGTGGTACCTCATTGTAGTTTTGATTTGCATTTCTCTAATAATTAGTGATGTTGAACAGCTTTTCATGTGCCTCTTGGTCATCTGTATGTCTTCTTTGGAGAAATGCCTGTTTAGCTCTTCTGCCCATTTTTCGATTGGGTTGTTTGTTTTTGAGCTGTGTTGTTTGTTTGTTTTTTAGCTGTGTTTGCTGTTGTTTGTTTTTGAGCTGTGTGAGCTGTTTATATATTTTGGAGATCAATCTTTTGTCTGTTGATTCATTTGCAAATATTTTCTCCCATTCTGAGGGCTGTCTTTTTGTCTTGTTTGTAGTTTGCTTTGCTGTGTAAAAGCTTTTGAGATTCATTAGGTCCCATTTGTTTATGTTGTTTTTATTCCCATTACTCTAGGAGGTGGGCCAAGAAAGATCTTGCTGTGATTTATGTCAAAGAGTGTTCTTCCTATGTTTTCCTCTGAGTTTTATAGTGTCCGGTCTTACATTTAGGTCTTTAAATCCATTTTGAGTTTATTTTTGTGTATGGTGTTATGGAGTGTTCTAATTTCATTCTTTTACATTTAGGTGTCCAGCTTTCCCAGCATCACTTGTTGAAGAGGCTGTCTTTTCTCCATTGTATATCCTTGACTCCTTTGTCGTAGATTAGTTGACCATAGGTGCATGGGCTTATCTCTGGGCTTTCTATCCTGTTCCATTGATCTATATTTTTGCTTTTGTGCCAGTACCATATTGTCTTGATTACTGTAGCTTTGTAGTATAGTCTTAAGTCAAGGAGTCTGATTCCTCCAGCTCCGTTTATTCCCTCAAGATTGCTTTGGCTCTTTGGGGACTTTTGTGCCTCCACGCAAATTTTAAGACTTTTTGTTCTAGTTCTGTAAAAAAAAAAAAAAAAAATAGCCATTGGTAATTTGATAGGGATTGCATTGAATCTGTAGATTGTTTTGGGTAATATAGTCATTATCAAAATATTGAGTCTTCCAATCCAAGAACATGGTATATCTCTCCATCTGTTTGTGTCATCTTTGTTTTCTTTCATCAATGTCTTGTAGTTTTCTGAGCACATGTCATTTACCTCCTTAGGTAGGTTTATTCCTAGGTATTTTATTCTTTTTGTTTCAGTGGTGAGTGGGATTGTTTCCTCAAATTCTCTTACTGGTCTTTCGTTGTTAGTGTATAGGAATGCAAGAGTTTTCTGTACATTAGTTTTGTATCCTGCAGATTTACCACGTTCATTGATTAGCTTTAGTAATTTTCTGGTGGCATCTTTAGGATTCTCTATGTATAGTATCATGTCATCTGCAAACAGTGACAGTTTTACTTCTTCTTTTCCAATTTGCATTCCTTTTATTTCTTTTTCTTCTCTGATTTCCGTGGCTAGGATTTCCAAAACTATGTTGAATAATAGTGGCAAGGGTGTACATCCTTGTCTTGTTCCTGATCTTAGAGGAAATGCTTTTAGTTTTTCACCATTTAGAAGGATGTTTGCTGTGCGTTTTTCATATATGGCCTTTATTATGTTGAGGTAGGTTCCCTCTTTGCCCACTTTCTGGAGAGTTTTTATCATAAATGGGTGTTGATTTTTGTCAAAAGCTTTTTCTGCATCTATTGAGATGATCAGATGGTTTTTATTCTTCAATTTGTTAATACGGTGTATCACAGTGATTGATTTGCATATATTGAAGAATCCTTGCATCTCTGGGATAAATCCCACTTTATCACGGTGTATTATCCTTTTAAGGTGTTCTTGGATTGTGTTTGCTAGTATTTTGTTGAGGATTTTTGCATCAGCGTTCATCAGTGATATTGGCCTGTAGTTTTCTTTTTTTGTGACATCTTCGTCTGGTTTTGGTACCAGGGTGATGTTGGCATCATAGAATGAGTGTGGGAGTATTCCTTCCTCTGCAAATTTTTGGAAGAGTTTGAGAAGGATGGGTGTTAGCTCTTCTCTAAATGTTTGAGAGAATTCACCTGTGAAGCCATTTGATCTTGGACTTTGGTTTGTTGGAAGATGTTCAATCACAGTTTCAATTTCAGTGCTTGTGATTGGTCTGTTTATATTTTCTATTTCTTCCTGGTTCAGTTTTGGAAGGTTATACCTTTCTAAGAATTTGTCAGTTTCTTCCAGGTTGTCCATTTTATTGGCATAGAGTTGCTTGTAGTAGTCTCTTAGGATGCTTTGTATTTCTGCGGTGTCCGTTGTAACATCTCCTTTTTCCTTTCTAATTTTATTGATTTGAGTCCTCTCCTGCTTTTTCTTCATGAGTCTGGCTAAAGGGTAATCAATCTTGTTTATCTTCTGAAAGAACCAGCTTTTAGTTTTATTGATCTTTGCTATTGTTTCTCTTGCTTGTGTTTCATTTATTTCTGCTCTGATCTTTACGATTTCTTTCCTTCTGCTAACTTTGGGTTTTGTTTGTTCATTTTTCTCTAGTTCCTTTAGGTGTAAGGTTAGATTGCTTATTTGAGATTTTTCTTGTTTCTTGAGGTAGGATTGTATTGCTATAAGCTTTCCTCTTAGAAGTGCTTTTGCCGCATCCCATAGGTTTTGAATCGTTGTGTTTTCATTGTCATTTGTTTCTAGGTATTCTTTGATTTCCTCTTTGATTTCTTCAGTGATCTCTTGGTTATTTAGTAACGTATTGTTTAATCTCCATGTGTGTGTGTTTTTTGTTTTTTTCCTTGTAATTCATTTCTAATCTCATAGCATTGTGGTCAGAAAAGATGCTTGATATGATTTCAATTTTCTTAAATTTGCTGAGGCTTGACTTGTGACCCAAGATGTGATCTATCCTGGAGAATGTTCCGTGCACACTTGAGAAGAAAGTGTAATCTGCTGTTTTTGGATGGAATGTCCTATAAATATCAATTAAATCTCTCTGGTCTATTGTATCATTTAAAGCTTGTGTTTCCTTATTAATTTTCTGTTTGGATGATCTGTCCGTTGGTGCAAGTGACGTGTTAAAGTCCCCCACTATTATTGTGTTACTGTCGATTTCCTCTTTTAGAATTGTTAGCAGTTGCCTTATGTACTGAGGTGCTCCTATGTTGGGTGCATATATATTTATAATTGTTATATCTTCTTCTTGGATTGATCCCTTGATCATTACATAGTGTCCTTCCTTGTCTCTTGTAACATTCTTTATTTTAAAGTCTCTGTTATCTGATACGAATATTGCTATGCCTGCTTTCTTTTGATTTCAATTTGCATGGGATATCTTTTTCCATCCCCTCACTTTCAGTCTGTATGTGTCTCTAGGTCTGAAGTGGGTCTCTTGTAGACAGCATACATATGGGTCTTGTTTTTGTATCCATTCAGTGAGCCTGTGTCTTTTGGTTGGAGCATTTAGTCCATTCACATTTAAGGTAATTATCAGTATGTATGTTCCTATTACCATTTTCTTAATTGTTTTGGGTTTGTTTTTGTAGGTCCTTTTCTTCTATTGTGTTTCCCACTTAGAGACGTTCTTTTAGCATTTGTTGTAGAGCTGGTTTGGTGGTGCTGAATTCTCTTAGTTTTTGCTTGTATATAAAGCTTTTGATTTCTTTGTCATATCTGAATGTGTTCCTTGCCGGGTAGAGTAATCTTGGTTGTAGCTTCTTCCCTTTAGTCACTTTAAATATATCATGCCACTTCCTTCTGACTTGTAGATTTTCTGCTGAGAAATCAGCTGTTATCCTTATGGGAGTTCCCTTGTATGTTATTTGTCGTTCTTTCCTTGTTGCTTTTAATAATTTTGCTTTGTCTTTAATTTTTGTCCATTTGATTACTATGTGCCTTGGCGTGTATATCCTGCCTGAGACTCTCTGCACTTCGTGGACTGGGAAGCTATTTCCTTTCCCATGTTAGGGAAATTTTTGGCTATAATCTCTTCAGATATTTTCTCGGGTCCTTTCTCTCTCTCTTCTCCTTCTGGGACCCCTGTAATGCGAATGTTGGTGCGTTTAATGTTGTCCCAGATGTTTCTTAGGCTGTCTTCATTTCTCTTCATTTTTTTTCCTTATTCTGTTCTGCAGCAGTGATTTCCACCATTTTGTCTTCCAGGTCACTTATCCGTTCTTCTCCCTCTGTTATTCTGCTATTGATTCCTTCTAGTGTATTTTTCATTTCAGTTATTGTATTGTTCATCTCTGTTTGTTTGTTCTTTAATTATTCTAGATCTTTGTTAAATGTTTGTTGCATCTTCTCAGTCTTTGCCTCCATTCTTTTTCTTAGGTCCTGCATCATCTTCACTATCATTATTCTGAATTCTTTTTCTGGAAGGTTGCCTATTCCACTTTATTTAGTTGTTCTTCTGGTGTTTTATCTTGTGCCTTCATCTGGTACATAGTCCTCTGACTTTTCATTTTGTGTATCTTTCTGTGAATGTGGTTTTCATTTCATAGGCTACAGGATTGTAGTTCTTGCTTCTCATCCCTGAGGTCTCTTAAACTGTTCCCTTTTCTTTTCATCTTCTTTTTTTATCAGTATTTTTATTGAAGTATCATTGATTTACAATGTTGTGTTAATTTGTTCTGTAGTGCAAACTGATTCACCTATCCATACATATAATAATCCTTTTTATATATTCTTTTCTATTATGGTTTATTGTAGGATACTGAGTATAGTTGTCTGTGCTATATAGTAGGAACTTGTTGTTTTTCTATTCTATGTATAAAAGCTTACATCTCCTAACCCCAACCTCCCACTCCATTGCTCTCCCAGCCCATTCATTTTGGCCTCCAACAGTCTGTTCTATGTCCATGATTCTGTTTCTGTTTCACTGATAGGTTTATTTGTGCCATAGTTTAGATTCCACATACAAGTGATATCATATGGTGTTTGTCATTCTCTTACTGCCTTACTTCACTTTGTACAACTCTGTAGTTGCATCCATGTTGCTGCAAATGGCATTATGTCATTGTTCTTTATGACTGAGTAGTATTCCATTGTGTATATTTATCACATCTTTATCCATTCACCTGTCAATGGACGTTTAAGTCATTCCATGTCTTGGCCTTTTTAAGTAAGCAGTGCTTCTATGGACATAGAGGTGCATGTATCTTTTTGCATTATAGTTTTGTCTGGATATATGCCCAGGAATGGGATTGCTGGACATATGGTAATTCTAATTTTAGTTTTCAGAGGAACCTCTGTATGGTTTTCCACAGTGGCTGCACCAACTTACATTCCCACCAACAGTGTGGGAGGGTTCCTTTTTCTGCACACCTTCTCCAGCATTTATTATTTGTAAACTTTTTAATGGTGGCCATTCTGACTGGTGTGAACGCATGTCATTGTTGTTTTCACTTACATTCAATAGCTCTGCTGAGCATCTATTTATGTGCATATTGGCCATTTGTATCTCTTATTTGGAGGAATGTCTATTTAGGCCTTCTGCCCATTTTTTGATTGGGTTGTTTTTTGTTGTATTTTTTTTTTTTTTTTTTTTTGCTGTACGCGGGCGTCTCACTGTTGTTGCCTCTCCCGTTGCGGAGCACAGGCTCCGGACGCGCAGACTCAGCGGTCATGGCTCACGGGCCCAACCGCTCCACAGCATGTGTGATCTTCCCCGACCGGGGCACGAACCCATGTCCCCTGCATCGGCAGGCGGGCTCTCAACCACTGCGCCACCAGGGAAGCCCTGTTTTTGTTTTTTTTGTTTTTGAGTTGTATGAGCTGCTTATATATTTTGGAAATTAAGCCCTTGCCAGTCTCATCATTTGAAAATATTTTCTCCCATTCTGAAGGTTGTCTTTTCATGTTGTTTATGGTTTTGTTTGCTGTCGAAAAGATTGTAAGTTTGATTAGGTCCCATTTGTTTGTTTTTATATCTTTTGCCTTGGGAGACTGACCTAAGAAAACATTGGTACAATTTATGTCAGACTTTTGCCTATGGTCACTTCTAGGAGTTTTATGCTGTCATATCTTATGTTTAAGTCTTTAAGCCATTTTGAGTTTATTTTTGTGTGTGGTGAGAGGTTGTGTTCTAACTTCATTGGTTTATATGCGGCTGTCCGGTTTTCCCAACACCATTAGCAGCCACTTTCTTTTTCCCATTGTATATCTTTGCCTCCTTTGTCGAAGATGCCTTGACTGTAAGTGTGTGGGTTTATTTCAGGGCTTTCTATTCTGTTCCACTGACTCATATGTTTGTTTTTGTGCCAATACCATGCTGTTTCAATTACTGTAACTTTGTAATATTATCTGAAGTCTGTTAGGGTTATGCCTCCTGCTTTGTTCTTTTTCTTCAGGATTGCTTTGGCAATTCTGGGTCTTTCATGTTTCCATATTTTAGCATTATTTGTTCTAGTTTTGTGAAAAATGTCATGGGTAATTTAATAGGGATTATATTAAATCTGTAGATTGTTTTGGGTATTATGGCCATTTTAATAATATTAATTCTTCCAATTGAAGAGCATGGGGATTCCCTGGCCATTCAGTGGTTAAGAGTTGGTGATCCCACTGCTGGGCCTCTGGTTTGATCCCTGGTCAGGGAACTAAGATCCCACAAGCTGTGTGATGCAGCCAAACAAACAAATAAACAAACAAAACAGAAGAGCACAGGGTATCTTTCCATTTCTTTGAGTCATCTTCAGTTTTCTTTATTAATGTTTTATCGTTCTCAGTGTATAAGTCTTTCATCTCCTTGGTCAGGTTTATTCCTAATTATGTAATCTTTTAGGGTGCGATTTAAAAGGTAATTTTTTTACATTCCCTTTCTGATATTTCACTATCAGTGCAAAAAATGCAACCGATTTCTGTATGTGAATCTTGTATCCTGCTACCTTGCTGAATTTGTTTATCAGTTCTAGTAGTTTTTGTATGGAGTCTTTAGGGTTTTCTATATATAGTATCATACCATCTGCATATAATGACAGTTTTACCCCTTCTTTTCCTATTTAGATACACTTTATTTCTTTTTCTCATCTGATTGCTGTGGCTAGGACTTCCAATACTGTGTTGATTAGAAGAGGTGACAGTGGGCATCCTTGTCTTCTTCCAGATTTTAGCAGGGAGTCTTTTAGCTTTTCACCATTTGGTATTATTCAGGTGTGGGTTTGTCATAAATAGCTTTTATTATATTGTGATATGTTCCCTCTATACCCACTTTGCTAAGCTCTTTTATCATGAATAGATGTTGAATTTTGTCAAATGCTTTTTCTGCGTCTATTGAGATAAACATGTGGTTTTTGTCTTGTCTGTTGTTTATGTGGTGTATCACATTGATTGATTTGTGTATGCTAAACCATCACTGTGAACTTTGGATGAATCCCACTTGGTCATGGTGTATGATCTTTTCTATGCATTGTTGGATTCAGTTTGCTAATATTTTGTTGAGAATTTTTGTATCTATATTCATCAAAGATATTGGCCTTTAATTTTCTTTTTTCATGGTGTCTTTGTCTGGTTTTGGTATCAGGGTGATGGTGGCTTCATAGAATGTCTTTGGGAGCGTTCCTTCCTCTTCAATATTTTGGAAGAGTTTAAGGTGGATTGGTATAAGTTCTTTGTGTGTTTGGTAGAATTAACCTGTGAAGCCATCTGGTCCAGGACTTTTGTTTGCAGGGAGTTTTTTAATTACAAATTCTATTTCACTTCTAGTGATCAGTCTGTTCAAATTATCTATTTTTTCTTGATTCAGTTTTGGTGGGCTGTATGTTTCTAGAAACTTGTCCATTTTTTCTAAGTTGTCGAATTTGTTGGCATATAATTGTTCATAGTATTCCCTTATGTTTTTTGTATTTCTGTGATATCAGCTGTTATGTCTCCTTTTTCATTTCTTATTTTGTCTATTTGGGTTCTCTCTTTTCTTTTTGATGAGCCTGACCAGATGTTTGGCAATCTTGTTTATCCTTTCATATAACAAGCTCTTGGTTTTATTGACTTTTTCTGTTGTGTTTTTCTTTTTATCTTTTTTTTTTTTTTTTTTCCTGTATGCGTGCCTCTCACTGTTGTGGCCTCTCCTGTTGTGGAGCACAGACTCCGGACGTACAGGCTTAGCGGCCAAGGCTCACGGGCCCAGCCGCTCTGCGGCATGTGGGATCTTCCCAGACCGGGGCATGAACCCGTGTCCCCTGCATCGGCAGGCGGACTCTCAACCACTGCACCACCAGGGAAGCCCCTCTATTGTGTTTTTAATCTCTATTTTATTTATTTCCTCTCTGATCTTTATTTCCTTCCTTCTGCTGACTTTAGGTTTTGTTTGTTCTTCTTTTGCTAATTCTTTTAAGTGGTAGGTTTCGTTGTTTATTTGAGATTTCTCTTGTTTTTTGAGTAAGACCTGTATTGCTATGAATTTCTCTCTCACAACTAATTTTGGTGCCTCCCATAGATTTTGTATGGTTGTGTTTTCATTGTCATTTGTCTGAAGATATCTTTATTTTTCTCTTCTTTTCCACGTTGACCCATTGGTTGTTGTTTAATCTCCATGTAATCTTTTTTTTCTTATTTCTTTTTCTGTGGTTAATTTCTAGTTTCATGCCACTGTGGTCAGAAAAGAGGCTTGAGATAATTTCTATGCTCTAAAATTTGTTGCTTGTTTTGTGCCCTAGTATGTGGTCAATCCTAGAGAATGTTCCATGTGCACTTGGAGAGAATGTGTATTCTGGGTTTTTTTGGATATAATGTCCTGAAAATATCAATTAAGTCTAACTGTTCTATAGTATCATTTAGGATCTCTGTTGCTTTATTGATTTTCTGTTTAGAAGATCTGTTCATTGATGTGAGTGGGGTGATAAAATTTCCTACTATTATTGTATTTCTGTCAATTTCTCCTTTTATGTCTGTTAGTATTTGTTTTATGTATTTGGGTGCTCATATATTAGGTGCATATTTGTTGAAAAGTGTAAAATTCTCTTCTTGTGTTGATCCTTTTATCATTATAGAGTGTCCTTCTTTATCTTTCTTTATGGCCTTTGTTTTAAAGTCTATTTCGTCTGATATGGGTACTGTGACCCCTGCTTACTTGTCATTCCTGTTTGCCTGAAATATCTTTTTCCATCCCCTCACTTACAGTCTATGTGTGTCCTTTGCCCTAAAATGGGTCTTTTGTAGGTAGCATATCATAGGCACTTGTTTTTTTGTTTGTTTGTTTTTTAAATCCAATCTGCCACACTGTGTCTTTTGATTGGAGCATTTAGTCCATTGACATTTAAGGTAATTATTGATATATATGAGTTTATTGCCATTTTAAACTTTGTTTTCCCATTGATTTTATATTTCTTCTTTGTTCCTTCCTTTTTCTTTTCTTTCCTTTGTGTGTGTGTGTGTGTGTGTGTGTGGTTTGATGATTTTCTTTTGTATTATACTTATGTTCTCTTCTTTTTGTTTTTTGTGAATCTGTTGTATATTTTTGATTTGTGGTTACCCTGTTTTTCAAGTATGTTACCCCCTTCCTATATCTACTTGCCTTAGACTGATAGTTATACAGGCTCTAACACATTTGAGATAAAAAAATCTGTTTCCTTTCTCTCCCCCACCACATTTTATGATTTTGATGTCCTCTTTTACATCTTCCTGTTCATCCTTTTTCTGTTTATGGTGGTTATCATCACATTCACAGAAATTTTTTACTTTTTTAAAAAATCCATGTACTGGTTTATTAAGTGATTTTCTTTCCAATTGTGATTTTCTTTTTCCTATAGATTCTTAATACTTTTCTATTTAGAGAAGACCTTTCAATACTTCCTTTAGGATAGGTGTAGTAGTATTCCTTTAGTTTTTGCTTGTCTGAGAAATTTTTTCTCCTATTCTAAATGATAATCTTGCTGGGTAGAGTATCCTAGGTTGCAGGTTTTTCTCTTTCAGGACTTTGTATATATCTTGCCACTCCCTCCTGGCCTGTAAGGTTTCTGTAGAGAAATCAGCTGATAGCCTTATAGGGGTTCCCTTGTAAGTAGCTCTTTGTTTTTTCACTTGCTGCCTTTAGAATCCTCTCTTTAACTTTTGCCTTTTTTATTATAATATGTCTTGGTGTAGGTCTGTCTGGGTTTATCTTGTTTGGGACCCTCAGTGCTTCCTGAAACTGGATATCTGTTTCCTTCTTTAGGTTTGGGAAGTTTTCAGCTGTAATTTCTTCAGATACATTTTTGATCCCCTTTTCTCTTTCTTCCCCTTCTGGAATCCCCATTATGCATAGATTGACCCACATTTTATTACCCCATAGGTCTTTTATCTTGCTTTCACTTTTTTTTTTTTGGTCTTTCATTATCTCAGTTTTGAAATGGGCGTCTATTAGACTAAAGAGATTTGTTTCCTTGTTTGTTCTTTCAGGGGAATTCTCTTGGTCTTTTACCTAGGAATGGGTTCCTCTGCTTCTTTATTTTACGTACATTTCCCTTGCTCTCTGAGTTTAGGAGAAACAATTACCTACTGTGATTTTTTAGGGCTCTTTACATATGGGAGGGTGTCACTGTGTAGCTTGGCTGGGGTTAGTATATTGATATTTGGTGTGATGGTTGTTTTTAGTATAGATGCCTATAGCCTCTTTCCTCAGCATGTGCTGCTCATTATCCCCTTGAGTGGGGGTGTGCAGATAGGGTGGCTGATACCCAATCCTGGGGTTCTCAGCAGCAGCGGCAGCTCAGGTGCACCCCTGGAGCATGTGATGGGAACAGAGGTGGCTCACAACCTCTCTTGGAGTCTGGATGGGCAGTGAAGGCTCGAAACCACTCACAGTGACTGGACAGGTGACAGTGGCAGCTCACTACCCCTTCATTCTTTTTCCTTTATTCTGTTCCACGGCAGTGATTTCCACTACTATGTCTTCCAGATCACTGATCCATTCTTATACCTCATTTATTCTGCTATTGATTCCTTCTAGTGTATTTTTCACTTAATTTATTGTATTCTTCAACTCTGATTGGTTGTTCTTGATATTTTCTAACTCTTTGTTAAAAACTTCTTGTAACTTCTCGCTTTGTGCATCCATTCTTTTCCAGAGTTCTTGGATTGTCTTTATGATCATTACTCTGAACTCTTTCTTGTGTAGATTGCCTTTTCCAGATAGATTGCTTATCGCCATCTCACTTAGTTGTTCTTCTGGGGTTTTATCTTAATCCTTCCTCTTGGAACACATTCCTCTGCCATCTCATTTTGTGTAAATGTCCATTTGTATTTTCATGTATGTGGTATGTTTCTTGACCTTGGAGAAGTGGCCCTCTGTAGGGGATGTCCTGTGTATCCCAGCAGTACATTCCCCTCTCGCCATCCAAGGGCCAGTGATGAGCCCCACGGTAGGTTCTGGCTGGGGTTTGTGGACTCAGTTTCACAGGCTGAAGGACTGTAGAATTTTGCCTCTGGTGTCTGCACCCTGGTGGGTGAGGCTGGTCTAGAGGCTTGTGCAGGCTTCTTGCTGGGAGGGGCTCATGCCTGCCCACTGGTGGGTGGAGCTGGGTCTTGGCCTTCTGTTGGGCAGGGCCGTGTCAAGGGGCATGTCTAGAGGCGGCTCTGGGCTCAGCACGTCTTTAAGCAGCCTGTCTACTGATGGGTGTGGCTGTGTTCCTACCCTGTATTTTGTTGGGCTGAGGCGTCCCAGCACTGGGGCCTACAGTCAGTGGGGGCCAGGTCTCGGTGCTAATGACCTAAGTAAGATATCAATCTCCAGTGAAAATTTACTCAGATGAATAGTCCCTGATATCTCTGCCACCAGTGTCTATGTCCCCAGGGTGAGCACAGTCTCCCCCCTTCCCCGACTCCCCAGGGGACCCTCCAAGAATAGCAGGTAAGTCTGGCCCAGACGCCTATGAAGTCACTGCTTTTGCTCTGGTTCCTGGTGCTTATGAGACCTTGTGTGTGCCCTCCAAGAGTGGAGTCTCTGTTTTCCCCAGTCCTGTGGAGCTCCTACAATCAAGCCTCGTTGGTTTTCAAAGCCAAATGCTCTGGGGGCTCCTCCTCCCAATGCTGGACTCCCAGGCTGGGGAGCCTGATGTGGAGCTCAGAACTCTCACTCCTGTGGGAGAACTTCTGTGATATAATTATTCTCCAGTTTGTGGGTCATCCCCCCAGGGGGTATGGGATTTGATTACATTATGTGCATGCCCTTCCTTTATGTCTTTGGATGTAGAATACTGTTTTTAGTAGGTTCCAGTCTTTTTTATTGATGGTTGTTCAGCTATTAGTTGTGATTTTGGTGTGCTTATGAGAACAGGTGAGCTCACAGTTCTTCTACTTCACCATCTTATCTCTCATCCCTTAAAGGAAGCCATACTTTCTTCAAACACACTTTCAATCCCCTTTTCCCTTTCTTCTCCTTCTCAGATCCCTATTATGTATAGATTGGCTCATTTTGTATTATCCCATAGGTCTCATATATTGCTTTCATTTTTTTTCATTTGTCTTTCTGTCTGCTGTTTTCACTGAGTGATCTCCATTGTTCTATCCTCCAGATCACTTATTTATTCTTCTGCATTATTTACTTTGCTATTTATTGCCTGTAGCTTGGCTTTCATCTCAGAAAATGAATTTCCTAATTTTAATTGGCTCCTCTTTATAGTTTCTAGTTCCTTGTTACAGTGATCTGTATTTCTATCAATAACCTTTCTTAATTCCTTCAGTATTTTTATTACCTCCTTTGAACCAGGGATCTGGCAGGCTGGAGAGGTCTGTTTCATTGTTCCTTCTTTCAGGGGAATTCTCTTGTTCTTTTAGTTGGGAGTGGTTCCTCTGTTTCATTTCTCTGACTCTATTAAGTTAGGAGAAACAGTAATCTACTGTGGTCCTGAAAGGTTCTTTGTATGTGGAGCCTGTGTGAGTCTAATATTTTTGGTGTGAGGGCTTTCTTGAGTCTGGACACCTACCACATCTTTCCTCAGTGTGTTCTGGCCATTATCACCTGGATAGGTGGTGTGATTGCTGTTGTGACCCAAGCTGCACTAGATGTTGAGTGGGGTGTCTTCTTTGCTCTGTGGTTGTCACAACACTGTCTGGGGCAGGGTGTGCTCCCCAGTTGTTGGAGTAGAGGCCCCCGGATCTCCTTCTGATCTGTAGTGTGAGGTAGGTGGGACTGCAGTGCTTCTGCTGGGAGAGGAGCCACCGAGTATTCCTTGGCAGGAGCTGTCCACCAGGAAGTGCACTCTGCAGTATCACCCGTCACCCTCCGTGAACACTCACAAAGTACACTGTTGCTGGCGCTGCCCTTGGCCCCGCCTCATGGGAATGCAGGCAGTCAGCCCAGATGTCCCTGAGGCACTGTGCTCACAAAGCCTCCAGTGCAGACCTACTGAAGTCAGACACCAGGACCAGCTTGTAGTCACACACCTGGACCTGCCAAGGAAGCTGTGGGGTCAGCCCAGACCCTGGCCCCACCTCAGCATTTGTTATTTATAGGCTTTTTGATGATGGCCATTCTGAGCAGTGTGAGCTGATACCTCATTGTAGTTGTGATTTGCATTTCTTTCGTAATTAGTGATATTGAGCATCTTTTCATGTGCTTATTGGCCATCAGTATATCTTCTTTGGAGAAATGTCTATGTAGGTCTTCTGCCCATTTTTGATTGGGTTGTTTGTTTTTTTTGTTATTGAGCTGCATGAGCTGTTTGTATATTTTGGAAATTAAGCCCTTGTCAGTTGCATCATTTGCAAATATTTTCTCCCAGTCCATCCACAGGTTGTCTTTCTTTTGTTTATGGTTTCCTTTGCGGTGCCAAAGCTTGTAAGTTTGATTGGGCTCCATTTGTTTATTTTTGCTTTTTTTTCTTATTGCCTTGGGAGACTGACCTAAGAAAACAGTGCTGTGATTTATGTCAGAGAATGTTTTGCCTATGTTCTCTTCTAAGAATTTCATGGTGTCCTGTCTTATATTTAAGTCTTTAAGCCATTTTGAGTTTATTTTTGTGTATGGTGTGAAGGAGCGTTCTAATTTCATTGATTTCATGGGGCTGTCCAGTTTTCCCAACAACACTGGCTGAAGAGACTGTCTTTTTCCACTGTATATTTGGGAAGGGACAGAGCAGGGACCTGTGTAGAGAATGGGGAGATTGCTGACACTGACTTATGCTTTTTACCAACTATTTTGAAAAATTAGTCAGGAAGAATTTGTTGATTATCTACCTTTCTCCTTTTGATAAAATGAGCTTTAGCAAGCTATATCTCTCTCAAGAATACCCCAGGGCTTCCCTGGTGGCGCAGTGGTTGAGAGTCTGCCTGCCGATGCAGGGGACACAGGTTCGTGCCCCGGTCTGGGAAGATCCCACATGCCGCGGAGCGGCTGGGCCCGTGAGCCATGGCCGCTGAGCCTGCGCGTCCGGAGCCTGTGCTCCGCAACGGGAGAGGCCACAACGGTGAAAGGCTCGCGTACCGCAAAAAAAAAAAAAAAAAAAAAAACCAGGGAGTTTAGATATATGTCTAGCTACAAACTGTTAGCAGGAAGACTTTGATAGCAAGTGCCTTGTACTTTAGACTGGGTCTTATCTTATCCTTGGGAATCAAGCGTGTCTGGCTGGCTGCCTTTCTTCTTTCCTTCCTTCTACTTCTCTACTATGAATTATAAATAGAAAGATATCATTTTAGTAGAAAGCCCAACATCTTCAACACAATTTGCAAGCTCTTCATGACCTCCAGCTGAACTTCCCAGCCCAGTTGGCCACTGTCCCCACCATTCTTGGTCATCCAGTCTCACTGGCCATTTTTCAGCTTCTCAAAGATGCCAGTCCACCACAGGGCCTTTGCATTTGCTGTTTCTTGTGCCTGGATTACTCTCCCCTGACACCACTCTCCCCAGCCCTGCCTTTGCCCAAGGTACCTCCTACTTATTCACCAAGCTTCAGTGTAATTCCCAGCTCAATTTCTCTTTCTTTGAGGGAAACTTTCCCTGGTCCCCCCGATTGGGTCAAGCTCCCTAGTATAAACTCTCAGAGCACCATGAGCCCTTCATATCAGTTACCAATTGCAATTTCATATTTATTTGTGTAATGGTTTGATTGTCTGCTTTTCCAACTATCTGGTGAATCCCGTAAGAATAGAGACAGAGTTTGCACTGGCTCATACCTGATTCCTGAGTGTCTAGCACACAGCTTTGTTATCATAATATTTTGTGAGTCAAAGGGATGGATGAATAATTGTCATTTCATACCCAGGAAAACATCCATTTAAGATTGATGGTTAAATAAAAATATTTTCAATAAAAAAAAACTAAGACAATTCCCATCAACTCACTAAAAGAACTTCTAAAGGCTGCACTTCTGGCGCTAAGGAAAGTCAATACAGATCACAGGTGGTCTAAGAGACAAGATCTAGGCATATATGTTGGAAAATCTAAATGAACATTGGCTGTATAAAATAATAACTGCAGTATCGACTTTAGGGCATTAAGCAACCAGGACACTGGTCAAATAAGAGTATATACATTAGGAGAAGAAAAACTGGAATTGAAATGATCTAGGAACCTCACGTTGCTTGAGAAGATGATCAAGGTACTGATTAATATTAGACTTTATTCAATATAAATATTTAAGCATAGAGGGTATCCATATTTTTAAAAAAATAGGAAATATAGCTTCCGAAACAAAAAGTAAGAAAATGGAATGAGAAAAAGGAAATACAAATCACCCCAAAGAGCAAGGAAGGAAGATAAACAAAAGAAAGAAAAAGTAGGACAAACAGAAAGCTCAAAATATATACAATCAAAATAATGAACTAACTTTTCAGTTAAAAGGCAAAGAGTGAAGATTGTCAGAGTAAAGAAAATCCAACTCCAGATGTTTAAAAGAGACACTCAAAACCTAAAGATACAGAGCAGTTGAACAAAAGGATTAAAAGAGGCAAGTACCAACCAAAAGGAGACGACGGTAGCCGTACTGATACCAAACCCAATAGAATTTGAGGTGCAAAACATCTGGTATTAATAGGGATAGTATATAATAATAAAAGTTTTTATTTGCCAGCAACATAGCAAGTGAAGAAGATGCCGTCAATTCATTTGTACCTTCAAGTCATTGTGAAAACATGTCCATGGAAAGGGAGCAGCTCTGTTGAAACCAAGGGGGAAGCTCACCCCTCAGCTGAGGACGCATCAGCCCAGGGGGGATGCCGTCCGCCTTTACCACCAGCCTCAAACAGAAGGGCCTCCCCGAGCTCACCATGGCTTCACTTCCCTTGACTGCCGGCCGAGTGGACTGACTTCTGCTGCCGTTTGGCACAATTCCTCAGTCACCCCCACTGAGAGCGACAACTGCTCACCCACACGTCCTTGGTCCCGTGCTCTTCCAGCCCCAGGTCAGAAACCTAAAGGAACCCAAATGCTCTGTGTCAAGTAAACATCCTCTGATTCTCCCTCCTCCCCAAGCTTCACCATGTGAGTCTGACTTAAATTCTTTCTTCATTTTTCCGTCCTGTACTTTTGCATAATTATCAGCACTGAGCACTGTCCCAGGTACAAAGGAAAAACCCCTTCAGAGTCCTTAGCCTGACTCTCAGGACCTAGCCTAGTGGGTCCTCCTCCCATCGCCTCCTGCGGAGGGAGCGGTGTGACGCCGATTACGACTCCTGAGCCGTTCTCCACCCTTGGAAGCCAAAACTTTGCTTAGCTTCAAGCGTGAAGTTAGCCCTCAGAGATCATTTTCCACACTGTTCACAGGGGTAGTCACACGCATGTCAACCATTATTTCATGTGTCCATTTTTATATTTAAAAATGACCTTTAATGATTGCAAAAAAATCATTTTCATCATAGAAATATTAGAATATAAAGATTAATAAAACTGAAAACTGACTTCACCGCTGTGAACACTTTGGTGCACTGCTATTCAGACATTTTTCCCATACACACAAACACACACACACAGGAATAGTTTTACCCATTCATTTCCATTATGAAATAGAGCATTTAGTCTGAGGGCAAAAAGGAGATGAAGACCCTTGGATATCACCAAGTCAGGTGTGTGAAGCGCCCCTTCAAATCACGTGTTCTCAGGACTAAGTTTTTCACTGAAAAGTTGCAAAATCAACAGCACATTAAATAGTAAGAGAAATGGCTTTCAAATTGTTTCCCCCCAAAAGAAAATAGAGCTCTTTGAATTGGTTACCTGTGACTGCATGACAAAATGCCTCACTACCCCTAGACGTCACAAAATAAAGCCCTGAAATGGCATTGGCCCCGTAGGAGCTGTGTCTGTGCTCTCTGAACACCTCATCAAAACTCCCTCCCTTTTTTCTTTAAATTGTGGTAAGAGAACTTAACATGAGATCTACCTGTTAACAAATTTTTAAGTGTACAATACAGTATTGTTAACCGCAGGTACAATGCTGTACAGCGGGTCTCTAGAATTTATTCTTCTTGCGTGACTGAAACTTTATACCCGTTTGAACAGCAGCTCCCTATTTCCCCCTCCCCCCATCATCCCTGGCAACCACCATTCTAGTCTCTGTTTCTAGGAGTCTGACGATTGTGGATGCCTCCTGTAAGTGGAATCATGCGGTATCTTGTCCTTCTGTGACTGGTTTATTTCACTTAGCATAACGTCTGTCCTCCAGTTTCATCTACGTTGTTGTGTATGGCAGGATTTCCTTTTTTTTAATCGAAGCTGAATAATATTTCCTTGTGCGTATATACCACATTTTCTTTATCCATTCATCTGTCGATAGACACTTAGGCTATTTTCAGATCTTGGCTATTGTGAAGAATGCTGCACTGAATACGGGAGTGCACATGTCTCTCTGAGATCCTGATTCCAATTCTTTTGGACAAAGACCCAGAAGTGGGACTGCTGGGTTATATGGTAGTTCCAGGAATTTAGACCCCAGGAATCGGACTTGAGCCCAGAAACTCTGCTGCCCTTCCTCCCCACCCCCAGCTGTGCTGATTGAACAATGGCAGATGAATGGGCGAATCAGATCCTCGCTCTGGATTATGGCATTCAGCCTGGCAGCAGGGTTTCTAGAAACACAGGAGAGCTGGGAGTGCAGATCTGGAACATAGGTTTTAGTCTCATCCAAGGAGCCTAGAAAAAACAGATTCCCAGGACTCCCTCCAAGCATAATGAATCTGCACATCCAAGGGAGGGCCCTAGCATCTGTATTTTATGAATATCCTAGCCGATTCGGGAGCTCTGTCAAATTTGGAGAGCACAGCAGAGGGCAAATTCACGCATTTCTGATCTGAGGTCCCCGGAGCCACCCCTATGGCTCGAGACTTCCTTGGCTTCCAGGAGACATGGCAACATCTTCCAAGGAGCTGTTGTTTCCTCTAGCTGAAGTTGGATTCTGGGATTGTGGTCAAAAGAACCTTAACTTAATACGATCCAGAACCATTGGCACTCTGGGCACCTGCCGTGTTACAGCCTCCATTTTGCACTTTGCAGTCTTTGCTGTTCTTGTGTTGCATCTGCCTCTCTGTGGAGTATTTTCCCGCATTTGGACATTATGCATACGAGAAACAGGGTCCTCAGAACAAGACAGCTGATTTGTGAGTTTCAAATTCTCAATTCTGGGGAAGCTGATCTCTGTAAGGTGTTTTTCTGATTTAAGTCAGCACCCTGTTGGCCGCAGGTGTTGGTGTGGTTTAAAGGTAGTGAAGGCCACATTGCTTCCTGCAGGTACAGCTTGAGCATCTAGGGGGTACAGGCACAGCTCCAGGCCAGTGCTTCCAGTAGAACTTTCCTCAGTGCTGGAAAGTGCTGTAACTACGCCATCACTTTGGATGTGTGGTTGTTAAGCATGTGAGATGTAGCCAGTGCAACTGAGGAACTGGATATTTTATTTTATTTTAATTAAATTTAAATCGCCAAATGTGGTTAATGGCTCCTGTATTGGACAGTGCCGTTCTAGATACTTCACCTGATTAATTATGCAAGGCAGGAACACCGGCTTCATGATCCAGGTGAGGAAATCGACTCTCATAGAGGCAAAAGGAGATGCCTGAGGTCCCCAAGTGAGACAGGGCAAGGATTCAAACCCAAATTCAAGCCATGGTATGATAACTGGTCTCCCCCGCCCCCCCACACACAAATATACAAGCACAGACACACATACACAATGTGTGTGAAATCCTGAGAAGGGATAAAATAAAACTGAACAGCCCATCTCTGAGGCATCAGCTCTGTTTTAGTTACAAAGCCAAAACGAAAAGAAAAGCCACAAAGCAGGACACACACTGTCAATTCCTCCTAACCCTGTAGCCGGTCAGGGCAACGGGCTTGGCTTCTCCTCCAGCCGTCCTGGCTCAACACGGGGCCTGTGGTCGAGTGTGTTTTATTGCATGCCGAAAACTCCAAGATAGCTCGGCCTCCAAGAACAAAAGTGATTGTGGGGTGAAGAGGGAAGGGGGCCAAGAGGCAGTCCCTCCCGCCTCCTAGGACGAACACTGCGTCTAACAAGAGGCATCCTGGCCTTTAAAACTACCGCCCAGCTGCGGAGGGGCCCTGTGCCCCGGGAAAACTCCATCACTAACAGTTATGGTCAGCCATTTAAATCACATTACACTGTAAGTGGATATACAAATTGTCAGCCCTAATGAAATTTAGGAGGAAGCAGTGGGAGAGGTGAAAACACTTAGAACTGGTTTCTTGGTTTGCGAGACCCGAATTCAAGTGGTTTAAACTGCTCGCTG
Source organism: Lagenorhynchus albirostris (assembly GCF_949774975.1). Taxonomy (NCBI): domain Eukaryota; kingdom Metazoa; phylum Chordata; class Mammalia; order Artiodactyla; family Delphinidae; genus Lagenorhynchus; species Lagenorhynchus albirostris. The sequence continues at coordinate 33,758,328 of NC_083104.1, read as the reverse complement.
AGAACGTGCTCGAGTGTGGTTTTCCTGCCGGTGCGTGGAGGCTCCCTGGGAATCACCGTGCAGTCTCCTTCCTGGTTCAGCCTGGACTTGCACCTCGCCGTCGACCTCGAGGTCAACTTGGAGCGGCTCGAGGCATGAGAGGGTCTCGCTCTTTTCCGCACCTTGCAGAAGGCCTGGCGCCCAGCAGCGTCTGGGGAAGGTGGAGGGAGAGAATAAAAGCAGACAGCCTTCAGGCACAGCCGGAATCGTGAAAGTCTGAAGAGGCCCTAGGAAGGGAAATCCACCTCGAGGATGCCAGGAATCCCTCCAGAAAGACGGCCGGGGGCTGGGAGGGCTGCGAAGAATTGACCGCTTTTAGTCTCTTCTCCCAGGAAGCACACTCAGGGGACAACGTGCCGAGGAGTGCGTTGGAGTTAACTCGTGGATTATCTGCTGCTACAGAGTTGATCAGGCTTCTCTCTCCAGGGTGGGAGGGGTCCCGGCAGACAGGCGGGCTTACAGATGAGGATAATAACATAAGAGCTTCTGGTTAATGAGTGGTCACCATGTGCCTATCACTGCGGGAACCCTTTTCCAGGTAATCCTCACAGGAGCCCTGCACCGTGGATAGGGTTTGCCCCTTTCACGGACCAGGAAATGAGAGCTCAGAAAGGTCAGATTTGCCCAAGATGGTGCAGGTGTTTCTGATTCTGACACTCACAGTTTTCCTGTGTTGCCACCTCGTGCTGGGTGGGGCATGGAGACAGGACGTGGTAGAGGAGGACGCACAAACGAGATGCTCTCCCTGTATGTATCCGTAAGCAGCGGAGGCCGGTTTTCATTTGCATTCTTTTATTCCCAAGTATTAGGGTTTGAGGCCTGTTCTCCACCTCCACATGCCAGCAATTTCCTGGGACGCGATACTGCTGAACAGGAAACCAAACTCAGTCATGTGACCCCATCCAAACCATTGTGCACATGTCAGGAAATAAGGCCCACCGAGGGGAAGGGATTTGCCCAAAGTCACACAGCAAAGTGGTGGCCAGAGTTGGGCCACTATCCAGATGGTGAAAATGCTGTTGGGCTGGTCATAAAGCCAGAGTCTAGGTCTCTCAGGCCTGGTTCATGTGCAGAGGGAAACCTTGCAAGAGTGTGTGAACTTTCACCAGGGACTCCAAGGTGGTCTCAGCTCGAAAACTAGGACAAGTGACTCTGGGTCAGGAATGAAATATTAGGTTTCTAGCCTTCCATTTTTCTCTTTCCAGTAACCCTGAGGTAGTGTCATCTTGTGGATAAAATGAGGGCTCTATAATCAGAGGGACCTGGCTTTGCTTCTTACCAGCTCTGTAGTTTCGGAAAAGACACTTAATCTTCTGGGGCTTCTGTTTCTTCTGGAAAATGTAAAGAGTAACCCTTCTTTTTGTTGGATGCCATGAGATCAAACAAAATAATGAAAAATACATTAAAAAAAAAAAACAAAAACCACCCAGGACATGTGTGCAGTAAATGGGAGCAGTTGCACAGGTCTTATTATTTCCACTTGATAGACAGGAACCTGAGGCCCAAAGGAAGCTCACTGGCTTACGCACGGGAGCACGGCTTGATACCCGCAGGAAGCGAAGTGGGGTACGGTGCAGGGTGTGCCTAGGGTTCAGGGCTGCTCTTCTCAGCCTCAAAATCTTGCTCTGTAAAGAAGAGGTAGGTCCCCACCCTGCTCGTGTCACAGGTCTCTCCTGAGACATGGGAAAACATTCCTCGGAGTTTCCCAGGGATGGGGGAGGACTTGGCATGTCTGAGCTGAGGCTGAGCCCATCCTCTGATTCCCCACCCTCTGCTTCCCCAGCCTGAGCCTGACCAGGAACCTTCAGGAGTCCCCTCCCAGTGCCTTGAAGGGAGCGCCCTGCAATTTGCTGAATCAGGGAGGCACATGAGTCATCAAAAGCTGGTGATGGGAATGTGGCTGTTTTCTCCCCATGCCAGTGGGTGACTGCTGCCACCACCACCATCATCCCTGCCACTGCTTGAGGTCCTACTCGGTGCCATGCTCTTCACTTCCATGATTAGCAGTCCTCACCAACACCCTATAACGTTACCATATCCTCATGTGCCACGTGAGAATACTGAATGAAGCTCAGAGGCGTTAAGTAACTGGCTGAAGGACACACAGCTAATGAGAGCAAAGCTTGGAACCAGGTTTTCTTGACTCCAAATTCTTTGTCCTAGCCTCTGCCCCATGCTTAAGGTGGGTTTCTGGGGGTGAGAGAAGGGAATCCTATTGCAGGTGCTGTCAGAGGAGAGAGGCGAGGTAGAGCCACTCAAACACTGTGGAATCTTGGCCCACGGGAGGGACCATTTGAAGGATGCTGCAGCAACTCCTCCCAATCCGTACAGATCTCCTTTGCAATGTGGCTTTGCCACTCCTCTCATTGAGAGGTGGTGCCTATTTCTCTATCTCTTTGAATCTGGGCTGTCCATGGGCTTGCTTTGGCCAGTGAATGCAGTGGAAGTGATATATAGTCATCCCTCCATGTCCATGGGAATTGGTTCCAGGACCCCCCCTCAGATACCAAAATGCGAGGATGCTCAATTCCCAATGTCAGCGTTCTGTATCTGTGGATGTGGAGGGCCAACTCCAGTGTAACTGGATTTCAGGCCTCAAGAGGCCTTTGAGGCTTCCAGTCTCACCTTCGTGGGATGTGGTATCACAGTGTGAAAGAGCCCAGGGCACCCCTTATCCTTAAAGATGAGAGACCACATGGAGAGAAAGGCCCCGCCAGCAGCCAGAACCAGCTATTGAAGTGTGCGAGAGAGAGGCCGTGTGGGATCAGCCAGCCCCTCATCCGTCCGCTGGTCCCTCACAGTTAACCCAGCCCGTATCGTTTACCCACAGGATCCCAAGCAAATACAGTGGTGATCGTTTTCAGCCACTGATTTTTGGTGTGAGTGTGGTGTGTTATTCAGCAATGGACAACTGATAAAGGGAGTGACTTAATTCTCCCAGCCTCGGCATCCTCATCTGTAAAATGGGCATGATGCTCACGTCCGTGTCTGATAAGCTTGTCAGGGAGAGTGAAGGAGAGGAAGCCTGTGAGTCTCGAGGCGCTGAGTCTAGTACGGTGTTGGGGGCATCGGCATCAAGGGGTCACCACTGGTGTGAGCGGCTCTGGTCAGGGTCTCTGAGGCAAGAGGCATGTGGTAAGCCCCTCTGAGGGTCTGATGCACACAATAGCCCCTCACAATTATTTGGCCCAAAATGTCAGTCAGGGTGAGGTTGAGAAACTCTGAGTTAGAGGGAAGACACTTGTGACAACCATGGCAAGTGCGTGAGTCTGCAGGGGTCAGTTAGGTGGCATAAATGGCTGGCTAACTGGACACAGCCGGCCTTGTCTGGAAGGCGCAGTGGCTGCTGGGATCCAGCTGAGTGTCGCTACAGGGGACCTGTGACACCATGTACTCAGGTGGCCAGTTCTTCCTGTTCTGAAGCAAGAAATCCCAATTTGAATGTGAAAATACTCATCTTTTTAAGTGCTGCCAATTAATTTGAGTATCTTTTTAACGCTTGCCAGTCAAACAAAACACATCTGGAAATGTTATATACACAGAGGGCCACGGTTTGTAACCTCCCCCAAACACTAAGGGGGCCTTCCTAGCACTGAGCTAGCCGCTGGGGGGTATTTTAAAGAACACTGGCCCTCCTTCCTGGGTTTAGTCTTCAGACATACTTCATCCTTCTTAGCTAGCCTATAGTGAGCTCTTCCTATGTACTCGAACCTGCGCTAAACAGTCCAAACACGGTAACTCATGTTTACAAGAACCTACAGTGTAATACTCTCTCCCACTTTAACTGGGTGCTCACAGAGGTTATACAGCTTTCCCAAGGTGACAGAGCTAAGGGCGATACCAGTATCTGAACACAGGCGGTCTGGCTCCAGAGCCTGTATTCTTCATCACTGAGCCAGGCTGCCCTGTGAAGGATGCTGCAGCTCCACACTCTACATGGGAAAGCTTGCAAGGGACCTCGCAGGTTCATTAGTCACCCCAGGCAAGCACCAGTCCACCACCGTGGTCAGCCTGCGTGCCCCAAGTGCTCAGAACCTCAGTTCCTCCATCTAGAGCTGTGCGTCTCACCTGGGGTTGATTCTGCACCCTGGGGTACACTGTGCAGTGTCTAGAGACACTTCTGCTTGTCACAAATGGGGGAGCTACTGGCATCTAGTGGGTAGAGGCTAGTGATGCTGCTAAACATTGCACAGGACAGCCCCCCACAATAAAGAATTATCCAGCCTGAGAACCCAGAAGTGCTGAGGTGGAGAAACCTGATCTAAACACCTGGCTGGCAACCGTGGCAATTTCCAAAAGGGAACCAGCAGAGAATATTCCAGGTGATTCAGGCTGTTTACCTAGGACATTTTTTTTTTCTCTCCTCAAATCACTCTTTCTTCTCTTGCCCTGGTATTTCTTCACAATCCCATGTCGCTGTGCGAAATGCCTGCACTGAATAATAATCTCCCAACACAACTCTCATATATTAGCAGCAGAACAAATAAGAAATGGGGAGAAAAACAGCTACAGGCAAAAAAAGATAAGCATTAAAATACACAATAGATCCTTGAGATTTGACCATAGTATCATCTACATGCCTGAAATGGGCATTTTTTCCTGGATTCGCTAAGCCATAATCACACTCTAGGCCCACATCAAATTTCAACTGCCACGGACACCATCTCTGCCAAACATACACGTGACCGCACTGATTTTATAAAATGACTTTAATAGAAAAGTAGTACAAGATATGAACAAAAATAAATAATCTTTATCTATTTCTAGCCCAGCAAATGGTACACTGCTTGTAAAATTGGTCTTTTGCATGCAATTTTCCTTATTCCTTTTTTGCTTTTGAAATACTGAGACAGAATGTTAATTAAATCTTCTAGATTAAAATTGATACATTTTTGGTTTTAAAAAAAAAATCGTACCGACCTTTAATCATTCCACATCCATTTTTAAAAGTTGGCTAACAAGATGATGTTTTACTAACATAAAATATTATCCAGTCATCAGAGTTAAATGTAAGGTCTGTGCGAACAGGTAAATTAGAAGATTCCTTTACTAAGTTTTAATTCCTACGTTGCTGAATGTTTCCTGTATTAAGAATGCGTTTCATCATCTTACTTTCAAAGTATGGCATCTGGCTTTCACCATTCCACAGAGAGGGGAGACTAACAAATACTTTCTTAAAAAAATAAATATTTTAGAAGTACACTTTACAGTGATAATGCAGTATCTTAGACCTATGTCTTGGTGCGTATTTGCATCGTATATACCCTTCAAGTTATCAGTACCTTTTCTAGTTGTCTCTATTTAAATTACGGGTCACTCAGTCTTTGGGGACTGTTTCTGCTAACGATCTCTGTGAGTCAGCCAGTGACTCTCTTATTTGGAGTACTTATCCTGCTACAGTGTCATCTTTGATACTTCTGGTGGCTTGAACAAGGTCTTGCAAAAACAAATTGAAAATTGTATTGGCAAATCGTACAAGCAAAGGGTTTGCATGGGCTACTGAAACACAGTGCCGGTCTCGGGAGGTCAGCAGCTTGAAAAACTGAACAGATACACTGGACTAAAGCTTAAAACAGTCTTCCTGGTACTTAAGTCCATAATTACTATTTTGAACATAGCTCTGTTTGTCGCTGCCTGTATATAAATTTTTTGTTAATTTTCCTGTATTGGGAAGCTCTTGAATGCACTCCAGGATGAGAAGGAAAAAAAATATGCTGACGCTCCTAAATCGCGTATATGTTTTTGCAATAAAGAACACTGGTCAATATACAACTGAGGAAAAACTGAAACAGATGTGAGTCCTAGAACCACAAGCGTTTGAATTTGCCCAGAAATGCTATTTTAAACACTCTATATGTTGGTCTACTGTTTTTTTGTGGAATAATGCATTCTTGGCATCCTTAAAAGGTTTCAATATGTTACAAGGTTATCCGGAAAGAAAAAAAGCAAAGGGCTAACGTGTCAATCTGTGCGTCGCGGGCCAGGCTTCGCTGCGCGTTTTCAAGAAGCACAGGGCTTGTATTAATTGCACTTAACACAACGAACCTTCAGTTTCCTTCATTCTCTGCAGACTGAGGCTTGCTTTTCATAAACCTGCTTTCCAAGGGGCAAAGAGACACTCCATCCACACAGTAACTTCGAACTAGAGCAGCGCGCTAGCTGCAGTGGTGAACACAAATACACTTTTTTTTGGACTAAACTTCTGGTCATGGATAAAAGCATGTGCCTTTTCAGTTCTTAGCTCTGAGATGTTACAACACCAACAAGCTCTAAAACAATTAAGTTACATGCCTAATGCTCGAAGAATGTGAGCAATCCTATAACCAGCTTTAAGCCATCTGCTTGATTTCTTTTTTTGAGGAACATATATAGGAAAAGAGAATTCCCCTTTTGTTCCGTTACATATAGAAATCTTTTGAAGCTCCCAAATAGTTTGGTTTTGGTAGAATTCTCCACTCTTCTGTTATTCTGACATGTAGTCACCCCTAAACTATCCCTCATGTTTTCTCAAAAACTCTCCACATGAAGTATCTGAAGGACAATTGAAACCACTTACCAATATCCAAGTAACGTTTTATTTTATATTCTATCTTCCATTTGGCATAAGCCTTTCGATGTTTGTTTGTTTTCTGAACCAGTGAAATATACAAATCGCACGAGACAGAAATATGTACATGAAAAGTATAGAATAAAGGCCATAGAAGATATACATAATATCTGAATGACAAGTAGAGTATTTTACATTAAATAGTTTCCTTTAAAAACTAGGATTGTTAAACTCAACTCTCTTCATAAACAGGAATCACTAAAAAGGAACAAAATCTGGTTTAGCAAATAAAAAGAACTTACTTCATGGTTTTTGTATAATAAAAACCAAAAAAGTGACATTTTAAGCTAATTAGTGCTTCTTACTTTCAAGATCTTTTGCTTGCAATTCACTGCAACTGCAGGGGAGTGAACATCCTTGTGCAACAAGAGCCGCAGGTGGCTGAGGTGATCTGAGGGCCACCCATTCCCACGAGGGCTGCAGGAGATGTGTATCTTTCCCAACTTTTAAAGCAACAGAAGTCTGAGATAAGAACACATTTGACGGTACTCTTTGCAAAGAGGTGTCCTGGTTTAAAAAACTTTTTAAACTAGCCATATATGTTGTGAGCTGGATTTTCCTCAGGGACTCAAATAGGTACTATCAGGTCTAATGGGCACCAGTTTCCACTCTGCAAAACGCATGAAGGAAAGGGAAATGCCGACAGTGCTTCTGAGTGTTGAATTATCTCTTCATTCCCACGTCTGTGATGAATAAGTAATGCCCTCTCCAGAAAGGGTACAGAAAAGGAGGATGGGGCGGGGAAGATAAAAGAAATCTTCAAACCAACAATGCACATGAGTATGAGACCTTCCGGATTCCTCAGAAACAAGGCTGCTCCGTGATGCTCAGGGCGTGATGGCATGGAGGCCACAGCCCCAGCTCAACTCAGAAACCGTCTGCAAAAATCCCAATTGGATTGCAATGGAGGACGACAAGGCTCTAGACCCGAGTAAACTGTAAATCTAAATCACTGGCTGCACTGAGATATAATTATATCTATATTTATATATATATATGTATATATATATATATATATATATGTATGTTATGTACAAGAGACTGAGATATCAGGCACCATTAAACCACATTTCCCCCCTTATAAATGCAACTGTTCAAGTCCTCTAGGAACAGTTCTGGGGTACACCTGCAGGGTAATAGGAAAGCGTGAGTGGAGAGTCTAAACACAGGATCATAACAGGGAAACGCTGCCACACCTCTGTGAAGTCCATTCGCCAAGTAATGTCATTAAAACATAGAAAACTACTGCTCCTCAAAGTAAAAGTTATAGGGGAAAACCAAAATCCCTAAGTAGCAAACTGTCTCCCAAGCGGAGCTCCTCTGTTTCATTTCCTGTCCTACTATCAGAGGGGACGCAGTGGAGCTGCCGTTTGGAAACGTGGCCGGCGTCACAGCGCAGCAAGGCATGGAGGAATCGGACAGGGCGCGGGGTCAAGTAGGGAGGGCGGATGTCACGTTTCCCCCTCAAATAGGTTTTCTGCTCTGGTGCAGTGCTGAACTGCAGGCAATTACCTTGTAGCTCGGGCTGAGGATCTGTGAATGGAATTCGTTTATTAGTTTCATTGTTATCATTTATTAACCAAGTATCCCTAAGAAAATTACAGTATATTTTCCTTTACAGTCAAGTCAACCTCCCTTGCCCTTCTCCAAACAAAAAGTCTAGTACCCAGAATCGCTCGGGGATCCTTTTCCAAGTGGATAACCTAATTCCCACAACAGCGTCAAATCACTGACTTAATATAAGGAGTTTTTAAGCTTTCTCTTTTTTTTTAATTTCTCGGGCTTCCCTCCCTGCTCCCCAAGTTTCAGTAGCTAGTAGAATGGACCATCTGTAGATGGAATGTTTGAGAACAGTGCGACACGTGATAAGCCTTTTTTCTTTAAGGGATATGAGATTTTTGCTCTTAGACTTTAAATACCATTTTGGAAATGTTTCAGGCTGGCAGCCCCTGGGAGAGGGGCGGGGGGGGTGTGTGGGTCTCATTGTTTTGTTTTTTTCTCAAGACCTTTCAACTTTCACCAGAGCACCGAATTCCTTTTAGTCACAGGAGCTAAGTCACGCATAGATCTGTACCACCCTCTTGCAGCTGGACGCTACCTGTCCCATATGACCCCATAGTTGAGACAAAGAAAACAGTGTTTCCTTGACCTTCCAGATGTGCACACATCTAACTTAAGGTGTGCGTTATTCCCCCCTCATCCTATATACCAGCAAAAGAAGTCTTGTCTTACTTTTCAATGATCCACAAAATAAATATTTTCTTGGTTCCCACCCCCCCTTTTTGCCAAATAATAATTATAATATTAATAATAAACCACAGAGTTCTCAGATGGGAACAGAAAAAAAAAAAAGGTTCCGGTTGCAATTCTTGGGGACAAAAAATAAACAGTATTAAAGACAACAACAACAACAGAATCACTGTACTTTCTATAAATAAGTGGGTCCTGGGAGTGGGGCTGGGTGACAGGCGGGCGGCGGGGTGCCCACTACTTGCACACGAACTGGTCCACGATCTCCGTGCACTTCTTGCACTTGACGTAGCAGCACCAGTGGAACTTGCAGTGGCAGCGCTCGGTCTGCACCGTCTTAAACTGGTCGTAGCCACGGCCGCAGCACATGAGCTCGCAGCCGTCCATGCCCTCGGACGTCTTGTTGCACAGGCGGCCCTGTGTGCCCAGCGAGCCGGTGCTCTCGTTGCGCACGCAGTAGTCGGGGCTGGGGTCGATGTAGACCAGGTCCTGCGTGGTGGGCGAGTTGAAGCGGCTGTTGACCTGCACCAGCTTGCCCCGGCTGTTGAGCCGCATGGCCGCTGCGCTGTCGTACTTCTCCTTCAGGGCGTCGCCCACCTTGCGGAAGTCGGCCAACTGCAGCCAGCACGTCTTGAGGCTGCACGAGCCTGACACCCCGTGGCACTTGCAGGCCACGTCCGCCAGGTTGTACACCGTCTGTGGGGAGAAGGGGACAGTCAGCGAGCGAACTCACCCGGGAGCCCAGACTCGGGCGGGGGTCGGGTGACCGAGCTCCCCGGCTGGGTGGAGCCCTGGTCACCAGCTCAACCTGGGCCTGGGCTACTTCCCCCTCGTCCTCCATGACCAGGAGCCTTGTGTTGCCTTCTTTAAAAAGTCTGCAAAATAAATAGCCTCTTAGCCCCTCATTATTACACATCATCATAATAAACAACCACAGTGTTTGAATGGGAGCGGGGAAAAAAATTGGTTCCATTTGTCTCTTTTTTTTTTTTTTTTGCAGGGAAGAACATTGGCAGCAACTCATACATCTTGAACACTCAGCCCAGAGCTGCTATCAGTTCCTCACCTGCGTCACCTGGATTCATCCTCACCACCAGCCCACGAGGGAAGAGCTCTATCATCTGCATCTCACAGAGAAGGGAAGCGAGACCCAGCAAGGTGAGTTACTGACCCAACCACTGGGAAGGGGCGGGGGCGGGGGCGGGGGGCAGAATTTGAACCCAGGCAGGTGGGCTCCAAGCTCATGCTCATGACTTGGCCCTGGGCACCCAGCTGGTAAGTGGCAGGGCTGGGCAGGTGTCCAGCCCAGGTAGGATCAGGGTTCAAATCTTTCCTCACTCTTACTATCACTACTGCTGTGTGGCAGGCACTATCGTAAGAGCCTTTACACTCTTCATCTCACTTAATGCCCCCAGCGAGGTTGTAACGTGGCCTGGATTAGATGATGGCAGTGACACAGACAGAGGGTAAGTGGCCCGCACAGGTCGCACAGCTAGAATGTGGGAGAACCGGGCGTGGATCTCAGGTACCCTCACTCCTGCTTCTCGCACACTCCCTACTCCCTATCTGCCCCTGCCTAGGCGAAAAGCATCCATCTTGGGCCCAGGCGGACCTGGGTTCTGTCCTAATCTGTCCCTGAATTTAGGCAACAGGCTTCACCATTCTGAGCCTCCGTTTTCAATTTGGGAAGGGCACTGTGATGGTTGCAACCTCACAGCACGGTTGCAAGGATAAGATCAGGAGATGCATGGAAGTACTTAGCAGGCAGGATGCAATCAGGAAACCTGGTCTGCAGGGTGACCGTCTGGACGCTGGTCCTGGGCCCTTGCCCAGTCACCCTGGCCTCGCAGTAGCAGCACCTATGGGTCTGGCCTCACGGTGCTGTGTGCCCAGCAGTCTGGGAGGTGGCGGCTGCCTATTTATAGTGCCGACTGCCCACAGTTCCTGTGCCAGTGACCCTCCAGAGCCGGCGTGCCGCTGGTACGCTGCACAGCGCCTGTCAGGAACCTGGAGGGCCAGAGTGAGTTAGAAGGCTGCTTCGCCCAGAACAGCTACCTTCTCCCTCCAGGGATGCATAAGGGGCTTTCTTACAAGGGGAGCTGAAGTGTACTCCCTTGATATGAAGTGTTTCAGTCCCGCTAGTCTGCAGAAGGGTTTTGCAAACCCTTCTATGTAACCTTCGCTCCCCTTTGAGGAAAATCAAAAGCTAATGTCCCAAGGAGATTCTAATATGATTTCCTGGTACAGTGTCTAACTTTCCTCCTCCCACCCCCACTACCCCGCAGAAAAACTGTCTTCCCAGTAATCTCCCCCACCAGAATCCAAGCACAGTTCATTGCTCCAATTATAAAATTTCCAAAAACACTCCCCCTAGTTAAAAATCCAAATGTTAAATGAAATTCTATTGAAGGGGCTTTTCCCACTCTCCAAAATCCCCTCTCTCCACCTGGAAATCCCTTGACCTTCTCTTCTTGGTTGCTGTAAGCCCCTAAGGATCTCTCCATGAGGGAAGTCGAAGAAATCCACAAAGATGGATGAAAGCACCAAACAGGGGCAAAGTGGGGCACAGAAGGGTCAGCCATACCTGTCCTGGAAGCGTTTCTGGTCTGAGAAGCTGGGCACCCGGCATGCAGCGTAAGGTGATGTGTCCCTGATGAGGGCAAGACCAAAGTCCTAGGGCCCCAGAGAGAGCGGGACTGGCATGCCCACTCCATGGCGTGGGTCGTGGGGCGTGAGTCCACGCACACTGCCAGCACCACGGCAACGGGCGGCCTCGGAAAGGAGGGGCCGCACTCACCTGGAGCAACTACCTGGCCCCTCAAGGCACCACAGGTGAAATTCTTCAGAGTTTAGTCTTTCCCTGAGAACCGCCCCCCCCCCAAATAGTTAAGATCAAACTTGAGAAGAAATGGGTTAGCTGGAATGATCTAGATAATCTTTGGCTTCCCGAAGTCCTTTGCTTCCAGTAACTAAGCTATCATTTATCAAGTACTTACCTCAGCCCTTCAATTGAACCTTATGAAATTGGATGTCAGAAATGGTGAAGTATTGGTAATAAGGTACAATCTACTATGTGATGCCAGTGAGTCCTACAGCAACCCCAAGTGATAGCTAACGCCCATTTAACAGATGTGCAAATGGGGAAACGGAGGCTCAGAAACGAACAGACAGAAAGGGATTTTAACCTAGATTTCTTTAATCCCCAAAACTATGGCCCTTTACCCTCGAGCTGTGACGCATTAGTTTCATTAAAAAAAAAAAGCGCCTGGGCTTACAGGTCAATCCACTAATTCTCCCCACGGGCTTGAAGTGGTTCTCCAGCCTCAGTTTCCCAGTTTTTAAATGAGGGGGTGTGGATGAGGGGCCCAAAGGCTCCTTCCAGGCCTCTAGCTTCACTCTGTGATTATCGTCCCTTTTCCTCACCCCAAAATACAGAAGACTGAAATCTCTGACCAGAAAGTTCCTGGCATTTACCTTGGGTTCTGTGAAAAAATAATGGCTCTGGTTTTCAGTGCTGCCAAAGTTAGGATAAGTTTTCACCCCTTCATTATAAAGCAGCTATAAAGTGCCATGTGTTTAACCACAGGAAAAAAGGGTCTTTTTTAACGATTGTGGGCGAGCCTTTCACATCCGCATCAGGGGAAGGAAAGAATGAAACCGGGAGACTGGGGCTACCTGGCAAGGATTTCCTCTCTGCACACTACTGAGTGGCTCTCTCCCCTCCCCAGAGCATCTCTCTGCACACCTCTGAGTGGCTCTCTGCCCTCTCCAGAGCATGTCTTTGCACACCTCTGAGTGGCTCTCTGCCCTCTCCAGAGCATCTCTCCGCACACTTCTGAGTGGCTGTCCCCTCTCCAGAGCACGTCTTTGCACACTACCCAGTGGCTCTCTCCCCTCTCCAGAGCACCTCTCTGCAAATTTCTCAGTGGCTCTCTCACCTTTCCAGAGCATCTCTCTGCACAATTCTGAGTGGTACTGCCCTCTCCAGAGCATCTCTCTGCACACTTATTTTTTTTTCTTTTTTTGTGCTACGCGGGCCTCTCACTGTTGTACCCTCTCCCGTTGCGGAGCATGGGCTCTGGATGCAAAGGCTCAGCGGCCATGGCTCATGGGCCCAGCCGCTCCGCGGCATGTGGGATCTTCCAGGACCTGGGCACGAACCCGTGTCCCCTGCATCGGAAGGCAGACTCTCCACCACTGCGCCACCAGGTGAGCCATCTCTGCACACTTCTGAGTGGCGCTCCCCTCTCCAGCACATCTCTCTGCACACTTCTGAGTGGTGCTCTCCCCTCTCCAGAGCATCTCTGTCCACACTTCATTTTTTTGGTGTTGTTTTTGTTTTGTTTTTTTGTTTTGTTTTAGTTTTTTGCGGTACGCGGGCCTCTCACTGTTGCGGCCTCTCCCGTTGCGGAGCACAGGCTCTGGACGCGCAGGCTCAGCGGCCATGGCTCACGGGCCCAGCCGCTCCGCGGCATGTGGGATCTTCCCGGACCGGGGCACAAACCCGTGTCCCCTGCATCGGCAGGCGGACTCTCAACCACTGCGCCCCCAGGGAAGCCCTCTCTGCACACTTCTGAGTGGCTCACCCCTCTCCAGAGCACCTATCTGCACACATCTGAGTGCCTCTCTCCCCTCTCCAGAGCATCTCTCTGCAACTTCTGAGTTTCTGTCCCCTCTCCAGAGCACATCTTTGCACATTCCTCAGTGGCTCTCCTCCCTATCCCGAGCACCTCTCTGCACACTTCTGAGTGGCTCTCTCCCCTCTCCAGAGCATCTCTCTGCACCTCTGAGTGGCTCTCTCCCCTCTCCAGAGCATCTCTGTCCACACTTCATTTTTTTTGCAGTTGTTTTCATTTTGTTTTTTGTTGTTTTGTTTTTTTGTGGTACGCGGGCCTCTCACTATTGCGGCCTCTCCCGTTGTGGAGCACAGACTCAGGACGCGCAGGCTCAGCGGCCATGGCTCACGGGCCCAGTCGCTCCGCGGCATGTGGAATCTTCCCAGACCGGGGCACGAACCCGTGTCCCCTACATCAGCAGGCAGACTCTCAACCACTGTGCCACCAGGTAAGCCCGCTCTGCACAATTCTGAGTGGCTCACCCCTCTCCAGAGCATCTCTCTGCACACTTCTGAGGGGCACTCCCCTCTCAACAGCATGTCTCTGTTCACTTCTGAGTGGCTCTCTCCCCTCTCCAGAGCATCTCTCTGCACACCTCTGAGTGGCTCTCCCCTCTCCAGATCATCGCTCTGCACAGGTCAAGTGGCTCGCCCGTCTCCAGAGCATCTCTGTGCACACTTCTGAGTGGCTGTCACCTCTCCAGAGCAGGACTTTGCACACTGCTCAGTGGCTCTGTCACCCCTCCAGACCACCTCTCTGCACACTTCTCAGTGGCCCTCTCCTCCTTCCAGAGCATCTCTCTGCACACTTCTGAGTGGCTGTCCCTTCTCCAGAGCTCGTCTTTGCACACTACTCAGTGGCTCTCTCGCCTCTCCAGAAAGTCTCTCTGCACACCTCTGAGTGGCTGTCTCCCCTTTCCAGAGCATCTCTCTGTACACTTCTGAGTGGCTCTCCTCTCTCAAGGGCAACTCTCTGCACACTTCTGAGTACCTCTCCCCTCTCCAGAGCACCTGTCCGCACACTTCTGAGTAGCTCTCTCCCTTCTCCAGAGAATCTCTCTGCACACTTCCTAGTGCCTCTCCCCTCTGCACAGCATCTCTCTACACACTTCCGAGTGGCTCTCCCCTCTTAAGAGCATTTCTCTGCACACTTCTGAGCGGCTGTCCCCTCTCCAGCGCATCTCTCTGCACACTTCTGAGTGGCTCTCTCCCCTTTCCAGATCATCTCTCCGGACACTTCTGAGGGGCTCTCTCCCTCTCCAGAGCACCTCTCTCCACACTTCTGAGTGGCTCTCTCCCCTTTCCAGATCATCTCTCCGGACACTTCTGAGGGGCTCTCTCCCTCTCCAGAGCACCTCTCTCCTCACTTTTGAGTGGCTCTCTCCCCTTTCCAGAGCATCTCTGCGGACAATTCTGAGGGGCTCTCTCCCCTCTCAAGAGCAACTCTCTGCACACCTCTGAGTGGCTCTCTCCCCTCTCCAGACCGTCTCTCTGCACACTTCTGAGTGGCTGTCCTCTCTCCAGAGCACGTCTTTGCACACTACTCAGTGGCTCTCTCCCTTCCCAGAGTACCTCTCTGCACACTTCTTCACGGGTCTCCCCTCTCCAGAGCATCTCTCTGCACACTTCTGACTGGCTCTCCCCTCTCTCCACAGCATCTCTCTGCGCACCTCTGACTGGCTGTCTCCCCTCTCCAGAGCATCTCTCTGCACACTTCTGAGTGTCTGTCCCCTCTGCAGATCACGTCTTTGCACACTACTCAGTGGCTCTCCCCTCTCCAGAGCATATGTCTGCACACGTGTTAGTGGCTCTCCCCTCTCCAGAGGATCTCTATGCACACCTCGGAGTGGCTCTCCCCTCTCCAGAGCATCTCTCTGCACACGTCTGAGTGGCTGTCTCCTCTACAGAGCACGTATTTGCACAAACTCGGAGGCTCTCTCCCCTCTCCAGAACATCTCGCTGCACACCTCTGAGCGGCTCTCTCCCTTCTCCAAAGCCCTCTCTGCACATTTCTGAGTGTCTCTCTCCTCTCAAGAGCATCTCTCTTCACACTTCTGAGTGGCTCTCCCCTCTCCAGAGCATCTCTCTACACCCTTTTTTTTTTCTTTTTTTGCGCTACGCGGGCCTCTCACTGTTGTGGCCTCTCCCATTGCGGAGCACAGGCTCCAGACGCGCAGGCTCAGTGGCCATGGCTCACGGGCCCAGCCGCTCCGTGGCATGTGGGATCTTCCCGGACCGGGGCACGAACCCACGTCCCCTGCATCAGCAGGTGGACTCTCAACAACTGCGCCTCCAGGGACGCCCTCTGTGCACACTTCTGAGTGGCTCACCCCTCTCCAGAGCATCTCTCTGCACACTTCTGAGTGGCTCTCTCCCGTCTCCAGAGCATCTCTCTGCACACTTCTGAGTGGCTGTTCCTCTCCAGAGCATCTCTCTGCACACTTCTGAGTCACTCTCTCACGTCTCCAGAGCATCTCTCTGCACACCTCTGAGTGGCTCTCCCCTCTCCAGAGCACCTCGATGGGCCTGTTGGTCAGACCTATATAAAACTCAAGTCTGATAAAAATGCTCCTCGTTTTGGTAGAACTTGTGTATCTGAAAAACCCTGAATCCATCATGCCTGCTATCTAATGACACGAGGAGGGGCACGAAGCAAGCAGCGGGGAAGGTAAGTAACCCTGGAAGCTTGGGTGAGGGCCTTATGAGCTGGGCACCTACTGGCATAAGTAACTCCCCTGTCCTCCATTTAAGCCCAGCCACAAACTTGATCCCGGGCGGAGGGCAGCGAACGTCAGGAACATTTTTATTGGTGAGCTGGCCTGGCCAGCCCTACTGTGGACCAACTACAAAGGCAAAGAAAGCTCTTTCTCAGGCCAGGTCGGGAGCACCTTGGCTGGAGGGGGCCAAGGCGGGATGCTTCCCCTCCAGGAGGCCTTTCTGGGGTGTCCACCCCTCTCCAGGGAGGCCTGTGTGTAGCTGCTTGGGGAGGGGGTGGGGGGAGAGTGGAAAGAGAGCAGCAGTGAGAGGCGGGGAGAGACCGGCAAAGCTAGGACGGGAGGCAGAGACGGGAAGAGAGAGGGAGACCCAGACGCAGAGACAGAGAGGGAAACGGAGAGTGGAGCACAGCACCGCCCGCCCCCAGGAGGGACGCGGCGGCGGGGATGCTCACCCTGCGGCCGGCCTCGTTGTTGTGCAGGTTCATGAGGATGCGCGCGCTCTCATAGGAGCCCTTGGCGTGGATGCGCTCCCGCTCGCGCGCGTCCACGAACTCCTTGGCGAAGCGGTAGCCGTAGTCGATGTTGTCGCCGCAGCCGCCCCACAGCCAGTCCCGCGGCAGGTCCTTGGGGCGCGCGGCGCGGCTGCAGCCACAGGTGGACAGCTCGCCCTCGCGGCAGGCGCGGCTCATGGCGTTGACCACCCCCGCGGCGCTCACGGCGTACGTGAAGGCCGTCTCGCGGCTGCCTGCGGGCGAGGACGGGTGAGTGGGCGCCCCGCGCTCCGCAGCCCCGGCCGGGGCAGTGCCGCAGAGGGCGGGTGGCGGGGGACCGGCTGGCACACCGCCGAGCCCCCGCTCCTGGCTGGGGAACAAGGAGGCCCTGAGCCTCCGCGCCCCCCCCCCCGCCCAGGGGGAAGGCGGGAGACATTCCCCCCACACACGTAGAAGCGACACGTGACAAAGGAGTAGCATCCCTGGTACCTCTGCTCTGACACTTAAGAGCCCAAGGCAGGATTCTAAGCAGTGCTGGCCTGAGTTTTCTCTACACCTCTTATGAAAATATTCCAAACTTATTTTCCAAAATGCCCATGAAAGAAGTCACTGAGGGAAACGTAGACTTGGGGTAGACTTCCTTACACTTATTTTAATGTTTGGTATTATTTTCATTCTGAGTTACCTACAGGGCAGGAGCCTGGGAGCTGCAAGGCTTAGAGCCCCTGCAGCAGCCCCTCCCCACTCCCTGCGGCCTCGGTGGTTGAAACCCGTCTTTCCCATCCTCCATCCACAGCATCTAGCCTGTCTCAGAACAAGGCTCCTGACTTTCCCAGAGGACGTTTCTAAACTGGTCCCTAGAGAGTTTTAAATGAAACTCGCCTCTTCTCAAACCCCAAGCTGACCGGGCTGACACTTCTCACTCACGTAGGTGAGTGTCTACTTTTAAAACAGCCCACGGTTCCTTAGTGTCACTTCTGCAGCTCCCCAGCAGCCTGTGACTCCAAGTGTTAGCATAACAGCAAAAAGGAGGAACAAAAATAATAAGGTTCTTCTTCCCCAAACTTGTAAAGAATATACAGGCCTAGAGGAAAGAAGTTCTCTCCTTCCCTAAAACGTGTAAAGAGTATCTCCCTGTCAAACGGTTCTATAGGAGCCCGATGTGTAAGGACAAAACAAGAGGTAACCATAGACTACCTCCATCTCCACTTGCATGTGGAGACATTTCCACATGTAACAAGAAGTCACTTAAAGTATTGTCCTATGAGAGAGAGAGGGTTAACACCCGGCCAGCTGAAGCTGGACCTGGGGTGGAGGGGTGGAAGGGGGGGCAAGATGAGGGGGTCCTTAGTTTCCTCAACTATAAAATTAAGGGTATTGAACTAGATGCCTAGGGAAAAAAAGGGCCCCTTCTGGCACTAGAATCTCTTTACCGGAAACGGTTGCTCCTATACTTAAAGAGCTTGCTAACAATCTTTTTCTTTTGGGGGGGGGTGGACAAGGGGGGAGAGCACAAGAACAGCTGACAACAGGACTCAGCCCCAACCATCCTGCAGGAAGACGGCTCTGCCCAGGCAAGTGTCCCCCAGGCTGCCCTTTTCTTGGACTTCTGCTCCACACTTCAATCCACAGCCATTTGTGATCTCCCTTCCAGGAATAGTGATGGTTCTGATTTACCAGAGCTTCCCTCCCACATTTTAAAAAATGAATAACTTGAGGACTGTACCGGTGGTTGACAGGAGGATCCAGGAAGTTCCTGTTGGGGGGGGGGTGCGGCGTGGGGGGGTGTTACAGCTACCTAGCCTGAATTGGCAAGGCAGAGAACAGCAAGGGAGTGGAGAGAAATGAGGAGAGCAGACAGATTCTAGGGAGTGATTTGAGGATTAACGCTGATAATATAGAAAATGCTGTGTCCCTGGACGGGAGACTTGTAGAATAAAGAGGTAGTCTGAGGAAGAGAGAGAAAAACAATCCTCTGGAGACAGAGAAAATAAACCACTCTCCTGTATAGATAGAGCACAAAAGGGCTTTTACGTAAAACAAACACAATAATGCTGCTATTTTCATAAGTCTATCTTGAACGTATCCTTTTTTTGCCCCAGAACACAAACCTGGTAGAAAGAAACCTCTAAGCTAACTGGTCATTGCAGGGAAACGTCAGCTTGGAAAGTGCTCTTTGGCTAAAGCCTGTGGATACAGTCATCCTGGATGGAACACTGCTGGTCCAGTTACAGCTCCCTCCCTGTGAAATCTGCATCTACTCCTATTCTCACCCTCCTTAAAAATGGCGCCTTTCTTATACATCTTTTCACAGCATGGAGACAAAGATGAGACAGAGACAAAAGCTGGAAGGAAAGGCTAGCGTGATGAAAAAACGAGAAAGTTTCCACAATGAAGAGTGGGCCCTTTATGAGGCGACGGTGTACAGCGCCTGGACTGGCCTTGAGAAAGGAGGTAAGGGGTTGGGGGTGGCAGCCTGAGTCAGACAGACACTGGCCCCATCACAGGGTCAGATTCTCAGGGACAGGAACTGGCCTCCACGTCCCTGCTGTACTAAGTGCTCTGGAGTGGGGCACCCACACACCTAGCATCAAAGGTGTTTTAAATTTTCCCTTAGCTCATTCTCTTCCAACATACCGTTAAATAGAAAAGTGAAAGCTAAGTAACTTTTCCACTACTGGTGTGGGGTCCATGTTTCTCTTCCATAAAAATCTATTCTGATTTTTCTTCTCTCCATCTCTCTTTTTTTTTTTTTGAAGGCTCTGTCTGCGTTCACCCGAAAGCCACCCAGCAGTAGCTTTCTGCTCTGAGACCTTGGACACCTGAGGATCCTTGGGCAGGGTGCTCCCAGGGCCTCTGTGACTTGCTAATAGGATCTAGGAGGGCTCCCTCCTCTGAGGCCGCCACAAGGTTCCACTCCCGCCCAGTTCGATTCAACCTAGACAGTGCCACACAGCTGAGGACCAGAGAGTCGACTTCCAGGGGACAATTAAATACAGGCCTTTGTACCAAGGGTTCTGCTTGCTCCCTGAGGAAGCAGGCTCTTTGAATCTTGGACCACATTTTAAATAAATCTTCAGCAGAACTCAAATCCACTTAGCAAATGATAGCTTATTCCGAACGTGTTGGCCCAAAACAGACTACGCAGGAAGAGGATCTTAAAGCTGTGCTCCAATGACTACCCAGAAAAACAGTTCCAACTGCTGTCTTCCTTCCTTGTTGCCATCGGAGGTGTATGATTTTCACTAACTCATATACATGTGAAAAGCCACTCCCATAGTTTAGTGTGAGAGGAAGGCAGATAGGGGGAACATATAAGGCAAAGGTGACGGGGGAAAGCTGACAGGTCACCATTCTGATACAGCCAAAAAAAAAGTTTTTGGGTCACTCACAATATCAAAATGCAGCAGAATTCAATCTTCACTACACTGCCAGTTAACTACATAAGGCAGCCCATAATCGGGGAAAACTCCGGTGTTCCTGAAGCTTAACTCCTAGAGTCAGAGCCCAGTACATACATTAGCACATTTTAATCATTAACAGGAAGGACAAAGCCCTATGAAACTCTGCAGGCTGAGGCTGCAGACCATTTTCCCATTCAATTAGAGGAACAGCTTCCAGTCCTGTATTATTTTAGTTTATGAAGCCGCTTGGCTCAAACATCCACTGACAACTCTTTTTTGTTCTCAATGAATGCACTTTTCAGGGTTTTTAAAAAAGCGTTTTATCCGTCCATGACGGACATTAAGCCAACTTTTTATCTTCAGTCAGTATAAATAGTTAATTGCTTTGATAAATTGCTTCTTATTTTAGGAGTCACTGCAGTCATATTAATTACACAGGCTTGTTTGCATAAAAGTAAAAAGAGACCGAAAATACTCACTAGAAAACACAGACAGGACCACATCTGTCAGACTGTAGCCTATGCTATTCAACCAAACCAGAGGCAAACTGATGTGCCAAATTCTTTGCCTTTAGCCCAGTTTTAACGCCACCTCCTCCCTGAATGGAATAGCAAGTTCAACAACACATTGAAAAATAAAGCATTGGACTGTGAGCCGTACGTTAAAACTTTTTAAAGTTTCTAGGCTGAGATCTGAAGCACGTGCCTTTATATCAATGGCCAACATCGCAAATGTAAATTGGATCACATCTGATTAAACTTCTTTCTGGGACTAAAAATAAAGCCTTTAACATATATCTATCTTGATAGCCTTAGGAAATATCTATATTAGGAAAATTGAAACCTTGTTTACTTCCAACACATCCAGCATTCTGAAAGATGACAGTTTTTAGTCTGGTGCTTGGGCCACTTTAAGGTGACTCAGCTTTCCTCCTCATCTTTCGAGAGACCAAAATAAGTGTTCTGCTACTACTGTTTTAAACAAAATGCTTTTTAGAAAAATTAAGTGTGCAGAAAAATGAAGGTGTCTTTGATGCCCTCCCCCATCTCCTGATTTGGGTCAAGAAGTCCAAAACCTATAATTAGATGTGGGGACAGGCATGCACACAGCCATAATGACAAAACTCCCAAGCCACCAGCCTGCTGGAAGACTCCCTCCATATCAAGCTTGTAAGTAACACTAAAGACTTCTCCTAGGAGAAAAGTTTCTACATATTTAAAAATACATTAAATGGTTTCCTACCTATCTGCATGACCCTGCCGAAGACTGAGGTGTTATCCACGGTGCTGCAGTTCCACCTCCGGTGTCGGAACTGATACTGGCATTCTTTGATGCCTGTCTTTGCGCCCTCTCCGATGTACTGCATGTGGTCCTGATACAAGTGGCATAGTTTCTTCTGTCCTTGAGAAAGTCCTGCCAGTTGGCTGCACAGAGGCTGTGCTCCTATGATATATACTTCTGACATCTGAACAGGGTTATTCATACCTAGCGACCTAAAAAAGGGGGGGAGATGTGCATTCAAGATTTACGTGAACTCTCAAGGTGGGCCCCCTGAAAACATGTCAGCAATACATAGTTTTAAGCACACAGATGCTTTTTCTCTCCTGCTTGTCCTCATGACAAAGTATGAGAAGGGCTTCATAAAACTCCTCTGTTTAAACTCCACTCAGAAAACAGAGGTATTGTGTAGTCCCCATCCCGCCATCTGGCTCCTCCGTTAGAGTTTTCACTCCCTTCCTTGCCCCTCGCCGCCATATACCTGAAGCAGAATTTCACAGAATTCTGAAATCCACACCAGAGAAGGGGGAAGTGGCAGTTTGGGGTACGGGCCTCTGACATTAAAGAAAATGACTCACTTTGCCCCACAAACTGGACCGATCTGCCTTGAAAAATGTATGAATGCCGAAAGTAGACACAATTAGACACGGGTAGGAGATAGATAGCAGTTCCTTTTGACTGATGGAAGAACAGTAGGACAAGTGTACTGAAGAATACTTGTCCTACCGAAGAAAAATTCAGCCCGTTCCGGACATTTTAAAAGGGCTCCTTATGTGATTGTGAAAGACCCAAGACAGGGTATCCGGTGAACAGAAGTCGTGTTTGACAGTCAGAAAAATGCTGTTCATTTACAGCGAAAACATATCCAGAACGCCGTCAAAAATAATCCCCTGGATATACTGCAGTCTATCTTCAAGGCCCCTGCCGGCAAGAAACCCTCGTTTAGGGACATTCGACTACTTCAAGTTGACCTCCTTTTGATCAAATTTCAAGCCCCAAATACCCACTTGGAGGTTAGCTGTCTTCCTACAACTCTGCCTACCTCAGACCCTGAAGGTTAATAACCTCAAGTGACAGAAAATAAACGCTGGAACTCACTTTTACTGCCTCGAGGTGGCAAAAAGTAAATTTTATAGATAGGCTTACAATTATTAGAGAAGTGAATTTCGGTTCCCCTTTATTACATGATGTCCTACAAGCATACCTCTGAACAAGGACCTCATAGAAAAAGGTCTGAATTTATAGGTTCTGATTCCCTATGGAGCTAAAGATAAGCTTCAAAGCATTAGCAAATTTAAAAATGTTTTGATTTAAAGGTACATATATATGTATATATATACCTGTATAAGATATATATATATATATATATATATGTATTAGATAAATGCACCCAAACTCACGACTCAGCTTTAAATACTGCAGCATTATACAAACGAATCTTTAAATAAAAGAGTATGCACATAGAAAAACTTACCACCAAGAATTGCCTTCTATTACGACCTGGGCGAAGGAGATAAATATGGCCAAAGCCATTAGGAAGAACTTGGAAGACATTGCCCTTCCAGCCGTCCCCAAAGCAACTCCTGGGCTTAATATTCCAATCGACTTCTGGAGAGGGAAGAAAGGAGCAGATGTTTATTGCCTCTCAGATAATTTTCAAGCATACAAGTTTAAACAACGGAAGCATCCGGGGTCTCTTAAGTTTACTGCTGATTTGACTGCGCTTCTCCTCCGTGAGTTTTTTGATGGCAAGATATAGGCAGTTTCTTTTTCCAAATTAATCCACCCACGCAACCTCACCAGGAAATCTGATTTCGCTGGGATCCTGCGCGCGGGGCACGCCAGCGATTACAAACATGTCTCAATGCTGTTGAGTCAAAACCCCGGTGCCAGGCGCTGCCTCCTTCCTGCTTGCTCACGTCCCGCACCCCCTCGCTCCCCTCTAGTTCGCGCTGCGCTGAGTCCCTCCTCGGGAATTCACTCAGGAACCCGCTGCCACCCTCGTCCGCTCCCCGACCTGGGCAGAGCAACAAGTGGAGCCGGAATTAATTCCATGGGCGAGAGGAGCGCAAAGGCGAGAGGATCGCGCCGCCGGCGGCTGCGGAGGAGGCGGAGTGGCCGGGGTGGGGGGTGGGGGCAGCACGCGGGGGGAGGGGGGGCGAGGCCCCCGGGAGCAGCGCGCGCGCGAGTGTGCCCAGCTGGGAAATGCGGCTCCGAATTAACATCGTCTGTTTCATAATCAGTTTACGGCCCGCTTTGGGGCCAGCCACTTCCAGAGGGGGAAGGGCAGCCCGGGTTTCCTTAGAACGCTCTTCAGCCAGACTGGAGGGGGGAGAAGGAGATGGGGGGGCACAGGGGATAAGGGGGAGAGCGAGCTGCTCTCCCAACCAAGGAAAGCGGAAAACAATGCCCTCTCCCCTGCCTTCGGCCTCCTCCTTGGACTCAGTGTACCCCAGAGAAGGGATATACCCCAGAGGAAAGAAGGAGGTCTGGGTCCCGCTGTCCCGAGAGACGGGATCCCTCGGCCCTCCCCGCAACCCTCCCCCAAATTCTGATTTTCTCACTCCCCCTACCGCCCCCCTCCGATCTCCACTCCTGGCAGCTGCCACGGAGAAAGGGGAAAGGAAGCCAAGAGGGACTCCAGTTTCCTTTGGTCCGGGTCTGGAGTTGACCATCTCTCTATCGCGACACCGTGAGCCTGGTCCTGGAACAGCGCTACCCCACCCTCCAGCCCAATTCAGACTTGGTTGGGTCAGTCCCGAAAGGTGAGGGTCCAAGGCGAGGCCAGAGCCGGTGCGAGTGAGCCCCCGCCGGCGGGGCCAGAGATGCTCCCGCGCCTCAGCTGAGTCCCTGCATTCCAGGGCGCCAGGGCCCTTGGCGGCGAAGGTTCGCGTCGTGAAGAATTTCGGAGGCAGGGGGCGGCCTTGGAAGCTTCCGCTGCCGTCCTCCCCACTGGTGACTTCTCCACCTGTAGGCGGCGGCGGAGCGAGGCGGTGGAGGGTGCGGGTGGGAGGAGCGGGTTTCCAAAATCCCCTTTTACATCTCTGATAAGGGTAACCCGGCCGCGCTGCGCCGCCCGCAACCCCCGAGGGAGCCCCTTCCTCGGAAAAGGGAAGGTGAGCCTCCTCCAGGCGGCAGAACGGCCTGGCCTGGAACCTGCGCCGGAAAAGAGATCGAGGGAACCTAGGCAGCCGTGGAAACGCGAAGGGGCTCGGGAGCGCGCCACAGCTTTTCCCTGCCAGCCGCCCTTTTGGCCCAGACTCCTTGGGGCTCCTCGAGAGGAAATGCTTATGTGGTCCCAGTGCCCGCTACCCAGGGCTCCGCGCCTGTGTCCCACTGGTCCCTAAAACGCCGCAAAGCCCGGGGAGCATCCCGGAGAATAGAAACCTGGGGTTTCCCCAGCCCAGCAGAGAGAAGGCTCCGTCTTCCTCCCCACCCCCGCCCCAAGTGTCAAGTTTCCTCCAGGGGAGGGGGTTGGTTGCGAGGGCTGCCTTCGCGCGCGGCCCAGGCTGCGAAGTCTCCTCTCCCCAGCGGCGGCCAGGACCGCGCGCGCGCGCACACATTCATACACACACTCACGCACATTCACACACTCACTCGTCCACAGACACACACGCTCCGACGTGCTTCCAAGGAGGCGGCAGAGATCGCTGCGGGCCGCGCGCACTTTCCGAGCTTCCCGACGGGCGGGGCGCGTGGGGCGGGGAGCGGGCAGTGGAGAAATTGGTAACAGATTCGGCGGATTACTGCGGATCTCTTTGTTAGAGGCGAAGCCACACAAACCGAACCCACTCTCGGCCCGACGACCCCGGGGCGAGTCCACTCGTTCACAGAATGGGGGCCACCTGGGAGCGGGCCATTTGGTTTGTGCGACTCGGGTCTCTAAGCGCCAGGCTGGGGGTAGGCCGGAGGTGTCCCAAAGGGGATCCGGCAGGAGAGCCCCGCGAGTCGCGTCTCCACTTAACCCCGCGTGCTTGGCCGGAAACACCTTGGTCCTCTTCCCGCTCCAATCCCCGCGCAACCCAGAAAAGGCCCCACAAGTTTGAAAGACAAGGAACCCACAGCAAACTCACTAATACATCTACTCTGTAGGGTGAACGTCCCTGCCTGTTTGCCAAGAGATCTGATCCGAAAAGAGTACGAATAAGACCTCTCCGGAGACTGTTAACACCGAGGGTAAAACAAAAGTTCTGGGGAGAAGCTGAGTTTACCAAAGAACGGACTAAAAGTTTTTGAACAATTTCAGGGCCCAAGGAAACCGACTTTGTAAGGATCCTTGGAATCTGTTCCTAGTGTGCGACAAGTAGGAGGGTTGCGGGCATTTGAGAGGTTCAAGCACAGGGGAGGGGTGAGGTGGGGGTAGGGCGTTCGTTCGCACGCCCTTGTTTCCAGCCTCAGAACAGATCCATAACCCTTCTTGAGAGAGAGAGAGAGAGAGAGAGAGAGAGAGAGAAATCCGTCACACTAGTTCAGAGGACGTTTGGGGCAGCAGAAAGCTTCGGAACGCACGCGCAAACTCGCGCGGCACCCAAGTCCGAGGCCGGAGGCCACTAAAACGAAATTCCCCGGAGGGAGGGCGAAGATTCTGGACCCTCGGCCGACGGCGCTACCTCACTTGATCTGGGTATCCCCTGACACCTCCACCCTCAGCCCCCACCCCCAGTCTCTGGGAGCGGAAATGATGGAGAAACTGGGAGGAAGAAATTAGATTGACCTGGGCTCGCGCTGGCGAAAAGCACAGGAAACCCCAAGAATCCCAGCTCTTAGTGGGAGATAAATTTTGTTTCCCCCCCCACCTGCGATCTCTCCTGAAAGCAAGGAAAGAGACGGCGAAAATTGCAGAAGAAAAATCAGTGGCAGCCACAAAATTGGGGCGTCCTGCCCAGGGGAACGCCGCTGTGAGAAGCAGGAGGGGATGATGGGCTGAAAGGAGGTCCGCTTTGGGGAAGCAGACAAGGAGCCAGAGCTCCGCCAAGGGTGCCTCGGGAAGTGTCCACAGCGCTGAGTGCTGGGGGGGGGGCGGGGGCTGTGTGGAGCGGAGGAGAGAGGAGGTGGAGGAGGGAGCTCCTTGAGCCCAAATCAGTGCAAGGAAGGTGTGCAGCCTCTGATTGCCCTGTCTCAGAACTGACACCAGGTCCGGTAACAGGGCATATCCAAGGGAAGAACGGTGGCCAAGTCTAGTTCTGTTCCTTGCCTCACCTCATCCATCCCCAGACAAGGCTCTCCAGACTGCAAGACAACTCTCTCTCTGTCTCTCTGTCTCTCTCTCTCTCTCACACACACAGATGCCACTTCCACCTTCCCACACAAGATGTCTAGCTCTCTCTAGCCACAGGCTCTCAACTCTATCCAGAAGAGCTGTTTGTCGGCAGAAGGAGAAAGAAAATTAAAGAACACTTCAACCCCCACTCTTCAGAGGCAGTTTCAACTCCACTTTTTAATAGACAAGAAACAGACCGAGAGGGAGAGAAAGCACCACTTGTCCTGGACCACAGGGAAAACTGGTGAGAGCGCCAAGGCCAGACCAGAGACTTCCTAGGGTGACGCTCCTGTTCCTTGCTATGCCCTGGAGAAGCGGTACCAATCCTTCTTCCACTTGCCCGAGCCCCATTTGCTGCGTCGCACCCTTGGCCCCTTCCTTATTAACGCAGCCGCCCAGTGCAGCTTGGCCTCTGGGGGCCTCCGAGGGCCCCTCCTGGGAGAGTGGGACCTGGTGATCTGAAGGGATGTGCTTGCAGAGCCAGAGGTGGGAGGAAGAGGCGAGCAGCTGCCCGCCGGCCCAAGGAACCGAGACTCCAAGACGTCCTACCTCAAGGCAGCCAACAGGGGGCAGCCGGTACCGCACAGCGAGGAAGAAAAAGACTTCAGGACTAGCTGAGGTCTGGCGCACCGTACTAACCCCTTGTGCACCGGGGAGCTCCGCTGAGCGGAGGGAAAAGCAAGGGACTCTGGCTGGGCCTCCTGGGCAGGGTCTTCCTTTGTGGAGACGGGCCTGGCTAAGTAAGGCTAGTATATCCAAGACCCGAGAACAACTGACCTTCTACTCCGCCCCAAAACACGCAGGGCACAGATCCACACACTCGGACACACAATTTCCACTGCCTCCCATCGCCTGCGCGCTTTCTTTCAGCTTTGGCCCCTCGGAACTCCCCTGGCAGAGATTGTCTAGAAACAAAATCTCCGCATCTGGCTGGAGCAGCCTTGAACGTTGGCGGGAGGGCAGGGGTCGAAGAGGTGCGATCCCACCGCTGGCTCCAAGTGACTTCCAAACAGTAAGCTGTCCATTTAAAGAAAGACGAGGGAGGAGAAGGGACCCTGATGCCAGGCTGCGATTGGAAAGTAAAACAAGGCCACAGGGTCTCCCAAGTTTGGGGGTTTTAAAAACGGGGTTTTTTTTGGTGGGGGGGGCTTGTTTGCTTTAGGAAACATCTTAATTACAATTCCAAGCTTATTTTCTAGAAAAACTGAAAAGGGGAGAGATCAAGAAAAATGAAAATAAGGATCGAAGCTTGGAGGACAGAGAGGAAAAGTTGTTCGGAAAATAGCAAGTTATACCGCAGGAAGAAATGTTAACTTTCTGTAAAAGTGAACTCTCGGTGACCCTCGGAGTGTGTGACTCGGCTTTAACATACAACTGACAATTAAAACAAACAAGAGTTCACAAACTGCCCCCCGCCCGCTCTCCCAACGCGGAGGCCCAAATGTTTCTAAAGGACAAGGCAGATTCCGCGCAGGGGGCCGGGGCGCGCTCTCCCAGCGGACAGGATTAGAGCCACCACTGCCAGCCCTCCCCGCCCCCATCACTGCTGCAAACTGCGGAGCTCACCCAGTGGCAACTAATAATGCTAATAACGCGACCCCGTTCCCCGAGCCAGGGTGCACGCTGGCCCCCTGCCAGGCACTCTTAAAGGCACAGGGCCTGCAGCGCTTGGGTCCCCGGCTGCGTTGAGCTTGCAACCTGGCCTCTGGCTGCAGAGGGCGAGAGGTGCGCTGCTCGGCACAGTCGGCCCCTAGTCCAGCTTCACGGTCTCTCAACCAAGGAGTCCCCTTCCCCTTTCTGAGCCCTGGCTGCACACCTTCTCTGTGCCCGCGCTTGGTAAATATTTGTTGAATTGAATCATTATGCTGTTACTGAAATATACAGAGTAAATTACACTCGCGTTTCTCAGGGCAAAAGGAAACTCATCCGTGAACCGCTGTGTTTCTGTCTCGTCTCTTCCCCACTTTTTCTCCAAAGTCTAAAAAGTTTGCAGAACGTTTGGTGGGACCAGGTCTCCTGGGAGGCCGAGGCAGTGCGCGGGGCGGGGGTGGGGGGGTAGCGCGGCAGGGAAAGGGTAGGGGTCCCTGCCAGCTACGCGGGAGTTCTAAGCCTCTCCAGGCATTAGGAGAACTGGCGGGGGAGGGATAGGAATAGGTGGAGGGGGGGGCGGGATATTTAGTTAACTTCCAAAAGAAAAAAAAGTGGCGAGCGTCGGCGGAGCACAGAACACCTACCTTCATTGCGAGGGGGAGGGGGCGCGGGGAGGAAGTCGCCGCAAGACCGAGGGCAGCCGAAGAATCTGAGCGGAGCGGCCGGGTTAAGCCTGGAGGGACGATCCGGCGCAGAGCTGCGTGCTCCTCCAGGGCGCGTCGGGCAGGCTCAGGGGATTGGAGCCCAAGCGGTCACTGGCATCGAGTCTGGGTGCCTGAGCCGGAGCAGCGCTGGGATGCGTCCGTGAACCGAGGGGCGCCGAAGTCCGCCTGCCGGCAGCAGGAACAGGGCCCGGCCAGCGCGCAACAAGGGAGCCGCGGGTCCGGCGAGGGCGCGCAGGCGACTGTTTCGCGGCGAGGCGCTCCCTCTCCAACGTCCATCAGCGACGGCGGTAATTAGGGCTTTCCAACCCCAAATGTGGGCGTGATTGTGCAAAATACTTTACAACAAATAAAAAAAAAATCTTCACAAGCGGGTGAAAAAAATGCCCCACAACTCAACTCTGGCCCGGGGCGGGGGGGTGGGGGAGGCGATCCGTGCGCCCAGGTGCCCCCAGTTCATTCACACCACGGATTCTGCAGACTCCTGGCGGCTCACGCCTCCTGATCTCCAGCTCCTCCTCTCCAAGTCTGTGGCCGAAACGTCTGCTTCCAGGCGCTGATCCTGCGGCCGCGAGTGAGTGTGTGGATGTCTGTGTACACACACAGACACACACCCAAACACACACACACCCACACGCACTGCAGCTTGGGGGCCACAGAACAATCAGGCGCGCATGGGTTTTTCTCCGGGAGATGCCGCTGAAAATGCAGAAGTCGCCATCCGAGCTGTAAGAGTCAGCGCCAACTTTTGTCCTTTCATTTTAGGGTTTGGTAAAAAGGGGGAGCAAACTGGGTAAAAGTTGTCCCCGAAAGTTCTGCCTCCAGTGGGTTCGGGGACGATGCGCGACTGCCCCAGGGGAGACACTGGCTCCCCCCTCCCAACCCCCTTCTTTCCCTCTTCTGGTTAATCCCCCTCTTTTCCCCGCCTTTCCAGGGCGAAGAGGCGCGCGGGCACCGCGGCCGTGGGGCTAGAGAGGGGCGAGGGCGAGGGACTCCGCGGCGGCTGTTCAGCTCCGGCGGTCCATGGCCGGCGTGGCTCCCCACCTCCTCGTTTGGCGCCGGGACGAAGGGGCGGGAGAGTGAGCAGGCGGGCGGCGGGCGGTCGGGGCACGGCGGCGGCGGGAGGAGCTCGCTCGGCAGCGGCCGCACGGAACCGGACTCCGGGCGGCGGAGGCGGCGCCTCGGAGCTTGCAGCAGCCTTCCACGCGATCCTGCGCCCCACAGACAGACTGACCGACCGCAGGGACCACGTACCCCCCACCCACCCCCCGGCCTCCCTCTCTCCCTCACTCTCTCCGGACTCCTCTTTCCCCTGGTGTTCTCAGAGGGAAAAAAAAAAATTTTTTTTTAAGTTTTAGAACCAAAGGCTGCTGGAAAGGGGGGGAGGGGAGGGGAGACAGAAAGAAAAACTCAACTTTGTCTTTGCGCATGCGTGCTGAGGCCGACCTATGACAAACTCTGCAGGATTTTAAAGCCGTACCACGAGCTGGGGTGCAGGGGGGCGGGATACACTCCCTGCTCGATCCCCCTGCTTTTGGCTCCCCATCCCCCAGGCGTCTGCTGAGAGAGAGAGAGGTCCACTCCGCAGCCGCTGCCTGACCGCCGCCCGGCCCTCTGCTCTCCTTCCAAAACCGCCTACCCAATGGAAGCTGAACCCCAGCTTCAGCCTGGACCCCTTGGCTCACCTGTCCAAGGCCGCTCGCACTGGGGCTGCACAGGGGGCTGTCGCCATGACACGGGATCTCTAGCAGGACCTCCTTCCCATTCTTAACCTTGGGGGAGGGTCCCTAAGCCCGGGGGCTGGAGACGAGGACAGGCACACACATCCTGCCCCGCCCCCAGTGTAGGAGATCTGGGTGCTGGGGTGCGCGAGTGAGCATCTGGCTGCGACCCAACGCATCCAGAAGCGACCCATGATCCTGCCGGGTTGCATCTTGGCTGGTCCCCTCAGGTGAAAAGGCTGCGAAGTTCGGCAAAACCAGGTTCTGCAGGGCACCGCAACGTGCAGGCACTTCCAGACACCTGTGGTTTGGGCGACCCCGATTGGGCGGGGTTGGTGGACGTGTGACCCCTACCTCCCGCACGCCAGGGGCGCCACCCACAAACAGTGGTTCACATTGGAGTGCAGTTCTTGTTCTCAGCCCTCCCCATCCTCAACCCAAGGTGGAAGACACACACACACACACACACACACACACACACACACACACACACACGCGCACGCACACACACACACGCGCGCGCGCGCGCACGCACACACACACACACACGCACACACTGGATTCAATTTCTGCCATACATCTGGCATGCCCTTGACCTTAAAGCACAAAACCCTTGGCCTGGGTACTTGGGGCAGTGGCTGTTTCGTTCTTTC
Organism: Lagenorhynchus albirostris; assembly: GCF_949774975.1. Taxonomy (NCBI): domain Eukaryota; kingdom Metazoa; phylum Chordata; class Mammalia; order Artiodactyla; family Delphinidae; genus Lagenorhynchus; species Lagenorhynchus albirostris. Next base: position 33,726,981 of record NC_083104.1, on the reverse strand, counting down.
CATCCCCCACTCCAATCTCTGGCTGACCACCCCAGGGCGATGCTGCCCCACCCTCTGCAAGTCCCTTCCTGACCCTTACTTGTCCCAGCTGCCTGTACCCCTCCAGGGTCCTGGCCTTTGCTGGGCACACCAGAATGGCAGTGTGGGCTTCCCACAAACTACAAGAGAAGCCCTGGCTTCCTCCGGGGACGATTTCTTTCACCAGGGACGCATGCAGACTTAAGAAGGGGGAACCCAACTTTATCATAGATGCCCTTGGGACATCTCCCATTCACCTGAATCCCCTCTCCCTTCACATTCTCTAGGCCTTGACCACATAGTGGCTATTTTCCAATTTCTAATCTAGCCTTAGATCTGCCCATGGGAAGGAGGGTCTAAACAAAGAAGGGTCCCCTCCTGGCAAACTGCCCCTGGGCAGTCAGTGTCTCTCCGCAGTTCCCTCCCTCCAGCTCTTTGGCCCAGCGGCTGGCAGCCTGGATTCTCCGGGCTGTGGGGAACACACCCTCCTCCTGGGCTGGCACCCCAGCAATGCTCCGCAGCATGGCTTCGGACCCAGTTCACCCACGGAGGCTCTGATAAGTGTCAGGAAGTAAAGTGACTAAGAATAGAGTTCCCAAAGGGTGCTGAGCTGAAGCCCCCCACGTGGGGGGCACCTGAGTGCTGGAGGTAGAATGCTTATAAGATCCTATTCTGAGAATTTGCTCCAGAAACCCTAGCTACCTAACCACAAACCTTTAAAAAAAAAAAAAAGTTATATTCTGAATTATCAGAATAATTGCCGGCTTCTCTCTAATTGCCTTTGTTAGTTAGCCTTTGTTAGCCCCAAGAGTTTCATATCCTGTTTTGCTGTCTTTCCTCTAGTGGGAACTGGTGCTAGGTTATGGTTGAGTGTAAACTCTGCAGTCTGGAGTTCCAGTCCCAAATCTGCCTCTTTCCAGCTGTGAAACCTTAGACAAGTCATTTAGCCTCTCAGAATCCTCTTAAACACACACACATATGACAACACAAATATTGATTTTGTTACAATACAAACAAACAAAACCCAGAGAAATATAATGACCTCGCCACACAACAAAGAAAAACAGAAACATGATGACCTACCTGGTAGGAGAGCAGTGAAAACGAAACAGATGACCTTGAAAATCAGGGGTGCAGTGAGAATGAACAGTGATGCTTCTGGAGAACTTAGCAGGGGTCAGGCACGCACTGGGCACTGAATACCTGCTACTGTACAAAAAGCAGCTCTGAAAACAGGTTTTTAAGCTCCTTTGGTGGCAAAGCTGTACCTCCCATGACAAGATCATTTATAGTCTTAATTTATCCCAGTTGGAGTGAATGTTCGTACTCTTCACAGATGAAATATGAACGGTGTTGGGTTACCGGGTACTTCCCCAGACCTCACTGGGGCTATGTGCAAACTAAATAATCATATGCCCCATTTTATCTTTCAAAAAAAATTCCAAAATTTCCAACAAACCAGTCTATCCCCAAGCAGTTCAGATAAAGGGTTGTGAATTTCATCTGATGAAATTAATATTGGGTGTGCTGAGATTATACCCCACGAGGATGCAATAACCTCTGTGACAGTGTTTTGCACGGCTGTAACTCCAGTGCTCAGAACAGTGCCTGGCACTTGGTAAGTGCTCAACAGTATTTGTTGAACGACCAAATGAATGCATGAATGGATGAAGGAATTCTTTCCAGGGGAAAATGTCAAGGGAGACCAACTGTGAAATCCACTGAGAACCTTCAACCAGGTTCTGCTCTGGAAAGTCGGGCTCAGTTGTAAGAACCAGTCCCACCATGGGTGCTGGTTAATTTGGCTGTGAGAGGAGCAGACAGTTGGAAGGAGGCAAATGGATGCCTCTTCACCTCCACCTTCAAATATTCTCGTTTAACCTACCTCCAATTTGTGGAACTCCATGGTTTCCCTTTGCAAACCGTGTGTGCATTTGGGTGTGTGCACACAGATTGAGTCATCTGCAGACACACTGGCAAGGCATCGCCATACTCCACTCATTAAAAATGCTTTTGAGTCTGTGGAACAAATAAATCAATATTTTTGGCTGCTCTCCCAACAGGGTTATTTCACAAAACAGAGTGCAAGATAAGGAATTTATGAACGATCGCATCCCTGTGCCGCCTTTCCCAGTGGGAGAAAGCAGGGCCTGGGTTGTCATTCTGGGAAAATCTACCCCCCTTTTATGCCCAGCAAATAATATTTTATGGCCCTAGGTTTATGGTGGTGTTTTAATGATCCGCTGTAGAAAGCGGTTTTCTCTCCGGTCACTAGAATTTGTCAAGAAGGGCTGGAGGCCATAAAAGAGGGACGGGCCCCAGGGACAAACAGGCTCCATTTTCTGAAATAAACTAATAAAGATTTCCAAGATGTTTACTTCTCCACCTCAGAGTCAAGACCAGCCGGGCTGCCGGCGAGGGGCCCACAGATGGAGCACTAAACAGGACAAAGAGGCCGGAAGGGGGTCAGGGCTTCCTCACCACCGCATGGCCACAGTCAAAGTAATACCACCACATTGTGTTGCCACTGGCCACCGGCCTTGCAGGGAGGAAGGGACAGAGGCTCCTTTGAGGTTGGAGGACAATTTTGGACACTGGGCAGACTCAAGGAGTCTCTTTGAGAACCTCAGGCTCTCCTAGCACTGGCCTAATCACGGTGCTCTCCTAACTTAGAGCCCTCTTTATTTTTATAGTCAATGGTGCTTTTTTTGTGGGGTGGGGGGGTGGGGGGTCTGAATGGATGCTTTGTTTTTTTGAGTTTTAAGGGACATCGAGGTCAAACAGACCTAAGTCTGAATCTCCACTCTGCCTCTTGCTGACCAAGTAACCTACAGGGGTCACTTTCCCTTCTGAGCCCCATCTCCTCACCTGTAAGATGGAACACATTAGGGAGGCTCCAACAATTGAGACAATGTACAGAAGGCCTCGGTCCAGCCTCTGCCCGTGGAGAAGACTGCTGCACTGATTTCAACATGAGGAATATCTGTCCCTGGGTCTCCGGGGAAAATCCTGAGACAAATGAGTTGCCTGAGGAGGGTAGGGGTGGATGTGTGGGAAGAGGAGAGAAATATGGTAGGCAATTATACATGATCCGCCGGGTCTGCACGGTAGAATTCAATAAGGAGGAGGCTGATAAGTGCTGAGATAATAATGAGTAATGAATAATAGTAATGCTTGCTGGTAACATTTATTGAGCTCTTACTATGTGCCGGATACCAGCTCCTGTCTGAACTCTTTAAATTCATGGCTTTGTTTCATCCTTACTACTTCATGGGGTAGATCCTGTTATTATCTGCACGATATGGAGGAAAAAAAGGGTTCAAAGAGGTCACGATTTCTATAAACCCAAGCTGTTCTAGTATTCAAACCCAACAGTTTGAACCCTGGTAATCTGCATCTAAATAACAGAGGCTTAACCACCATACTTTACCTATAAATAAAGAGAAAACCACTTTTTTAAAGGTATCTCCCCGATTCCCCAAATGTGCCCACACTTTTCCCCTTGGCCTCTCCCACATGAGGCTTACCTTAGTGGAAAGAGTCTTTTCCTGAAAGCTTCTGATTCACTCCACTAAGCCCCGAACACAAAAACCACCAGAATAAGCCACACCAGGAAAGTCTGATTCAAGTCCAGTTCAGTCTGATGGATCTGTCAAAGATTTGTCCTTATTTCATTCACTGGCGTGCCGTGAAGCCACGACTTCCCTGCCCTCATTCCACCAGCACCGTCAGCAGTCAAAGCATCCATGCTCAGCAACTCACCTGGAATGCTGACCTTGTCTGGACAATGTCCTCCGAATTCCCGGTTCTCTGAGAAGGCCTTGGCCTGCTGCTCCTCCTGTGTCATCCCTGACACGAGAGATGGGGGGACATGAGGGCTCGCCCCCCCCAGTGCAGCTCAGATCATATCACTCCCCTGCTCGAAGTCTTGCACGGACTCCCTACCTTACCAGATAAAGTCTAAACAAGTTGACCTGCCTGACAGCCACATCGTAATGCATCCTTCGCGCCTGCTGTTCCCGGTGCCTGGAAAGCTATTCCTCCCGCCTGGGCACCCTCACTTCATTCAGGCCACCACCTCAGTGTATACATCCTAACCTAAGGGACCTCCAGCTCCCCCTGCCGGTGGTTCTCTGCATGATTTTCTTCTTCCATCCTGGTCTAAAATGAGCTCATTTCATCGGCACGCCTATTGCTTTGTTTTCTGTTTCCCCTCACTAGAATGTAAGCTCCAGGAGGGCAGGGGTCTCATCTATCGTGTTCAGAGCTGTAACCTCCAGTGTCCGGCCCAGGGGAAACGCTCAGAATGAATGAATGAATGAATGGTCATGCCCATAGCAAGGGTTTGAACCTTGGTAATCTGACTGTAATATCAGGAGCTTCACCAGTATACTTTATAGATACTTTACCTACAAATAAAGGCAAAACTATTTTTTAATGTTTCCCTGGTTCCCCAAATGTGCCCCCATTTTTCCCCCTGGTCTCTCCCACACAAGGCTTACCTTAAGTGGAAGGAGTCTGATAAGAGAAATTGTTTTCTTCTGAAGGAAGATGGCGTTCCATTACTCCCCCTTTTGCCGTACTATTTCTTCGGAAAGGCGATTTTTTTCTTAACTGGCATTTACTTTTAAAAGGCAGCTGGCATGGTCAGTCTTGTTGCCCATTCCATATTGTATGTGGGCCACTGGGCCTCTAGATGCTGGGTATAGGAGAACATAGGTTAACTAGTTGCAGGGGAACCCAAGTCCATTTATTAGACTCTCCTGGGAGACAGGAGAAAATGTTGGAATTTTATTTTGTCTTATTTATTTACTGGTCACACATTTCAATATCACGTGCCTAAATCTGTGTATTAGGATTTGCAGATCTGATTTGGCTACACTCGGTAATTACTTTTGTTCCCAAACAACCCATTACCCGGCCAAACTTCTGGGTATGTAAGAGAAGGTTTTCAAATTCTTCAGCTAAGTTCCTTTCTCTGGAAGAAAAATCTAGAAAAGTGTAATATGTTTCAAAAATTTCCGACTTAGGCATGCAGTGAAACTGGTTGGCAGAAGAACACAATCTCATTAGAAAGGGGCTGGATAATGTTCAGATTCGGCTCTAAGAAGATTCCAACGTCGATCAAATCTATCCTTTCCAGATACGAAGCAATGAACAAGTTTCCTTTCATGACCACCTGGAAAGCCTACCTGGAGGATGAGTGTTAAAAATGGATTTTGCCTGAAGAAGAAAAGTGCATCCTGGCATCTCAAGACTACCTAAGAATATGAACATCTCTTTTTGTTATTTTCAGCTATGTGACACAATTTTTAACTTCAAACCAATGATGGAGAAAATTTTTCAGCAAGAGAGATACATAATAGTAACGTACCTAAATGAAAGGGACAACATTTCACCATTTAGTCGTTTATTTGGAATTCCTGATACCAACCTGTGCACAAAGTATCTAGGAAGCTGAGGAATTTTTTTTTTTTTAACTTTTCAGGAACGTTCTGACTTACAATAGCAATTGCACATCTTACTGAATTTTAACTGGAGTAACTCTCACCAGATTTTTCTCTTCTGTGCAAATATTCTCGACCTCCTTAAAAGGGACCACAAATAATTCCAAATAGCAGAATTAAACCCCAAGTCCTTTTCATTTTGTATACATTGGCACTATAATCATCAATGCTCAATTAAGTGACACTGTTATGACTTCCCAAATCTGTCTCAATAAATCAGAGAATTTTGGATAAAAGCTTCTTTTCTCCACTTAGTTTAATCCTTAATTCAGTGATCTATAAGTGTCCATTAAGGTCAAGTGACAATTCATTGACTTTGAAAAACATGAGAAACACTCCTAGGGCAAAAGATCCTGATGTCTCTGAATGTATTTAAAGTAAGTGGTTTTGACTTAAGCAAAGATTTCTACTTAACCCAGAAGAAAAGCAGTTACTCCTTGGAAATAGCACAGAATTCAGGAAAGTGAAATGAATAATGGCAAAGGATTAAACTTACCTATTCCAGCCCGTACATATATCTACCGAGTATATACAGGAACACGATGGCTCCACTCATGTGTCATTTGTGGACAACCCTCCTTTCCTCAACCCAGGAGCATGATACTCTCAGTCATGCAGACGTGTCATAACAGAGATTAGTGAGTACGTAAGCACCATGCCTCCCTCATTCTGCATGCTCAGTTCAAGGATGTTTGAAAATACCTCTTTCTATTTGAAAACGGAATTCAATCCATGTGACGGCATCATCTATTTCAAAATTCAACAACAGGAAACAAAAACAAGTCATAAATTTAGAGTGTCAGTTTGCTGGGACTGAATTATAGCTACAGAAAATAAATCAAAGATCAGCTTAACACATATGGAAAGTAGTAGCCGTGGACATGACTGACAGGCCATTCATTCATTCATTCATTCAGCCAACATTTATGGCTCATCTACTGTAGATCATCAACTATTCATTTAACAAGCTTTACGACGCATTCGTTCATTCATACATTCATCACATTAGTATTGTATGTGCCAGGTCATGTTATCATGTTGGTTTGTTCATTTTAGTCAACAGGTAATTACTGAGCACTTATACTAGGCACTAGACCCGAACAGGCTCTAGAATAAAATCTCAAACGTGTGGCTGAGGGGGAAGCCCCCCGAATGTGTTTCTAAACATATCCTGGTTGTTACTGCTGCTTGGGTGAGGGCTCTGGGTCTGTGACCTCTTAAGGACCAAGTTCAACGTTGGGGATCCCTCCTCGTGCTGGCTGGCCACGCTACAAGTCCCAAGGGGGTCCAGCAAGAGACAGGGGTTTACTCTGACTCCATGGGTCACCATCAGAAGACAAACCCTCTACACCCATGTCATTGCCAGGTCTCCCAAGCACTGAAGTCTTACAGGAGGCTCAGAGAACAGATGCACACTGTCCTCTGTCGAATGACCCTGGTTGGAGGTTGGGAGAACTTGTAAACAGTCTCTTTTCTACAATCGTGACTACCTACCCCATAGAAAATAGAATTTCCCCCCACTTCTGTCTTAAAACACTCACTCAGGTCTGTGCTAAGCATTTTATGGACATAATATGGAGCCTGACCTGAAGGCTGTTATTATCCTGATGTTACACAAGGGGAACGTAAGTTTGGAGTAGTGAAGCAACTTGCCCCAGGGCACATAGCCAGGCTAAAGATGAATCTTGCAGATCAAGAGCCCTGGTTGGCTATAAATGTGTTTCTGGGTAAGGGGTTGGGAAGCATCCCATGACATAAGGAAGTGTTGAAAATAAAGGCAATACAGAAGTAAGCAGAACCCAGAAATGGAGAACAACAATGGGGCTTGTCGAAGCCCTTGGATCCAGCCGTGCCTGAGGGCCACCTTAACCTCCTTACCTTTCTTTTGTGAAATCAGTTTGAACTGGGCTTTAGCACTGGCAGTTCAAAGAGTTCTGACAATACAACAGTGTTGGGTTGTCTTAGGGAAATTAATATTTAAGTTAAAAAGGCAAATTCAGGTTTAGGGTTAAATGGCAGATACCTGTTCCCTGCTGGGGTTTGGACCAGCCCCCTCGAAACTAAAGGAGATTTGATCTGAGACCATCCTCAGGTTCTCTTGAGACAGACTATCTTGTCAGAGCAGGAAGAAGCCATGGGGGCTGAGCACTAATGTATGAATGGTGTGGCGTGGGAGAAGAGTCCACACGTGAGTCGGGCGAGGACCTCGGGAGCACTTGGAGGATAAGCGGTGAGGTCCAGGCCAGGAAAAGAGTATGTGAGGGTTTTTTCTCAGAGACAAAATACTCTGAGGCTGAGAGACGGACGGTGCAGCCTGTGACCTACGGTAACATCTACAGGACATCTGCCTTTGACGTATTTGGGACTATCAGTGAGGAAGTCAACAACTGTCTTTTAAAAGTAGACCCTCGGGAATTCCCCGGTGGTCCAGTGGTTAGGACTCCACACTTTCACCGCCGAGGGCCAGGGTTCAGCCCCTGGTCGGGGGAACTAAGATCCCACAAGCCACGCGGTGCGACCAAAACAAAACAAACAGCAAAACAAGTAGACTCTTGATTTCTGTGGTCTCTCTGATGCCATTTCATTTGGAAACATAAACGGTTTAAATAAATTAAATTCATTACTTTAAGCCTTAAAATCCAGATACTCAGGGGAGAGAAAGAAGGGACTTAGATTCCCTATGCCCATTAGGAATCAAGTTTGAAGTAACTAATTTCTCCATGTGGATTCATCAATTTGCTCCCCAAAAAAGACTTCTTGCAAGTCTCCTTCATGCCTGGCACTTTGCAGGGCTACAGAGATGGGCAAAAATTGGGTAAGGTTCTTGCCCATATGGTACCTACGTATCTTCCCTGCCTAAGAGATCCTCCTTTTCCATGGTAGTGAATATATTCATTCAGTCATTCATTTAATGGTTTTTCATTTATACCAACTTGTATAAATATACATATTAAATATGACCAAGTAAAAGCTCAGCTAGCAGGATGTTCTAGGAAAGAGCTATTCTTTGAGGATAAATTAATGGTTTAGCAAACTGGGAATGTAAGAATTAACATGTTAAACTCCTGCTATACCTTTTTGTTACCTTTGTTAAAAATGGAAATTTTACTGAGTTTCTTCCTCGGTAAATACAGTCTGGTAAACCTGGATGACGCAGACTTCAGTGACTCAGGCATGACGGTACAGGGGTGAGAGCTACACACGCCCAGTACAGTGGTCACGGACCACATGCAGCTGCTGAGCACTTGGAAATGTGGCTCGTCCAAATTCAGATGGGCTGTAAGTGCAAAATATAAACGGAATGTCAAAGCCTCAGCACGAAAAAAGAAAAAGATTATAAGATATTAAGAGCGTCTAAACCGACTATGTTGAAATGAGAATATTTTGGATATACTGCATTAGAGAAAATATATCATTGAAATTAATTTGTCCTGCTTCTTTTTAACTTTTTTAAAAATATAGCTGCTAGCAGATTTAAAATTGCATACATGGCTTGCATTATTTTCTGTTGGATGGCTCTGGGTTAGAGCAGGGCCCTGGAGTCAGAGTAAGGATTGAAACCTGGTGCCTCTATTTAATAACCGTAGGGACGGATAACTTAGCCTCACTAAACCTCGGTTTCCCCCTCTGTAAGACAGTTACTAACAGTACCTACCTCCCTGGGCTGTTGTGACAATTAAGTGAGCAAATGTACTCACAGTGTTTAGCACAATGCTTGGCATGTAGTTCCTTCTCAGTGAATGTCAGCTGTTCAGAGCTACTCTGCAGTTATCGTCTCCGGAAAGTCAGGAGATGGGGCTAGATCAGCACTGACAAAAAAATATACTATAGGAATTTGCATACATCCCTGACACCGAGTTGTTTCCTTTTAATTTGCCATTTTCCTAAATCTAAAGTGCTCACCAAACGAGGGTGGTGTTACTGGACAGCCGTGATGAGCCAGGTTCTGGTTAAACACAAGCTCTGATGAGTTAGGTTCTGCTTAATTGAGGACTAATACTCATTATAATTCTTCGTGGCATTGAAGAATACATGCAGTTATGGTCACACACACTATTAACATAGGTAATGGTTCCTGGGAGCCTACCATGTGCTGGACATTGTGTTAAGCATTTTCCTTAAAGGTCATGCTCCCAACAGCCTTAAAGCACAGGGAGGTTGAGAGATTTGCTTAGGGTCACCCAGCCAGGAAGTGGCAGAGACAGGACTCAACCTGTCTGTTTGACCCCAAAAGTCAATCTAAGTAGTCCTGAAGCAGAAATAGTCTGGGTAATTCCTTGTGGTCATGAAACTATGGTGCTATCCTCAGAGCTCCACGGACTGTTTAGCTAGAGGAGAAAGCTTGGTTTATCACAGGAATTCCCGATTGTTGCACCAAACAAACAGAATCAGAGATTTCATAATAATGAAAAGTTCTGCTTTCAAAAGGTGTCCATTCTCTAGTTATAAGGAAGCAGAGGACATCCGTCTGTAATAACGACCCCATTAAATGCAACCCTTCCCATTTATGGCTCTAAAATATTACCAGGCAGAAACGGAAAAGTGGCAGAACTTTCTCTCTTGAGAATTTTCCAGGACCTCACAAACATGACCCCATTAATCCACTCAATACCCGGATGAGATAGGTAGTTGGTTGTTATTATTCTTCTCACTTTCAAGATAGAAAACCTGAAGCTAAGAGAGATTAAGCAATTAGTTGAAGGTCAAATGGTGAGCTAGAGACAGACCTGGAAATGAAACAATTATCTTCTGAAATTCCAATCAAACGTACAAACTGATTGGCTAGTTACCACCATGTGCTAATATTCAGTTAGATGCCCTCAGCACAAAATGACTGGCTTTTACAGGAGACTTCTGCAGCCGTATTTACCTGAATTTGTATGGATTGGTTTAATACCAATGTCCAAACTGACATCAGATTTTTCCAAAATATTGGCTGAAGGAAAATACGGTTCCTTGCTCCAAATGTGGTATCCATTTTACCTAGCTCGGTTACATTTAATCATACCTACAAGTGCCGTTTCTGGAGGATAAAGGGAGGATTGTTCCACAAAGCCGTCCCGCTCGTGTTTTGTTTTCTTCAGAGATAAGCTGTAGCACAGAAGAAGGTTTAGGGGGCATCTTGCAAGTTACTCTTATGTTGAGACTGAGAAAAGATGAACATAAACTATCTCGGAGTTGTACAAAATCTGGAATCCAATTTGCCTGTATTATCGTTCTTCGGTCAAATGCCTTTTACTCTTTTCGGCTGGATACTTTTGACAGTAGGTGACACTGTATGAACCAGAGTCATAGGTTAGGAAAAGACAAGACTTCCAGGTGCACCAGGAGGAATCCATGCTTTTCGGAACAACTGCAAGGACACATGCACAGAAAATTGGTCTCCTGAAGAAAGTGCTACTAGTGATGTCTCTTGTCCAATTTTGCAAAAGGCCTTGCCCCTCCAAATACCTGGAGCAAATTTTTATTTCTTTCTGCCTACTTGAGTCTTAGGTAATTTAAAATCAACTACTCTGTTATCAATTTCGACTGGTTTGGGGCAACATGATATATCAATGAAACCGTTGTTGTCAGAAGGAAAATAGGGCCATTTCATTAGCTTGGTAGAAGGGCATCTACACTTCTAAAAATGGCCCCATGCCATGCTCTGAACTTGTTCTTTAAGAATTCACTGTGATCACTTTTCAATTTGTTGAATTTCAGTTTCTTTGGCCAGCCAAATAAGACTCTTGGAGAAATTCTTCTCCCATGACTTTATAATTTCTGGAAGTTCAGGAGACTTGGGACTGGTCATCTTAAGAAATTCCAATTCTGTCCCCTATCACTGCTCAACCTGCTCGACTTCTGCTCACCCGCCTTGGTCCTGTGCTGATGTGGACAGCTCCTTCTAGAAACACAACTTCAACCTAAGCCCACTGCAGGAATGCTAGCCTGCTCATGCACAGACACTGCACGGGAAGAAATAACAGTAGCAATAAAGCTTATCCGGTTTCTTCTTTTTTAAAAAAATCAAACACTTTGCGGGAATCCAAAGGCAAGACATTTTCTTCCCTGCGACCCATTTTAACTTCCTTTCTCATAAGCTGAAAACATGACGCTCAGAAACCAAAGAATCTTCAACTACAGTTCGGGGTCTAAGTCTGACACCTTGCAAAGGAGTATCGTGAGCATTTCCGATTGGAGTCACGGTGTCAATCTCTCTAAAAGTCCTAGTATGTTGCTGTCATGGGGTATTTCCATGGAACCCATTAAGCTACCTTGTTTGAAGGATGCTGAACAGCTTGGCATCATTTCCAAGCGACCATGCTAAACTGAGAAAGGCAACTCCATTACCAAAGGGACACTGAAAACCAAGGCCGTGGATTGTGGCCAGAGGTGAAGGTACTGATTCCTAACCAACCCATGGCTAATCCTAAACGCTGAATTCTTCTTCCAGATGTATGCAGCACTTGGGAAGGAAAACGGAAATGGTCCTGCCAGTGCAAAGGCTTCCAGTGGTGCTTTGCCACACTGGTATCAGTCCTTTCTCTGTTTTCTAACCAGGCACCCGTTTCTTATCATACAGGTTGGGCAGCTCTCCCCTGCATTTTAAAACCCTGGTGTCTTACCGTCTACAACGCTTGATGTTGACTTGAGTTCACGTGTTTTGTGGAAATACAAGTGGTAATTACACAGCTACCTGCCATTGGCAACCGTCACCAGGGAAATTTACGGTCCCCAATATCCACATCTGGTAACTGGTTATTAAACGTGGTTGATGAAAACACTGACATGGCAAATGGGATCTGAGCAAGGACTGGCTCAGCAGCGATTCTTGTGAGACAACGGCTGGAGGTCCACAAGAGACCATCGATTTTATTTCATTAAACATTCTAGTATTTATGGCAACATTACTACTAATAATAGTTATCGTTTCCATTTTTTGAGAATCTGTCACGTGGCTGGCATTGTGTTAAGTGCCTATTTGATCCTTATTAAAAAAAAACCAAAAACCCTTCTGGGAATGTATTATAAAAATTTTAGGATTAGAAGACAGGCACAGAGAGGCTAAGTAACCAGCCCAGGGTCACTTTTTGGGCTGTGATGGAGTCAGGATTTTAACCTTTCCCGAACCTGCAAACTCAAATACCTTCAGGCGGTCAGGCTGGTAACACTCTGGGGTGAAGTGGGCCAGGTGTAGCTCTATAGAGAGAAATGAGGACAATCGAGAAGTGGCAAGTACATCTAACATTTCCCCAAGTTCCCAAACTCCAAGCCTATCACTACCGCCCTGGGGGAAAAAACTCTAAGACACGGTACTGGCCAGACAAGAAGTATCCGAAATCTGAATTCATTCCACAGGCCCTAGTTTTCCAGCCTTCGTCATCTGAAACTGGATTCATGCTTAATGACATTACATCTTTTTAGGATACTTTTTCAATGAGATACACAGACGGAAACGTGCACAGATTGTACGTATGTCACCTGATGAATTTTCATAAACTGAACATAACCATGTAACCGACTTCCAGGCCAAGAATCAGAATATCACCAGCATCCCAGTGACCTTTTCTTGTGCCCTTACCGGTTACAAACCCTCCGAAGGTGAGCCATTATCCTGAATTCTAACCCCATAGAGGAAATCGGTCTGTTTCTGAGGTTTACATAAATGGACTCGCACAGCTGGTTCTCTTGTGTCCATGTGCTTTCACCTAATGCTATGTGAGATGCATCCATGTCGTGGCAAATGGCAATAACTCCTTCTCAACAGCTTTTACCCTAAAGTCTATTGCTTGATATATTTGCCTGAATGCATTATAGCTGAGCCTCTAACGAGGAAGACTTCCTTCTCTGGAAACAGGTTCTAAAAATGGAAACAAGTCACTCTAGGACTTTGTTAGAATTATGGAGAGAGTTCCGTTGTTAAAATAGTTTTTCTAAACATTTTCTCATTTATTGTCTCATTTTATCTTCTCACATACCACGCCAGGTAGTTAAGAGGCATATTATTCCCATTGGTTAGATTCAGAAATGGAGGGTACATGCAATTATGTGACTGCATGCTACCATAGAGCAAGTGTGGCAAACTAGTTATAAAACAGAGATCTCATTTATGTCTTCATTGCCAATCCAATGTTTCCACCTGAACGTACATCCTGTTGCTCCTTTCTGGGTCAAGGTTCTATTCACAGGTAAAATAAACCCGTCTCCAATGATGTTTTGCTGTGAGTACGTCATACTGCTGTGTGCCTTTGATGTTTCCCTCCTCAGCACCCATTTCCCTTTCTTATTTGAGAGTCCGTTCTTTCCCCTTTCTCGATCCCCAAGATTGAGGTGGGCTCCATCCCTAGTGGGGAACAGCACATGACTCCTCCCCTAGGGGTCTAGGGTCTCACCTGAAACCTGGCGGCTGTTCAAGGATGGATTACCACGAAGGAAGCAAAACTGAGAAAAGGACAGTGAGAAGTCATTTGAGCCCCTGGGACAAGCCACTCCTGAAAGCCACTACCTCTGAACTGTTCACTGCATGAAGCCATATATATGTATGTGTATGTCTGTAGTTGTTTTTGCTCAAGTTGTCTTGTGTTATGTTTTTGTTCTTTTCTTCTTTGCTGGGGGAGGGGGATACTTGCGAAAGAAAAAAATTCTAACAGTTATGCTTACGTAAATAAATACTCATATTTCGCCTCTCAAATTCAAACAGCCATAACGTCCTTATCCAGTGAGTTGCAGTTATGCAGACATGGAGATTTTGTCTTGAATTTATGCAAAGTTTCTCTCCTGAGTCCTGTCTAAGTGAAGTCCCAGTGTTGGCACAGACAACATCTGTTTTTAACCCATAGAAATGCTGGCTTTGCCCTGCACTTGGGAAAGGGTCTGTTCTGCCCACAATGATCACTTCTGCCACAGATGCTGAAGTAATCCAACAGGGGGAGGCAAGGCTAGAGGTGGCAAAGGTATTTTCAAATAGAAGAGAAAACTGACTGGTCCAAACAACGGACCAAATCAATGAACTGTTGATTTAGACAGTTTTGATCCAAAAGACTTTGGGAACTTCTCTAGCCAGTGTGGTGTCCTCTACACTTCTGGCAGAATGTTCTGAGACAGAGATCTGATCATTTATCTCTGCACTTTAAAAATCTATCATAAAGTGGGAGGAAGAAGTACGTACAGTGGAGCAACCTGACAAACACTACCTCAGCCAGGTGATCAATCAAGGTTAACATCAAACAGCCAACAACCGTATCGATAGTATGCACCCTTGATATGATGTGATGAAAGTGGCACTCTACCTCTGTGGTCTTCTGCCCATAACCCATATTCCCAGTCTGACCATGAGAAAAAGATCAGACACATCCTAGCGGAGGGGCAACCTACAACATACCCGATCCGTACTCCTCATAACTGTCAAGATCATCAAAAACAAAGAGAGTGTGAGAAACTCACAGTCAAGTGGAGCCGACAGGGACATGACAACCAGACGTAATGTGGATTCTGGATGAGCTCCTGGAACAGAGAAAGGACATTACCTTAAAACTAAAGAAATCTAAATGAACATAGGCTATTAATAACAACGTATTCATGTTTGTTCCATTAGTGACAATATACCATGTGAATGTAAGATCTTAATAACAGAGGAAACTGTATCTGTGTGGGAAGGAAGGTTATATGGGAACTCTCTGTACTATCTGCTCAGTTTTTCTGTAAATCTAAGAATGTTCTAAAAATAAAGCCTATTAAAAATAAAGTTTATTTAAAAATCTATCTCTGGATTTTTGTTGCTGCAGGAGGGTTTCCTAAAATTCAGAGATCAAAGTGGACCCTTGAAATGATTACAGGGGGTCCACAGGCACAGTCTGAAATATCCCCAAGCCACAGAGTTAAACATTCCTTCACTGACCATTTTCAATCATTCTGATTCAGTAACAAAGAAAAACTCTCTGTTCAGCCCCACAAACACATTTCTAACCTTTGCCAGTTTCCCTCTTCAACAAAGAAAGAGAGAGCTTCAGACTCAGAACTTTGTTTTCAATACTTGCTTTTATTGTTCTTATTTTCATTATTTTTTGTTCTTATATTTGGCGATGGCTACGTATGGAAAATTATCCCACTTACTCATCTATGATGGTGGCATTTTTTTCTTAAAGTATATTCATTTAAATAAAACAGTAAGCCTATTTAATTTTATAAGGTACTTAACTCGACTACATATTGTCTTAAGACATAGTAAGAATCTGGCAAGCAGTATGCAAATAACTGGAGTTGAGAACCAAAGGCCAACAGGATTAGGTCTACACCCCTTAGCCTGGAGCTCAGGGTCCTCTCCCACCTGAGGACACCTGTCCAGTCTCCTGTCACCAGATGCTCCACCTTGCAAACCCAAAGATGCCTAGAAAATCAGATGCCGATGCCCGGACAATGAGAGCTTAGAAGAAACAAGAGAGGCCCATGGCTAGCAGGTTAAAATGCAACAGGCTAAGCGTTGTCTCAGCTCTCCTTTCACACGTGGCTGGACTTCCTTTGGGCCCCACTGCCATTCTCCCATCACATGGGCCAGCAGTGGCGCTGATGAAGCAAACAATTCCTCCAAGCCTCTGTGAGCTGGATAGTCGTGGTGGAGACCAAACTTGCGATATGGAAGCACTGCTGGGTGGGTACCGGCAGGATCTGAATTTCAGCCCCATATGCTCCACCCACCTGACCCGGGGCCTGAAGCAGAGGGCTTGCTGAGCACTGGGTGCGAAGCCTGGCTCCACCACGTACCATCTGGGCGACGCTGGGTGGGGTGTGTAAGCTCTCTGGCCTCTTTCTCCTTGTCTGTAAAGTGAGGATGATAATAATACCATAATACACGAGGACAGTACCTACCTCATGGGATTCCTGTCAGGACAGGTGAATTCATGTAAGTACAGCATTTAGCACAATGCTCCCCCAAGTACGTGTGCTCGATAAATGTGCACCGTTTCTGGTCACCTCTGCGGGCCTCCATTCCCCTCGCTGTGAAATGTGGATCACGACAGTACCCACCTCATGCGACTGCCGTCAGGAATAAAGGAGTGGTGCCCATGGGTCCCTGGTGCCATGGTCTGGCTCCTAGCAAACACTCCATAATGTTCAATTACTTTTATCTGTGTTTACTTATTATTAGTGTGATTATTCTCATGAATTAGTGACGCCAAGAATTAGAATGTCTCTCCAATCTTTTGTAACAGCAGTTCACAGACACAAGAAGCAGTCAGGGTGGACTTTCAAGGTCAAACATTAGGCTTGTCTATATGCTCCAGTGGAACTAAAGGTATGGGCGCACCTGCAGCTGAGGGCGGCAGTTTGTGAGCTGGTACTCTTCCTTCCAGAAGGACTGCTTCTGTGCACATAGGCGCAGAGGCTCCATCTGGTCAGCTGGGCTCATATAACCAGGCTTGAACGCAAGCCGGCTGCTTCAGGAAGTTCCATGAGGTAAGAAATTCTTGTCCAACAGAAGTTCTTTTTCCATAAAAAGGTACATCATGAAAAGGGCAAATGACTTTGCAGGTTGCCCCCAAATGTGTCTGACTGTGAGAGAATTTCACACCCAGTGGCTTTGAGTCCATAAAGCATAGAAATGAAATGATATTTCCCCTGTGTCATCAAGGGCCAACTGGGAGGAAGAGAGTCTGTCTCATCCTCTCCTCCCCAGAGAGCCTTCAGGGACACATATTCCTGTTTCGGAAGTTCTAGGGACAGCCTTGGATTGCAGTGAACTTACCGTCTACGCCTGGATCAGTTGCTTCCGGCTGGGCCTCAGTTTCCCCATCTGTAAAATGAAGATATCAGGTTACATGACATATACCTTCTAGCAATATAAATCAATTACTGTTTAACTGCAATAATGGTAAGAATTGATCATTTGTTTCCTCGAATATGAGTCAAACTTTTAACGAAACCAGGAGCTGATTCTCCACTGCGATCCACAGGTGAGCTGCAAAGGGTGGTGAGCCCTTGCACGGACAATCCTGTCTGTGTATTTTTCTGGATGATTTTGTGCATGTATCCAAGGGATGGCAGGGCTATTGTTTTAGCCTCCTCAGCTTTCAGTGTCTTTCTTCTAGACTAGAGCCCCTTTTTTTTTTCCTTTGGAAACTACATCTCCCATATCCAGAAAGGCTGGATGTATGATCCAAAAAGGACCAGTAAGAGTCCCTCTAGAGGGCTGTTATGGTTGCTGGAAGAGAGGGGTGTCTCTCTTCTAAAATCCAAGAATACTCAAAGCTGTTGGGAGTCATCTTTGCCACCAAGTGGAGAGAAGCAGCAGGACTGATGTCAACCTCATGGAACGTGCAGAAGAAACAAGGAGGAAAAGAGGAAGGGAGGGGGAGAGGGGAAGAAAGGGAAGTGAGAAAAGGTGGGAAGGAGGAAGAGAGGGAGGGATAAAGAGAGATCGAGAGCGAGGCTGGAACTGAGAGAGAGAGAAAGACAAAAACGGAAGGGAAAGAGGGAGGGAAGGAGGAAGGGAGATGCCACCAGTGACTTAATTACTTAACACAGTATGAGCCCTTAGATCCAGCTATGCATAGAGGGAAATTTACACCTTGGCTCTTCCAGTAAAGTGAGTCCATAACTTCCCTTTTGCTTCCTTTTGTCTTCAAGTCCATAGCTTCTTCAAAGGGGGATCCATGACCCAAACAAGATTAGAAACCACCACAGTTGGAGCATTTATTCAAGATGGAATGAACTCGCTTCAGAAAGAAACAAAGTTTATTTGATGAATATAAATAAGGCGATCAGCACAAAGTACTTCTCATACACGTGATAACAAATTTATGAACTGTACATACCTTGTACGTTGTACTTCTACTAGACACGAGGTTACAATGACTGGCTACTACATGCCCACTGGTAGTTTCTGAGGGTTCCTTAGTTTTATTTATTTATTTTTTATATCGAAGTCCATAATCACATGGTCAATATCACAACCCACATGCCACTCACTTGGAGAAATATTACAAGAAGCACTGTCAAACGAGGGTCGCTGGGAACTAGATACACTGACCCCTGGCAGCATTCAAACGCCACTCGACACAAAAACATCTCAGTAGAGCTTATGTCAGCACATTTGAGGTCTCGTCATAAACACTGTTTAAAAAGTAAATGGAAACCCACTTTCAAATGAAAGTTGACACGCTGTTAACGTGCATACTGGATACACAAAAATCATTAAATACAAAATAGAGACAGTACATCGAAATCAAACGGGGTATAAAGTATAAGCTTGCTTTTGCACAAAGCAAGAAGACCAACTCCTCCTAAATGTTAGTCTCGACTTTTTCAATTTCGTTATGATTAAGGGGGAAACCTGCTAAAGTCTGTGCAAAGGAAATGTCTTCCCAATAGCACAGTGTTTGTTGTAAACACAAACTGTTTTTAATATGTGAAAAGGGAATTTTTTTTGCTAAACCCCCAATCTCAGAGAATACTACGCGATATATAATGAAAAGATGCTATGTTAGACAGAATTCAATTTTTAAGGGACTAAATGATAATGCCCCCGTAAAAGTAAGATCGGGACGACTTTAAACATAAGTGGGGCAAAAATGAGCCCCCAAACAATAGGTGTGACAAAATTGGCACATACTTGGAAATAGCTAACTATACACGGTTGGTTGATTTTTCTGTTTCTAGGACCCTCTATTCCCTAGTGGATTTCCTACTTCCTACTTCAAGTATTCAGTGGCAGGGTTCAGATCAGGACCTGGTTGCAGGAGGCAGTGCGGCCACCTATTTGAGAACACCCAAACCGTTCACGGGGACACGTTGCAGGCCTGGGTTTTCAGTGCAACAGTATGTCAGAGTGCGCTAAATACGTCTGCAAAGAACTCTGCTCATTTCTCCGGTCAAGACCTAGATCCCTTTGATAGTTAAAGGACAAACTTTTTAAACATGAATGTATTGGATTGCTTATGCAACACAAAAGCTTTACACAGTTTGCAATACTTACGACAAGAACAAAGCCAGAAGCAAGAAACCTGCTCGAATAGATTACCCCTAACGCACCAAGGATGAACAGTGCAGCCCAGACACAGTTTCGTCTTCCCCGATAGATAAATAAGGTGTCTGACTTTTAACTATCTCTATGGCTCACGCGAGAGGTCCAGAGTTAATTGCACCGACATTTTAAAAAGTAATAATAACGACTAAATTCAGTGCAAGACTTCAGGAACGTCTGCTTAGAATCCTTTCCACAGCAGCAAAGAAAGACAACTATATTTATTAAGGCCACTCATGCTTAAATTCACTGTTTGTCCTTTAAAAATGCAGATTTTCATCCCCCACTTGCATCCCTGTGGAAGTGTTTCTTCCAATGACAAGAAAATGGATCAGTACAAGAGTTGCACATGTTTGCCAGACTTGGTCATGAGTTTTATGAAGTTATAACAACTTTAAGTTGTTTTGAATCTTCAGAGGAAGCAGGAGTTTAATTCTCCTTAGTACCATGTCACTGTATGTAAAAGACCTCAAAATTTGGTCTCTTTCCCTGGCATGTGCTTTAAGTAATGACTCTGTACCACAAACATGTTGTGTAGAGCTATATACAGATACACTGCTTTTGTGATTATTCCTCATTCATCAATGTTTTCATGTTTGATGCTGAAAATGTTTTGGAATCCATGTTGGAGACATTTTTAAAACAATGAGAAATGACCCTTCGTTTACAGAAGATCTAAGCTCACGCTGTTTGCACAGCGTTTGGATCTTGAATGTGAACGAGTCCCAGCTTCTTCGTGGAGACCTGCATGTACAGGAATGGTAAGAGTCTGAGGCTCAGTCGCATCCCAGCCACGGGGGATGCAGGAAACACATGGAAGAGAAATATGCAGGTGTCTCAGGCTCTGGCCACTCCCCAGTACAAAAACAGGGTAGATAAAACTATGAGTGATCAATTTAGATGCGCCATGCGTTGTCAGAGACACACACCATGTTCTCATAAGGCGATTTCTTGGCAAGTACTAGTGGTTTAAAAAATTGATTTCATTTCCAACCTGGCCCAGAGGTAACTACTGGTTCCACCATCAAAATGTGGTTCTTCAAACAGCAGATTAAAGAAATAGAGGAGGGTAAAGGCTCACCACTTTTGGCGTTTTGGTTTCTTTGTCAAACACTCCATGCATCTTGGTATACAAACACTGCCAACACCACTCACTCACAGAATTTACACTTTTTGATAATCTATGCATTAGGTATGACCACTTAGACTGAACCAGCAGAAAAACGGGAGATGAAGCTAGCTGTCCAACAGAAGCTGAATCCACAGTTAAAATCCCATGAAGTTCAAATTTATCCAGTGATGTTTAAGTAACGTAAGTAAAATGTTATCAAATAATGACATTCACAGGAGATGAACACATTTTAAATGCCCAAATCCCGACCAAAAAAATGGAGGACCTGCCATGTTTTCCTCCTCTGCATTCTCCTTTCCAACATGTCTGAATCCATGAGAAAGGACATGAGACGATGAAGGAAATACCAAGTTGAACAGAATTGTGCTCAGTAATGAAAGTGAAAACTCCTCTTCGGTCCTGATGAGCGTTCCCGGGTGGTGATAGACAGTGATGTGAGCTGCACTGCAATAGATTATCAGAATATTGCTGCAGAGCTGCATTTCCCCTTTAGTCAGCCCTTCTGATAGCTGCAACAAGAAAGCACATAGTTTAGCAGGGAGAGGAACTGGCAGTGATATTGGAGATAATCCTGGCAGGCACTCCCCCAACTCCCACCCCTGCCCACCCCCACCACTCTCTTTGATCGGGGTTGATTGGGATTGGGGAGGGCAGTGAGGCGGAGGAAGCATGGAGTGACGAAGTGAACAGAAAGTTACATTATGTCCTGCAAACACATCTGACAAGAGGCCTCTTTCAAAATATTTCACATACAGGTATAGATGACTCTTGATATGCAAAAGGAAATTGAAAGGAAATAACCCAAAACTGTTGTAGTGATTATCTCTATGGGATCAGATTATGAATTTTTTTCTCTCCACGGGTTTTCTACAATGAGTATGGTTTTTAAATTATTTTTAAACTTGACTTTATACATATTAGAGAGTTGAAGATGGTCAAGACACCAGAAAACTTAACATTCACTTACAAACCACCTAAGAGCAATGATTTAAAAGAATACTGGAAATTTCACTCCTAGGTATATACCTGGGCGAATGGAAAACAGGGACTCAAAAAGACTACTACACAATTGCTCACAGCAGCATTACTGACAATAACCAAAAGGTAGAAACAAATCCCAAGTATCCAGCAACAGATGAATGGAGAAACCAAAGGTGGTATGTACACACAACAGAATATTATTCAGCCCTAAAAAGAAATAAAGTTCTGATTCATGCTACAACATGGATGAACCTTGAGGACATGACGCTAAGTGAAATAAACCGGTCACCAAAGGACAAATACTGTACGATTCCACTTACGTGAAACATCTACAATAGACAAATTCAAAGATGCAGAAAATAAATTAGAGGTTACAGGGGCTCAAAGGGAAGGGGGGAATGAAGAGCTACCTTTTAACGGGTACAGAGTTTCTGTTTGCAGTAATGAATAAGTTCTGGAAATGGATAACAGTGTTGCTTGTACAATGCCGTGTATGTATTTAATGCCACTGAATTGTACACTTAAATTGGTTAAAATGGTAGAATTTTAATGTATATTTTACCACAATAAAAGCATAACTTAAAAAAGAATATGGATATCTCCTTAAGCAGAGCAGAATGAAACAAAGTTGGCTGCCATCCCCACATCCCATGACGTGTGTGTATACGTTCAGCCCTAAACATAAATGCAACAGTCATCCATTTGCATACTTCACGCCCTGGGGAAGATGTATCCAGAAGCACCCAGAGTTTTCTCACTGTCCCCATAAGGGTCCCTGGGTGTGGAATACAACTGCAGCCTGGGAAGAAACAGTAAAATGGGTGAGAAGAGAGGACCAGCCCACAACGAGCCTGCAAATGATGACTTTCTTCCCTACTGATGCTGGACTTTGTGCACCTGCATCATTATCATTCACATATGGTCTCTGAATACTTCGGGAGTTTCTGGGCACGCGGCAATAGTGCAGCTACCTGGGGAATATGGCGGGGAGGGGAAAGATCAAACACACACACTCACACACATGTGAGCCACTTTTTATATATAGTCTCAGCTGTCTGATCTGGTGGTCGATACACAGCGTTTCTCAAGTCCCCCTGACTAAGGAGCCAACCAAAGATCCCACTGTCTGCACAGGTAGGCAAGTTATTTCGAGCCCTTATTAAGCAGTGCAAATGAAATAGGTGGCTTAGATGAACGGTGCTAATTCATACTCTGAGGGGTTTGGTGTAACCCTTCTGGTTAAGAAACTTGAATCGGGGCAAAAAAATGACTTTTGCAGAGCCAGAAAGCTAGGGAGTTCCTAGAGCAGATCATATTACTCATTCTGGCACATAAGATCTCTGCAAACTTTGTATGAGAATTGTAAGGCAGAGCACGCTTTCTGCTTCATGAGCTGTGCATAGCTCTAATTCTTCTGTGCATTAAGCATTTCTTAATCATCCTTTTAAGGGGCTGACCAATACATTAGAAGGCCACATGATTAAAAGGTAAAGAGAAACCCAAAGTAGTACTAAAATGCACCGGTCGTATTTTACAGATGGGGAAATGAGTGAAAAACAATTACAGCCAATGTCCAATGTCCTTGATGTTTTTCCAAGATAAAGTGGCAAAGAACAATCATTTATTCAGTTGAAAGAAAGATTTCCAGCTGGGTAACAGGTCACAAGGCAGAATACAGTGCCTCACGACAGCAACACACTGCTTTGGGGTAAGGTTTGCACTGTGGAAGAGAGAACTCTCAAAAAGTGTCGCCGTTCCTTCCACTGGACAGTCCATTCGCCAGGAGGCCTAATGGATTTGAGGGGAAAAAACTCAGATGACACTGCCAGCAGTTGCAAACGTAAAGGATCCCGTGTTGAGGGGCAAATAAGCACACACTTTAAAAAAAGTTTTAAAAAGCAACCCTGGCTTCCAGCAAGGAAGCAGTCTGGGCAGCCACCCACTGTGAGATAATCTCTGGCCGGTCCTCCCTGCCCTGGATGGTCACAGCAGCCCCAACCTGTCCCCACGCGTCCTCTCTTCCAGCACCCACTCTACATTGTCACCGGTACAGCCAACAGTGCTATTTCAACAACAACATCTACTTCATCTTGCACTCCCTGTTTACAGCCTTCATTTATAATCCCATCACCGTCAGGGTGGAGGACGGACTCCAGGCCATGCTGGCCTCTCTCTCTCTCTCTCTCTCTCTCTCCAGCTCCATGCTTCATGTTCCCCCTACGCTGTACTTGCTTCCGCAGTCCTAAAGCTTCCCTTCCTCCTCATTGCACAGACTTGTCTTTCTGTCTGACATGCATTCAACACTAACCCTTGACCTGACCGATTCCTACTTATTCTTCGGTCTCACTTTAGATGTCTCTTCTTTCCTGGAGGTCTTTCCTGACCCTCCTAAGTGTGGGATGCGGCACGAGAAGTCTCACACATACGGCACTGTCCCTTTTCGTGACTTGTCTAGACTTTTACTGTCCAATATGGTATCCGCTGAACAAATGCGTCTACTCAGCACTTGAAATGTGGCTAGTCCAACTTGAGATGTGCTATAAGTGTAAAATGTGCACCGGATTTGAAAGATTTAGTGTGAATTTAGTTTTTTTCTATTGACTTCATGTTAAAAATGATATTTTGGATATACTGGATAAAATGAAATATATTATTAGAATTAATTTCACCTGTTTCTTATAACGCTTTTCAATGTGGCTACTAGAAAACTCAAAACTACAGATGTGGTTTGCAATATCTTTCTAATGAACAACATTGGTCTAGGCTACAAGCTCTGTGAGGGCAGGGGTCATGCTGGACTTGCTCACTAGCATTCCCTGTGCCGTGCACACTTCATGGAATAAGCTGATTCACTCACCCTTTCCATAGATACTAGAGAGCACCTAGAGTAGGCAGAATCCTAAAGTCCTCCCCACCCCAAAGATTTCCTGCTGTAACCGCTGACACTGGGACTGTGAACATCTCACAACAATTCCATTTCCAATTCCACAATTCCATATGTATGATTATGTTACCTTACAGATATAATTAAGGTTACTAATCAGTTGGCTTTAAATTAATCAAAAGAGAGAATGAGTGGACCTAATTTAATCACGGGAGCCCTTTAATAGCAGAAGACTTTTCTCTTGCTGGTAGCAGAAGAGAAAGTCAGAGAAATCTGAAATACAAGAGGGATTTGCTGAGATGGAGGGAGCCACAGGGCAAGGACCTGAGAGTGTCCTGAGGGATCCAAGAGTAGCCCACAACTAACAGCCAACAAGGGAATGGGGACCTCTGTCCTACAACCACAAGGAACTAAATTCTGCCACAACCTGAATGAGCTCAGAGGTGGGTGCTTCCCCAGGAGCCTCCAGGTTAAATCCAGCCTGGCCCACACCTTGACTCTGGCCTTATAAGACAAAGAAGAGAACCCAGTGGAGCCTGAATGGTCTTCTGCACCACAGAAATGTGAGATAATAAATGGATGCTGTTTTAAGCCACTAAGCTTGTGGTAATTTGTTATGCAGTATAGAAAACTAATATAGCTCCTTTCTGTGCCAGGCAGTGTGCTTGGTGCCAAGAATACAATAGTAAAAATGACAGACAAATTCTATGCCCCCATGGAGCCAGTATTTTCAAGAGTGAGACAGGCAACAAATAGATAAATAAATAAATAAGAGAATGAGGAGTTTAAAACTTTGTGCCTGGAAGGAAATTAATAGGGATCTGTGACAGGCATGCTTAAGATTTATTGACTACATGACAATTTTTATCTATTTTTTAATATAGAAAGATGTCCATAATTTTTCAGTGAAAAATGCAGATGGCAATTCCATATGTATAGTTCAATCTTATTTTTGTATCACCATAAACACTTGCAAATGCGTATGCCGGAATATTGTTAATAATTATCTCTGGGTGGTGTTTTAAAATTTTCTTCTTTCAATTTTTTTTTTTTTTTTGGTTGCACGTTTTGGATTTTTTTAAACCAGAGAATGTGTAACTAGTATCACAGCAGAATTGAAAGCTATTTCTATTGTGAAAAAATCAGTACTGGATGCGATCAATGCTCTTGACTTGGTTTTTTCAAAGGGAATCCTGCAGTTGGTGTGCAGGGGTCGGGGGGGTGGGGGGGCATGCAGGCGAGCTGAGTGCAGCAGTCAGATTCTGCCCCAGGACAAGCGCCCCCAGGAGAGCAGGCTATAAACGTGTGGTGTCTCACAAATATTCCTTCAGACTGTTTTTCTTTGGAATAAAGACACCTGCCGGATTATGGCTTTCTTCTCCTGCCCTTTCAGTAGTGATTTGCAGAAACAGGCTGGGAGAAAGGGGTCTTTGGTAAATACGGAGGGGTTAAAGGGGAAACTGTTTAATAACAGTAGTAAAACACAGGCTATTTTTGACATCTGGGTTAATGTCCATTACGCTCCATGTGCTTTCCAAATGTGTGCAGTGTGCCCCCAGGTACAAAAACAGACAACCATTCACGGCAGCTTCGGATGCCCCTGACGTTGCACATGGTGCCCACGTCAGAGCAAGCCCCTGATAGGCTAATTAACAACAGTCTGAAGAGAAGAGCCGTTTGTTCTGGGGGTAGTGGGTATCCTGTGGAACAGCTCCACTAAGTGACTCTGCTCGCAGGAAAACCCAGTAGAGTCGTTTCTGCTCAAAAAAATCTATAACTACATCTGTGTTATTACTTAACATCTTTTAAAACGGCGTGGAATAGGTTTCTCGTTTTCCTCATGAAGATTTATTTATTATTGTTGTGATCAAAGTGACAACAAATTATGTTAAATCATTTAATTTTCTTGATAGGAGCAACCACCTTGAAGCCATAAGTCAAAAATATGACTGGAGAGCAACATGTTACCTTGCGAGTGGCCTCCTACAGCTCCACAGGGCAATAAAATGTAACACTTCAGAGCCCAAAGGGCTGAGGCTGGGGCTGCGGGTGGACCCAGCAAGCCCTCAGCTCAGAATTCAAACTGCTGTAGAGCCTGCTGGGTGGGAGGGGCCCTGAGCGTCTCCGGATTTCATCTTTACCTTTGCTTTCTGTGCCCTGGGGTGCAACTCAGCCGCAAGGTTTTAAATGAAGGGATTTTGATGGATTCAGATGTGCACAGCAAAACGGCAACATACACTGCTGTGCCTCCTGAGAATTTATTTTTGCCATTATCACTGTGGTCAGAATTACTCGCAGCTAACATTCTGTGCATGCTGCCTGCCACGCTGGGTGCTCTGGGCTTTTGAGTGAATTATCTCCAACAAGTTTGACAGCCCTATGATACTGACCTGGTTGACAGCCCCTTAGCAGGTGAGGAAACTGAAGCTTAAGGGAAAGGAATGCGTTTGGTCAAATTCCCATCTTCCTGGGGCTTGATTTGAAACCACATCTTCTCGACTCCAGAGCACATTCTCTTTACCATGAGGCCAGGGCTTCCTAAACCTCGGTCCTTTGTGTTCTACTGTCCCAGTTTTTGTAACCTTTCTATAACACCTGCCACAGTGGATCGATATTTTTCTTTAAAAGTCTTTTCTAAAAACCAATTTCCTTTTGAAGAAAGATTTATTTTAATACCATACTGGAGTATTTATCTAATATACCTTACAATAATCGCATAGCTATTAAAATGAAAGTGCTTCCCCATGAAACACCTAAAGCTATCTTCTCGTGGACATGCAACGCCCTGCCTGCCCCTAGCCCTCCCTGCCTTGGACACCAGTCCCACTGCCCTGGGTGGCCTTCTCCAGAGCAGCTCCTGGTCTGTCGGCTGGCCTGAGCATGGGCCACACTCGGGCCACCAGCTATCCCCAGCACTGCCTCAGACGACACTTTAGGCTCAGCTACCACGGGCACTCTTTTCTCGTTTCTTCTCCACGGGCAGATGGCAGCAGAAGTAAAGGTCAGAAATCTGCCACTCAACGTCAGTGTTAGGTACGCTATGTAAGTTTTTAAATACTGGTTGAGTAGAAATGTGCTTTTAGTTGCCATCTTTTCCTTAAAATGATACCTTCTTTAACCTGAGAGATTGCCTACAAGCTAAAGGCCTTTGCCACTCTACTCCACAATTTCTTGATCTTGGTACCATGGACATTTGAGGCTGGATAATTCTTTGTTGTGAGGACTGTCCTGTGCATTACAGGATGTTTAGCAGCATCCCTGACCGCTGTCCATTAGATGCCAGTAGCATCACTCCCTCTCCCAATAATGACAATAAAAAATGTCTCCAGATATTGCCAAGTTCCCCTTGCGGCGGGGAGCGGGCAGCAAAATTGCCCCCATTTGAGAACCACTGGTCTCATCAATTGTTTCTGTATTTAACTGGATGATGGTATAAGCACTGTAAAATATGTAAGATAATTACATATTATAAGATATTTTGATAAGCTATGTATATGCATACATGCATCTACCAACCCATAAAAGATACGAGCAATTTTGCAAAAATAAAGATCTATTTCTAAGCTCCCATCATATTATTGCAGACACCGCAGCATAGATTTAAAAGTCCTGTGGAAATAGGTACAAGCTAAGTTATAAAAATAATGAAAATGTACAAGTTATCCGACATAAAATAGAAATGCCGCAATCCTGAGATAGCAAGACACCTAAGACACTTGCTGAGCTAAGTGAAAAGGTACAATCTAGTTTAAATTTATAGCATTCCTTCAGTGTCCCTCTAGGAGTTTGGCGTTTTGCCAGGGTTCCTTGTTAAAAATTTGTTAAACGTGTTTGGCATTAATGCAAACACAAAGTGGTCATTTGTTACAAATTCTATTGGAATGCATTCATTTAAGGCAATGAAGTAGTTACTAGAAAAGAAAAAAAGTTCATTAAATACATTTTAAAAATACAATGATGTATGCAGTGTGTAGCCGTGGCGCCCTGGTGGCTGTATAAATCGCTGACAGAATAACCACACGTTGTGTTTAGTTTGAAATTGGAATCTTTTAAACATAAGTGATAGAACAAAAACTGGTTTTGTTTGTTGTCAAAACCCATGTTACTCTTTCTTTTCCGAACGGGTTAAAATAACCAGAAGTTTGGCATACGATTTCTAGCATCTCAAATCAGTGAAACATATAGGTTCAAATCATGCTTTGGGAATCTTTTCCGGGAACTGGCTGTGACATTGGAGATGAAGGCTGATTCAACAAACAGAATGCCCGCCTCCCCCCGCCCACCCGGAGAGGGGGGAAAATGCCCGTGTCATCGTGGGAACCCCACTCAGGGAGGGTCAGTACCTCTGTGTCCTCACAGCTGTCTGAGGTTATTAGGTTACCTGTAGAGGGAAAACCATTGGCTTTCATCATGGAGACAATGGAATCCTATGAGCAAATATTCTAAGCCTGGTGTATAGAACTTCCACCTTCCTGTCCCACCCTGCACTGTTCACACAAAGGAATTATTGCTGGGTAGTGATGACTCCTTATCTCCTTCAAGAAACGGTTCTGAAGCTCAGCTTTTGAGGAAAGGGTCTATTTGACATTCTATGACATTTGATCCTGCCACGTTACCCTGCTGTGGATGTATGTATGGAATATGCCATCTCAGGGCCCCTAGATGTTTGCTAAAAGCCAATCCCCAAAATAGGAAACTCACGTTTCACAAGAATATTCAGAAAGTATTCACTGCTTTCTTCCTCCCTCTTTCTCTCACTCTCACATACTTACTGCCATGAGAGCATCTGGAGGATAGAATCCCCGTAGTCCAGGGAGCCACAATCCCAAACCCCCATGGCCCCAACACCTCTCTCTAGGTTGGCCTCTTTCGCCAACTGAGTTTGGCGTTATCCAGGCCGCCCTCGAAGGGGACAGACTCCGAGTCTTGAAATATTCCTCTAATTCAAGAGTAAACTTAGACAAAACCTGGTATCCTGTG
Organism: Lagenorhynchus albirostris; assembly: GCF_949774975.1. Classification (NCBI taxonomy): domain Eukaryota; kingdom Metazoa; phylum Chordata; class Mammalia; order Artiodactyla; family Delphinidae; genus Lagenorhynchus; species Lagenorhynchus albirostris. The sequence goes on along the minus strand of NC_083104.1, from coordinate 33,697,477 downwards.
TGTGACCTAAAGAAGTTTGCCCTTCCCGTCACAAAGGCCAAACAGGGCCAAGAAGCCAAACATCTAAGAACAGGGAGAAAATACTTATCTCCCAGGAGCAACCAGAATGCATGATATAAAAGGTAAGAAACACACCAAGTATTACAGAGCACACCGTGGTTTTATACCATTCGTTGGGCCCTCTTTTAGAAAACGATTGGCAGACAGATGACGGTTTCAAACTGGACAAAACTATACAGCCACGAGAACACACTGTTAAGGCCTCTCTCAGGGCCTGGGAAGAGGTCTGTGTACTTGAGGGGCCAGAAGCTTATGCCCCGTTAGATTCATGATAAATCTCTTCTGCTTGCAATTAAAGTGTATTTTTGAGATTGCATTCAAATTCTAATGAGAATAAACTAAAGCATGTTTTCAAATCCCTTACGGACAAGCGTTCAGCTTTAGGATGATCTTGGGAAAGCGCATCGGAGCACGAGGGAGTTGCAGGCATGAGATGGCCCTCCTCGAGAAAGGGGCAGACGAGGCATCCTGGAGGATTTGAAACATGACGGAACCATTTGATATCTCAAGTTTGCCGACCAGAAGTGGCTCGGATGACAAGTGTTTACAACAGGATCTTCATAGAGCCAATAATGGCAATTAGTCCCCAGGATTTGAAGGCGCCCTTCCCGCCTTGCCTCACTGAGGTGGAATGCCACTTACTCTTGGGGCTGGCGACTAATTAGGGGTCTCTTTTGAAGATCAAGGTTTTGCGATCCCTGTTTCTTAATAACAAGGTTGGCCTCTCGGCCACCTGGGTCCAGGCGAGACCTCCCTTTCCCCCTCCCCAAACAGCAGGCACCGCCTGAGGCCAGGAGCAAGTGTGGGCAGGAACACACAGATCCAGCCGGGTGAGCAATTTAACCTCTTCACCACCAAGGTTCTGCAATCCAGTGCTCCATTCAGCCGCCCGGAAACAGACACAATTGACCTCGCTTCTCAGGAAGGGCTGAAGGCCTGGGTGTGTTGCAAAGTAACCATGCTCAAGGTGCAAACACTACACAGCAAGCGTTCATACGGGAAGAGGGGCAGGAAGACTCCACTTCTCCAGAGGAGTGGCGAACGAAGAGGCTCTTTGCATCTCCTTCAGCTCGGGCAAGTTCCAGAAGGAATTTTAGAAGTCACCAGCTAACCAAGGCTGAAGGTGGAGGGGGAAGGACAATGAAGCGCCCCTTCTGGAGCCCTAATCTGTCATCAGACCTGAGAGAAAGGTGCCCGCCTCTGCTGACCTCTTACCAGGGCCCCCACGGCCTGGCCGGATGAGGCTGGGCGGGCTGCTATGCTCTTTAAGACACCGTCAGGGAGAGAGAGAGGCCAAGACAGCAGGAAAAGGAAGCTGCAAAGAATTAAACTTGTGACAAGCTGGGCAAAGCACAAACAGCAGGAGAGGTCGGTCCTTTTGGCTGGTGACACACTCTGGCCTGGGTTGGTTATGGTCACCAAGCCCATCGGCATTCCAAAGTGGCACAGCTAATGCAGCAAGTTCAGCGTGGTTTTGTTTCATTTCTGAATGCTGGCTGCACGGCGGCAGTGATGGCTGCTGAAGGCCGGCAACCCCACTGCCGTAAACAGTCAGCACTGTCGGTGATTCTGAAAATCACTGAAAAAACGATTTATTTTTGGCAGATAGGGGCTAAGTGGAGCTTGCATTTGACTAACTGTACTTTAATTTCAACTTGCTTCAAACTTTTTTGTGTTTTCTAAGCAACACCAAATGAGAGTTTCCTCAACAAAAGGAACTAGCCTTTTTGAGGGAGGGGGAGACTTCTTTGGTAGGTGGGGAGGGCAACGTGTAAACACAAGCCAGCAACCAGCTGAGTGAAGTCAGGCCTTTCAGAGACATAGTCAGGGTCTCTGAGCCCGCTGAGCCCTGATCCACACCCCCTGCAAATCAAGGTAGGGGTAAAAAGCTCCCTCACTTTAGTCCATAGAGTTGAAAGTGAAATAGGTTATTAACTGTGACGCAAAGGCAAATTCAGTTTGCATTTTGTATTGTCTTTAAGCCACGTTTATGAAAAGCACGAGAATCCTTCCTCCCTCCCCTCCCTCCCTCCCTCCCTCCTTCCCTTCCCTCTCTCCCTCACAATTGTGAGCGCATCTACCAAGAACCACGCTAAGTACTGGAGACATACGGCTGAACGAGATAGACGCTAGCTCTGACTTTCATGGAACACACATCTAGTGAGCCTGTCAGACATCACATTCAACAAATAATTAAACTGAACATGTGCTTAATTAATTAATTAAAATTGTAGTAAGTACCAAGGAGGAAGAATGACCTGTCAACATTCTCTGAGCACAGCGCTTCTGACACGTGGCATCCAGTCCTCACACTCTGAAGAAGTTGCTACGATTAACTTATTACACTGCTCCAGAAAGAGGCACAGAGAGGTAAAGACACATACTCAGAGTCACACAACTAGGAGGTGGTGGGGTCACGGGGCAATCACACACACTAGGACATCAAATCCCCAATTTATAGGAACAAATGGGGGCCCTGACCTGATCTGCCAAGAGAGCTGGAAAGACTTTCCAAGGAGGTAATGTCTATGTTGGGGTATATACGCCAGCTGGAAGAGAATGGCTTCTTCCAAGACAACTTCTTCTTCCTGTTCCTGTTCCTCCTCCCCCTTCTCCTTTCACTCTGTGCTAACTGAAAAGTAAGTCTGTGGACTTCTATGTATTCCTAGGGTTTCATCCAGACTCTCTGTCCTTTGAAATGGATTTTTACTCAGCGCTTTTTGTCTGTCAACACGAGCTCACCTACAGCCTCCTTCAAAAACCTCCACTTCAGAGTATCGTGGCACATGCATCTTCCTTCCCCCTAAGAGTCTGCATTGTGGCCTTCCAGCTTCGTGGTATTTGGGATGATTAATCACTTTTAAATATGAAAAAAATTAACATGTCTGAAGCATTCTTCTCCACTGTCAGAGGTTTTGCTTTAACATAGATCCAGAATGTCTCCCTTTCCCAGCAATTCCAAAGCAACATATCTTCTGTTGGAAATTCAACTGTAAGATCCCATGCAGAAGCCCCAAGCAATATATCTTAACATCTTAATTTCATTTAGGAGGAATGCAATGATTGATTATTTATCATTCTGAGATTGAGTGAACTATCTGGAGGATTCCAATCTATTGCCTCTACGCAACTGATGGGATATTCACATGTCTTCTGGCTGCAGGAGGGATTTGGAGTCCAAGTTGCCTTTGAAGAAGTGGGATGCTAAAAGGATTATTGAGCCGGCGGGGGGGGGGGGGCGCGGGGGGGGTCTGCCTTTACCAGCAAAGTATGACTCCAAGGCTTGACTTTCTCCAAATTAGAGCTTCCCCCAGTGATAGCCAGGATGTCTGCTGTCGAGTTACTCCCATTTCTCTATCCCCACACATGGAATCATGCCTTGCTGCCCTTATCCTTTCATAGGTAACCTTAAAAGGCCTGGGGAAACCTTGACATGAAATCCGTTGACACTGGTGGACTTGACTTCTCATCCATGAGATTTCTTTGTTTTTTTTTTGCGGTACGCGGGCCTCTCACTCTTGTGGCCTCTCCCGTTGCGGAGCACAGGCTCCGGACACGCAGGCTCAGTGGCCATGGCTCACAGGCCCAGCCGCTCCGCGGCATGTGGGATCTTCCCGGACCGGGGCACGAACCCGTGTGCCCTGCATCGGCAGGCGGACTCTCAACCACTGCGCCACCAGGAAAGCCCCATGAGATTTCTATTTAACTGAAAGCTGCTTTGTCAGAAAGGAATTGTTACCACAGTATAAACAAAATGGCACCTTCCTGGGACATCTGGGTCAGACCATTGGCCTCATAGCTGCCATTCTGGTTGCCACACAAGACATCATTAACACCTCTTCATGTTGGTACTGTTGCTTGGTCAGCAGGAGAATTGGCCAAAATGTTAGAGAACAAGACTTTTGGAGTGTCTACAGTACCACTGATCTTCTGCTAGATGTGTGGGTGAGCGTGGGCAACAAAAACATGGTCCTCAAGTCCAAGTACATGTTCTATAATGATAGATCCAAACTGAGTACCTACTATGTGTTTTACACAGTGTAGGTTTTAAGAAATACTCACAGAACAAGATGCCTCCAAAATCACAACCCATCTCGGCAAACACACACTTGTGTAGCTTGCTCGGGAATCTCATTGCCCAGTGGACCACCTTACAAAGAAAAAATGACATTCGCTCCAGAGAGTGAAAAGTTTGGGACAAGCAGAGGTTATTTCAGAGGGAATCTAAGGCCAGTCACATCTGCACAGTGCTAAACAGCAGACATGCTCTCTAGTTTGAATTTACATTTAAATTCCATGTCGAAGTCTGCCCCTGTAGGTCTGCACAGAGCACAAGGCCAGTGGCTGCAGCCCTAGGTCTTCCATCTCCAGCTCCTGCTCGGGGATGTAAGTGAACTCTGTAACCGGCACTGGGACTGAGGGGCTCTGAGTGAAACTGAAAGAGGGTTAACAATAGGCCCCTCAAGGGGACCCATTCTCCCATCTGTTATGAGGCTTCTGGCTATCACAAATGTTTCCAACTTAGATGTGGAGGTGCCCTGAGAGGGAACTCCAGCACTGCTTTTGTCACTGGTCACTTTGAAGATTAAAGAGGGGAAAACGCATTTTCATAATACATGAACTCACCGGAAGTTTCCCTATTAAATCCCAAGGTCCTGGTAGGTGGGGGCTATGTTTAACTCTTCCAAGACAGACCTGGCATCCGGGATGGAGGGCCAGGAAACGCCTTGGGAAAGAACGGGGCCAGAGATCAAGGAGCTGGGACAGGACAAAGTAGACACGTGAGGCATGACACCAGCTGGTCCTGGGTCCCTTGGAGTCACTTCCAAAGCCCAATATGGCAGGACTCCAAAGTCCTCCAGCAGTCCCCAGGGGACCCAAGGATACACCAGAGGCCTCGACTTTGCGGCAGAGAACTTCCTTAGGATTCGGCCCCATGGAATGTCGCAAACCCCTGCAAGAGCACAGGAAAGTCCTGACTGGCAGTGCCAATCTATGAGTACAGATCTGTACTGCAGGAGGGGGCACAGGGCTGGGTCCTCGTTCAGGGCTTTTTCAGGGCAGTTCCTTCTGCCTGGAGCACTTTCTCCATCGCCCTTTACCTGGCTACCTCCTGTTCAGGTGTCAGCTTAAATGCCACTTCTTCAGGGGAGGGTCTTCCCTGACTGCTGTTCCTGGTCAAATCTCCCTGCCCAGCTCTCCCTCAGCCCTCCCCGCCTCTCCCTCATGCCCCTGCTTCAGAACAATCTGGAGTCGTGCGTCTGTGTCAGTACTTGATTAACGTCTGACGTAGCCTCAGTTGCCTTCAGGAGGACAGACTGTGTATACCTTTCTCATCACAGTATTTCATATATGCCTTCCACACAGTGGGTGCCCAATAAATATTTCAGTGGATTAAAGGGAGAAGTGAATCCACTGATGATAACAAACGTTTATCGAATGCTTACTACATGCCCGGAAGAGTCCGAAATGCTTTACAGCAGTGATTTTCAACTTTGGCACTGCTGACATTTGGGGTGGATAACCCTTTGCTGTGGGGGGCTGTCCTGTGCTTTGTACAATGTTTAGCAGCATCCCTGGCCTCCACCTGCTAGATGCCAGTAGCACGCCTCCCCTTCCGCTTCACGACAATCAAAAATGTCTCCAGACATTGCCAAAGCCTCCTGGGAGGGCAACCTCAGCCCCTACTCCCTGCTGAGAACCACTGACGCACACACCTCAACCCACTTAATCTTCCACAGTTACCCCATGAACTGGGCACCATTAGTCTTCTCCTGTTAGAGTTAAGAAAACGGAGGCTCAGAGAGGTTAAGTAACTTGCCCAAAGTCACAACACCAGCAGGAAGTGGAACTGGGACACGGGAAATTCAGTTGCTCAATTTGAAGAGGTGTTGGAATGAGAAAGGGCTGGCCCCCCGGTCACACAGGTGACAGGTGGCCACTGGGGGACCAGGACCTGGCCTTTCCTACCTTCGCCCAGTGAGCTTCTTGGCTGTGGCCCTGGGGTGCCTTTTCAGACTGTCCCAAACCAGGACATTGGTGCTGGGCTTTCAGAAGGACTCCTCATAGACCAGAAGCAGCTGCACATCTTCTGTTCAGTGACTGCTTCTCTTTCCCGAGTCAGTGGCCAGTGATGCCAGACCCTCCGGGAGCAAGGCTGTTAGGAACCAGCAAGGTGAGGTCAAGGGCACCTCACTCCCAGGCATGTGGGATGTGATGGGGAAGTGGGGACTCAGACCCAGGTCTGCCTGCATCTGAGCATGGTGGGGAGCAAGCCCTGGACTGTGGTGCAGCCATGCTGAGTAGCAGTCCAAGTTCGGGCACGGTCTACCTTTCTTGCACCTGCTCAAGTGACTCCACTCGACCCTCGACCTCTCATCCAAGGGTGAGTGGGAGGGGTGATACTGTCCACCTCAGAGGGTTACCCTGAGACAGGGCCTAACAGAAGCTTTGCACACGTGAACTGCCTACCACTTTTTCCTCTTCTTAGTTTGAGTCATCTCTGGTAAATCACGTAACCTCTCTGAGCCTCAGTTTTTTCATCTACAAAGCAAAGATAATAATTCTAACCTCTCCAGGTAGTTGAGAAGATAAAAGAAAATGAGCTTGCTGATAAAGCCCCTAGATCAGCGCCTGACATGTAATAGGCGTTAATTAGCAGTCGTTCTTGTCACCTTCCCCTCTACACTAGCCCACATACAGTAGAGAGAGACGGGCGTCAGGACCAGCTTGATCCAGAGTGTGGAAAGTACCAGCCCGGGGTGTTCGTGCCTAGGTTATTCATGGGTTGGACCAGGGCCTGGGCATTTCATGAAAGGAAGCATGCAGAGCAAAGAGGGAGCACATCAGAGGAGCCTAGAAGGAACAGTGGCAGAAGGAACCCAAAGCTTCTCCCAAACTGCAAATTCCATGCCTCCAACCTGGAGCACCTCCGGCAGCCGGCTGCACTGGCAGCCTCCCCCTTTCTCCTTGGGCTCTTCCTGTTGGCACAGCCCAGCCGCTTTCTAAAGCTTCAGGAGAGTTTTTTCATGGCTCCAGCTGTTAGATAAACTTTCAAGGATATTTCTGTGGCAGGTACAAACCTGGACAGGAAGCCTCGGGAAGAAATCCTAAATTAATTATATGTCAACATTTAAGCCACAAGAAGGAGCAGTTGTCATAAATTTTGGGGAGGTTAGAATCCAATTTTAGTGGTAAATGGGAGCGAGCTCGCTGACTCACTTGTGAACTGGTGCCAACAGAATGATATATTTTACGTTCTTTCACGGTTTGTTTTGGCGAAACACAATGAATAAAGGGGGAGGGGATCACAGTTTTCATTCTTTAGCGGGCCGATACGTTCAATCATGCAAAAGAGCTACATCACACATGTGCCAAAGTAGAAGAAATGAGCTCGACTCAGCCACTTTTTCTGTTGCCTTCCACCTCTGTTGAGAAAGGAGATGGGGCTGAAAACTCAACACAAGGCCACAGGCACTACGGTCACCTTCAGTGGGACCCGACGCCAGATATTCCCAGCAACAAATCAAGACTCCCCTAGGAACTGTCCTCCTGGTTGATCTTCAGTTCTGACCAAACCCTGGTACGGTAAGGGTCTCCGAAACATCAGTTCTCTGAGCACTTGTCACAGGTTAAACCTGCTGTCAGGCGGTCATTGGCAGAAAGGTAAAAAAAGTCTCCTTTGATCTCCACAAAATTAGGAATGTGGCTGGGTACTATGACTATTTTTGCTTTCTGCTTTCTGTCTTCTTCATTCCTTCAATTGGTTATTCAATTCAGGAAGCATTTACTTCTGCTGGTCATGAGCTAGGACTGGGGGTTCCATGGAGAATAAGACACAGACCCTGATCTTAGAGTCTGGCGGCTAAGTCGGAGGCATAGCTGCGTAAAGAGACGACTGCAATACAGTGTGATGTGTGAGCAAACGGGGACGGGTGGGGAGGGAGCCCGGGAGGCACCTGATACAGTGTCTGGGAGGGTCAGCAAAGACCCCACGGAGGAGATGACTACCAGGTTGAGAGGTGAGGGCTAAGAAGTGGGAGTAACCACAGGAAGAGGGCAGGCCGTTCCGACTAGCGGGTCAACGTATGTAAGCGCACGGCCTGACGTAGAGCCAGACCGAGGCCTGCTCAGCGACTGCAAGCACCAAGGACAGTCAAACACAGAATGTAGGTGGGGAGGCAATGGTTGCAGGCATCGAGGAGAGCCAGGCCGAGCTGGGCAGGAGATTGGACACTTCCCCGGGGGCAACGGGGCACCATGGCAGGGAAGCGATCTGGCCAGATGTGGGATTTAGGAAGGCCCCTTCAGGCAACGTGGAGGCTGGATGGTGGCAATTGGTGAGGCTGTGGGGAGGAGGTACATACTCTTCCTCAAGGGAAAAATCAACCCGCTGAGTGGCAGGATGGGTTGAACTGTGTCCCCTAAAAGGAGCTGTTTAAGTCCTAATCCCTGGTACCGGTGAATGTGACTTTGTTTGGAAATAGGGTCTTTGTAGATGTCATCAAATTAAGATGAGGTTAGGGCTTCCCTGGTGGCGCAGTGGTTGAGAGTCCACCTGCCGATGCAGGGGACACGGGTTTGTGCCCCAGTCCGGGAAGATCCCACATGCCGCGGAGCGGCTGGGCCCGTGAGCCATGGCCGCTGAGCCTGCGTGTCTGGAGCCTGTGCGCCGCAATGGGAGAGGCCACAACAGTGAGAGGCCCGCGTACCGCAAAAAAAAAAATTGAGATGAGGTTAGAGTGGATGAGGGTGGGCCTTAATCCAATGACTGGTGTCCTTCGAAGAAGAGGGAACTTGGGACACAGAGACACAGGGAATACACACAAGGAGAAGAGCATGTGACAATGGAGGCAGAGATTAGAGTGAGGTACCTGTAAGCCAAGGAACACCAAGGATTACCAGCAACCACCAGAAACTAGGAAGAGCCTCCAAAGAGAGTGCGGCCCTGCCGACACCTTGATTTTGGACTTCTGGACTCCAGAAACTTGAGAGAATACATCTGTTGTCTTAAACCACCAAGTCGATGACACTTTGTCACAGCAGCTCTAGCGAACTAACACAGGGGTCATGGTGGAGTCTTGCTGTTCTGCTCCCACCAGCATCAAAACTCCAAGCTGCCTGTGTGCTGAGACAGCTGGGGTCCATATGGGAGACGGTCATCTGAGATCCAAGAAGCATCTACCCTTGACTCTGGTCCCCTTTGACCTGTTTGGTGGCCTGTGATGGGCCTCTCCCAAGGGTGGCCATCCGTGAGAGAGTTAGCACCAAAAGTCAATATTTGTCCACAGGCAACAGTTGTGTTTGCACTATGAAAGCCCCAACAGGTTTTTACAGAGATTTCAATCCGTGTGGTCTTCAGGCCATGAAGTAACCCTGTCCTGAAGAAACCCCTGAAGATGAGCCAGGAGGGGTGAAAGTCCCAAGCAGTACGCTCTGACAGCCAGTGGCTCAGGAGGCGCGAGGGGACTGGTCCCAGGGCCAGGATCTTCCGGGGCGCTCTGCAGACAATCGCTGTGCTTGTACTGCTGGCAGGCTGGACTTCCTCATGTGGCTCCTCTGAGGCTCCTGGGCCCTCCCTCTGTGCTGATCAGCTATTCCCAGCTGGAAGCGCTAATGTCATCCGCTTCCCAGAGACGCCAGCTGATACAGCTGATGGGACTGCTGGCCATCAGGAGTGCACATGTCCCCACACCTCGTGTGGGAGGAGATGCCTTGCCACCCTGGTTTTGACTGGGTGGGGCTGGGGGTTCAGGAAGCATCTGCAGGGCCGCTCAGTGCCAAGGGCAGTGCCAAGGGCAGTGCCTGGAACTAGGGGCTTCTCAATAAATGAGTAAGTAAGTAAATGAAGGCTATGGGCTTTTTAATCCAATGGAACTTAAATTCAATCCTGGCCTGGCCTATGGTGAGCTGTGCAACCCCGGGCGTCAACTGCCTCATCTGTGAGATGGAGATACTGAAAATATAGAAGTGTTGAGAGGATTAAATGAGATCATAAGTGCTTAGTGGAGTAGCTGACAGTAATAAGGGCTCAATAAATATTAGCCATCGCAATTATCATTCTTTTTCTTCATGCAGTCATGCGCCAGTGTAACAGAAGTGTTAATATTGGCCAGTTCTAGACTTGGAGGCAGGAGTGGGAGGCAGGGAAGAGAGAGTAGAGAAATCCTCATTAGAACGCAGTTTGCAAACCCCTTCTATTGCCTTGATCATTACTGGCTGTCATGACAACCCTGTGACATAGGTCAAGGGTTGTCATCTCTACTCCTGATAAGAGAGTCCGAAGTTCACACCAGTTAAATAACTCAAGCAAATGCTTTCTAGTGATAAGTGGCAGAACAAAACCAAGCCCAGTTTTCCCTTCACATCGGGACAGAGCCCAGAGGCACTGGATGACTCCTCCCTGAATAAATGAATGAATGAGAGATCCAATTGCAAACCAATCTTCAGGAGCAGGTGGGGGAAGTCAGAGCTGACAAGGATAAGATGGGGGCATTAGGAGACCTGCCTGGACACCACTTGCTGTGTGTGTTTGGGCAAGTCACCACCCCTTCTCTGACCTCAGTCCCTAAATCTCTTGCAAATCCTAGGAGAGGAGTAGTAAGGGGGAACCAGAAGCTACTGATTAGCAATCATTTAATTTCCTGAGCCTCAGTTTCCCCATCTGTCCAATGGAGATGATGATACCCATCCAGTCTTACTCTGAGGCTTGGATGTGATATATATATGAAAGGGCTCTGCAAAAGGATGAAGCAAAATATGATGGCAGATTGGAAAAGAGAAAAGGAAGGAAATGGCCCAAGATAAAAATGCATTAATATTGACCAACAGGTTCCTTCAGAACAACAAAGCAATGAAACAATAATTTTAGAGAAACAAAACCCAGCCTAGGAAAAGTCTGTCAGAGGGAGCAGAAATGAAGGAACAACCAAGTGGCCCTTGGCTTACCTATCTGGAAAACACAAGATGAAAAAGGTTTTTTGTAAACCAATATTTGCAAAAGCCTCACTGGGCTTTCTGCCTGCACAGACTGCCTATTATCCTGGCAAAGGATGAAAACAAGGGAATTCTTATTTTAAATGAGTATGAAGCAAATTCAGGTAAATGTTATCGGCATCATCATGAGCTGCCATTTACTGAATGCCTACTATGTGCTGGGCAGTGTGCCAGGAACTTTGCATAGATACGATATTTGGTAAACATTTTTAGCACCTTTATAAGGCAAGCATAATAGTCAATCATTCATACACTTGTATATTTTCATATGTTTATTTGTTCAACAGATATTTCTGAAGTGTCCCCTACAAACACTAAATGCTGGAGAGGGTGTGGAGAAAAGGGAAGCTTCCTACACCGTTGGGGGGAATGTAAATTGGTACCACCACTATTGAGAACAGTATGGAGGTTCCTTAAAAACTAAAAACAGAACTAGCATATGACCCAGCAATCCCACTCCTGGGCATATATCTGGAGAAAACCATAATTCGAAAAGATACATGCACCCCAATGTTCACTGCAGCACTATTTACAATAGCCAGGACAGGGAAGCACCCTAAATGTCTAACGACCGAGGAATGGATAAAGAAGATGTGGTACATATATACGATGGAATATTAGCCATAAATACAATGAAATAATGCCATTTGCAGCAACATGGATGGATCTAGAGATGATCATAGTAAGTGAGGTCAGTCAGACAAAGACAAATATCGTGATATTACTCATATGTGGAATCTAATTTAAAAAAATGATACAAATGAACTTATTTACAAAACAAAAACAGACTCACAGAAATCAAAAACACTCTTACGGCTACCAAAGGGGAAAGGTGGAGGGGAGGATTAAATCAGGAGCTTGGGATGGACACAAACACACTACTATATATAAAATAGATAACCAACAAGGACCTACTGTATAGCACAGGGAACTCTACTCAGTATTCTGTAATAACCAATATGAGAAAAATATCTGAAAAAGAATGAATATATGTACATGTATAACTGAATCACTCTGCTGTACGCCTGAAACTAACCCAACATTGTAAATCAACTACACTCCAGTACAATTTAAAAAAAAAAGAAAAAGCAGGTAACTAACAACAACAACAAATGTCCATTATGCGTTAGAGATGGTACTGTCTGGTACAGGTACGTGATGAGCAAGGTCTAGTCCCTTCCTGTAAGTCAAGGTTTCTCAGTGTCAGCACTTGTGACTTTCTGGGCCAGTCCTTCTCTGTATGATAATTCTTTGTTGGGGGGTGGGTGGGGCGGGGCACTATCCTGTAAACTGTAAGGTGTTTAGCAGCATCCCTGGTCTCTACTCACATAGATGCCCTTTGCACCCTAGCCTGACAACCAAAAATGTCTCCAGACCCTGCCAAATTTCCCCTGGGGGGGGGGGGTGAGATTGCTCCCAGCTGAGAGCCACTGCCTTAAGTAAAAAGATGAGGAAAGTAAATCTCAGAGAGGCAAAGTCCAAGGTTGCACAGCTAGTCAGGGAGTCGGATGAAGCAGCGGCCAGAGCTGATCTTTGATGCTGACGTGATTTTGTTTCTATGCGTTGAGCTCCTGGGGGTGGGAGATCCCAGGCCAGAGTCACTGTGATCTTGTCTTGTTGGCTATCAATACACGTCACCCTTCAACTCTACCTTTGGATTCTTTCGCTTTTTCGCTCCCTGCCAAACCACATCAGTCACAAACATTTAATTCTTGAAACGTGGAGGAAACTCTAGGTGACCCGCGTTCTGACCCCAAGACATCCTCACATATTGCTATGAAGGTAAGTCAATTCTCCAATGAGCCCCTGGATGGCCCTTGGGAGTACAGTTCATGTTTCGGCTCCTTCAACAGTAACTCAGTGGGGGGTGTAGAGAAAGTCGTAGAGGAAAGAGAATTGCGATTATTATATTCCCAAAATATCCTGGAATTTTTAAACTTCAAAGTTGTATTTCAGTTCCAAGAGTAGCCTAACCTTTGCAAAGGTTACTCTACAAATACATATAAGATAAAGAATTCCCTGGGAGAGTATCTGCCAGGATCCTAAACCTATATTCATATCTAATTTATAATCACCCTGAAAAAGACGGGTTCCTTTCACAAGGAGCACACGTTACCCCTGGTCTGGCATTGTGCAGAGGACTGACAGGTGCAATTTGTGTGAATAGCCACCGCAATCAACTGCGCTTGAGAAGGAACCAGGGACGCGTTCTTCAGAGGGAGAAACTGCTGAGTCACACAGTCAACTTTTGCTCCCCAAAATGGTGCCAAGGGCACTGGTTGTTACTGACCAAATTCAGAGGACCCGGCAGAATTAATCTGGCCATCTATCGGGATCTAAGTTCCCCGACTTGGAAGACCTAGGCTCTGGTTCCAACTGTGCTATTAACCCATCATGTGATCTGGAAGAAGACCTTTCCCTTCACTGGGCCTCAGTTTCCTCATCTGTAAAATTAGATCACTGGACTAGATGAGAACAAAGGATTTGTCTTGCTTAAACAGTCAATGATTTTCCAGAAGCATCCTTTTCTCCACAGTAGTTGTGGCCTATAGCCTGGGAGTTCCTCAGGGGAAGGGACTATGTACGAATATGATGACATTGATGATAATATCTCAGGGCAGGCGGTCCTTGAATGAATGACTCAAGGGATGAGTGTGGGTGTGGCCGTCTTGCCCTTGGAGCACAGAGCTGCCTCTGCCATCTCACTGGATCCCAAACCCAGGATAACTTACTCTGGGACATAAGGGATTTATGGGTTTGTGAGAACCATTGTGTGGATCAAGGATTGGATAGAGAGTAAAGGGTCACACAATAAATATTTCAGAGTCTGCAGATCTTATGGTCTCTGTCACAACTACGCAGTTCTGCAATTGTGGCGTCGAAGGAGGCCATAGACAGTAAGTAAATGCACGGGTGTGGCTACGAGCCAATAAAACAAAAGTGGGTGGGGGGCTGGATTTGGCTCTGGGCTGTAGTTGGCGGGTAGTCCTGGGTGTAGCCAAAGTATGTGATGTGTGTCTTCTCCATCTTGATCGGTCCCTGGTGTCTGGGCCTGGAGAACAGCATGGCCACTTCCTGAAATAACTACAATAATAACAGTCCCACCTCTCCCTTGGCTCATCCTCCTGCAGTCACTGGAGGCTAAAAACACCTCCTTTGAAGAGCCCAGTTTTCAGCTGAGGAGCAAAGATCTCCAAAATTACTGGCATCAAAAGCCACACTGTCTCCCTACATGAGGCTAGGGCTGTAAGAGCAGGGAAATCAGACGGAAGGGATGGATGGCATTGCAGCACCCATGCACGGGAACTTGGCTTGCCTTCCCTGGAAAATCAAATCCAAGTGTTAAGAGTTATGACACCCAGTTACAGCAGGCAGCAGCAGCTGAAGGTGGGGGTGGGCTTTGCTCCCACCAGAACACCTTTCCGGTTCACACATGAGCACAATTTGGATTCTAACAGGACTACGAAAGAATAGTTTGATCGTGAGGTCATCACATGGGGCTCCAGAGCCCAACTGACCTTTTGAAGTTGGCTCAGGGAACCTCATTATGTTGCATTTCTGCATTGATCCCTCTTCTGATTTTTTTCAAGTCCCTTTGCCCCTGCATTCCTTTGATTAGATTTTTGCCTCAATAGAGAGGCACAGGCTGAGGGGAGGGGAGCCATGGAGGGAACCGAGAGGAAAAGACCTGATTATTAAGTGAATAATCCACCCTGGGGGCCTTGGCTTGCTACTCCTTGGGCTGGGCTTACTGGAGAGGATGTCTTTAAGGAGTAGTAATTCTCCAGAAGGCAGGACTCCCATCGCTTACCAATACCATTTGGAATGAATTGATGCAACCGTCGAGTCGCAAGCAACAACCCCGGCCAAAGCAAGCACGAAGTTTCCCATCTTGGAAAGCAGTCACTGGGAGTAGCTCCTCCAGAGGAAGCCAACCCTTCCACATGACAGGCCGCTCCTCCCTTGCCTCTTGAACAGAAGTGTGTTTGCTCAGCCCACTGTCTGCCCCGATGTGCTTTTGCGTGCTTGCTGCCATTTTTCATAGTAATGACCCTTGACCTTCTGCTAGCAGAATGTCAGAGCACAGAGAGGTCCCCAGAGATTCTCGGTTCCCTTTAAAAAGATGATAAAGGACGGCTTGGCGTATAACTGCACGCAGAAATCACCGTCTTCGTGATCCAGTCAGGAGAAGAGGTAACTCTCCCCCTGATTTCAACCTGCTGATGGGAACCCTCAGTCAGGCTCAGGCCCCCAGCTCAGTGATAAAAACTGCTTCCCTGCCCGGCTGCCATGCTTAGAAAGCTAGGCTCTCCCTGGGCCACCACTGGCAGCCACAGGATGCCTCTTCTTCCAGATTCAACATATTGGAAGAGTTTTAAGGCACAAAGCGAACCTGGGGGGGGGGCTCCTCTCACTTGTTGGAATAAGAGGCTTGTAAATTTCAGAGTCATTAATCGTGGTAGTAAAAAGACTGGGAAATAGAACCCAGGGAGACTGTCCTCCAGGTTTTAGCCTTTCCAGGCTGATACTTCATATCCAAGGCTGCTTCATACCAAGACTCCAGGGCCGTACAAGACCTCTGCTTGAGCCGCATCATCTCCTCCATTGGTGTTCCAGATCTCTTCTGTGGTGTAAAGATGGTGAGGGCCATTAAAAGTAACTGTGACTTGGAAACGCCCTCACATGAATGGAAAGACCACAGGGATTGACATTCACACATAGGGTGTGTTAATGTCACACACCCTATGACATTAACACATAGGGTGACCGGGGTTAAGCTGCACAACTTTTCAATGCTTTGATCAGGGCCCCTCCGGCTGCACAGGTCTCTCCCTCTGACCTAAGGACCGACACAGTATGATTACTTTCTCTTTGTCATCACAAACATCACCAGCAACAGGGGCTCCTATTATGTGCTCGGCGTGAGCTAGGGCTGGGGCACAAAACTCCATAAGACACATCCCTGCCCTCCAACAGAAAGCAAACAAACCTTTCCAATATCTCAAGTGCGTAATCACAACGACAATACTTAGCACAGACCAGGCGCAAAGTATGGTTTCCAAAGCTGTTTCTATACATTAACTCATCAAATCCCCCCAAGTCCCTTTTAAGTACTTTTTTCATCCTAGTTTGAGAGATGAGAACATCAAGGACCTAACAGGTCAAGACCATTGCTCGGGGTCCCACGGGTGTTAAGTGATGAAGTTGGGAACAAACCCAGCCTGACAGCAGGGCCATCTCAAGGGGCACTCCCACCTCAAGGACATAATGGTGGTGTGGGGCTCCTTCCTCACTGGTGTGGTTCTCTCACTTAATCAACGCACCTTTCCCTTTATTCCAAAACATCTTAATGAACCCCTTGTAGGAACCTGACTCAACGCTGGGACTATGGCAGCAGCCGGGAAAGACAGGGTCCCTGCACTCACGGGGCTCACAATGGAGCAGGAAAGACCCCTTCTCCCCCCAAAACCGCTTTAAACCCTTCTTCACTGGCGAAGACCCTTTGTCCCTAGAAACCTGAGGCATGAGTCGGAAAATGTCTTCCCAGGGGACAGGACAGGCTAAACTGCAAAGACTGAGTCACGGCCAGGAGCAGCTCAGTGTAAGACCTGTTTTCCCAAAGTGCGTTTTCTCACCTGACAGGGGTATTTTCTTGGTCAGCAAAAGATGTATCCATCAGGGGACACAGGGAGGGACACAGGGAGGTCTGGTGGGGGCGTCACAGGCAGGAGTGGCCAGGCTGAGGCCTCCTGGGTACAAGGGCTGAGTCCAAGAAGGGTTCTGGGTGCTTCTGTGACTATGGAGGTGGGGGTGAGGCGGAGGTTATCTCAGGACTGGAGGTTCTAACCAGGACTCACGACTCTTCAAATGTTCCCGCACCTCCAACTCCCTTCTATGTCCTTACGACGCTACTCAAATGAGTCACAGCAGGATCCGCCCGTTGTCGAGTGCCCTGTGCAGCCGTCGGGCCGAGGGCATGATGTGTATTCCGGCATTTCATCCTCACCACCGCCCTGCATGGTGGGTGTTAATATTCCCATCCCATTCCAATTCCAATGCTACTCTCTCTGTATGACTGTTATCTCAGACAAGAGGCAGCAAAGGAACCAAAACCCAGAAGATTGCAAAGAAGGGAGCAGAAAATGAGGGGCGGCATGACAAGGACTTGGGGGTGAGGGGAGCAGGTTGGAGAGGCAGCTTCTTCCCTGTGGGCTGGCGGGTGGAGGTCAGGATGACGCTCCCCTCGTGGAGGGAGGTGACTCGCTGAACATTTCGGGGCCTCTCTCTGCTTACCCCTAAGCCTCACATACCCACCCTTCATCTGGGACAACTCTGCATTTTCTCCCTTCTATATTTTGTGGTTCCTTATACGATTTCCTATGAACTAAAGGCTCCGTATCATTTTGATGATGTAGAGAAAGTGAAGCCCAGAGAGGGGCAGGTCACCCAGTGGGTGAGTGATGGCACGATAAGGCGGTTAAGAATGTGGCCTTTACAATCAGAGGTGTCCGGTTTGAACCCCAGCTCTGTGGCTTACTGGCCAGGTGTCTTGGGCAAGTTACTTCATCTCTTCAAGCCCAGTTTCTTCTGTTGTAAAAGGACAAGAGGAACTCCTCACTGGCTTGGATGGAAGGATTTGCTGAGAACACGGGCTAAAGAACCTATCGCAGAGCCTGGCACAAAGTAATAGCCCAGTAAACGATAGGAAGTATTATTTTCAGTCTCATTCGAATTCTGACTCGTATTCTTGAAGTCAGGGTAGAATCTGAATTTAGCACCAAGCAGTGACACAAGGTTCTCCAGTCATTTCAGGACCCAACAGAACCCTGGAGTTCCCATGGCTTTGAAGAGAGAGCAGTTAAGCGTCACAGTCAGTGGAAGACATAAAGGTGGAGAGCTGAGGGGTCCCTAAAGCATCCAGTGACTGGAGTCTTGCATCTGAAACAGGCTGGGGCACGTGTGGCCATAACTCAGCCCTGGTGCATCCAGAATGTGGTATTTCACCGTGTGTGACCTCCCCAGGTTATTTCAGTGGCTCAGAGCTTCATTTCCTACCCAAGCTTCCGAGTGGAGCTGACACACGTTCCCCCTTCGTGCCTGACTTGTTATTTCACCAGGCCCCCCTTCTAAATGACAGGGGAAACATCCCCTGGAATATTGGAAAGCAGGAAACTACCTTTCAAAAATAAATGGGTACCTTAAGCCAGCCTTCCGGAATTCTACTACACGATCGCCTTCCAAGTTCAATGACGGCCTAAAGCGTGTGTGAGCGTGTGCAGGCCCAGGGATATTATTTTTAGAAAGAAAGGCTGGGAGCAGGGGGAGGAGAAAGTGAGAGTCTATCCTAAGCCACAGTTGAGGGGTGACTCTGGAGCAAAAGATTAACACCTGGGACACAAGCATTTTGGGAAACTGAGAGTCTGGTGACTGGGTGAGCCACCGGCAGCACATGACAGTGGGAGGGAGGGGCTCAAACAGATGTGAAGCTCAGGCACATGAATGGGGCCGTCGAGGCCCTCTCCCTGCCCCGTGATCTGGGGAAGGGGATGAGATCCTCTCCCCCAGCCCACAGGGACCCGATTCCATTTCTTACAATTAAACAAAACAATAGTTTTAAGTGCCAAATTCCAAATCATTGTCCCCAGTGCAGCCAGAGTGAATTTACTAAAACAGAAAGAGATTAAGCCCCTCGCTTGTGTAAGACCCTTCTGAAGCTCCCCTTAATTTTTTTTTTTTTTTTTTGCGGTACGCGGGCCTCTCACCGCTGCGGCCTCTCCAGCTGCAGAGCACAGGCTCCGGACGCGCAGGCCCAGCGGCCATGGCTCACGGGCCCAGCCGCTCCGCGGCATGTGGGACCCTCCCGGGCCGGGCCACAAACCTGCATCCCCTTGCATTGACAGGCGGACTCTCAACCACTGCGCCACCAGGGAAGCCCAGCTCCCCTTACTTTCAGGAGAAAGACCAGTTCACCTCTTCCAGCTTCTTTCATAGTCTAGCTGCCTCTCTCTGATCTAGCTCTCTCCTTTCCTTGTCACCTGACAAACTCAAATTCACCCTTCCATCTCAGGTTAGACAGCATTTCCTCCTCTGTGAAGTCTTCCCTGAGCCCCTGGTCTAAGTCAGATGACCCTCGCCCTTGCTCCCAAGGCCCCCCGACCCACCCACCCCTCCTGGCGCTTCTCACACGTATATGGCTAGTCTTCCCAGTTACACCGCATGTCCACGGGGATAGGGACCCTGTCTCCAGTCCATCGCTGTGCCCTAACACTGTGCCCAAAGCATAGTATATGCCCACGAAGTATTTGTGGATCCACTGAGCTGACTTGATATAGGGCCTGGGGTAAGGTCTTATAGAACCCAAACGTATCAGCCTCTGTCTAAGGAGCTGAAGTCATAAATTGACAGACTGTGAAATATAAAAAGTGAAACTTAAAGATTTTGGTAGCAATGAATCCAAACTTCCTGCCTCCCACGGAACTAAACACAGGGGTTTATGGTGGAAGGAGGGAAGCCCCCTACCCTCTGACTCAGGTATCAAGAGGCAGGCCCTGGGTTGCTCTCAGTAGCATGCTGATGGCCTCCCAGCCCCCTCTGCCCAATGCCTCAACCCTGCCCGACAGGAAGGGACTGTGAAACCTCAAGCTCTTGCCTTGAAATTAGAGGCATCTACACCTGGAGCTTAGGAACTTTTGCCACATGTAATTATTGGCCTGAGACATCAGTCACCTTCAAAAATTCTGTGCTGACAGAGGGCAAAAGAAAAGCATCTAGAATATCAAAAGGTAAAGGGTCCAGATTAAAAAGGGAGAGGCAAGGAGGGCTTTTCCCAAGTCATAGCCTTTAATTGACTCCAGTCTCTGCTGAGCACCTTGGCCTTCTTTGTCAGAATGCTGGGAGGTGGGCTGGGCTCCACTGACACGGGTAACTCGCTGCAGACAGGCCCAGCCAGCAGACACATCTCCCGGAGAAACGTCCCCTCACTGCCATGCTGGGGGCCACGAGCAATCAACATCTAGAAGTGACAGGTCTGTGGCAAGAACAGTCTTAGAAGCTGGGATGGGTCTGGAGCATAGAGGTAGAGGACGGTCCCGTCCTCCCTCCTACCCCTGGAAGTGACAGACTACAGAAAAACCACGAGAATGTCAAAGGGTGAGATGCCAGGCCTGGCCCTTGACAAACTCTGGGCCAAAGGGAGGCTGACTGGCTGGCATTTTTAATTCAAAGGTCAGTTGAGCAAATTTCACAAGTCGGCTCATTCCTCTGCGTCCTAGTTTACCAATCTGTGAAGTGGTTCTAGAAAATTATCTGTGTCTCTGCCCTTCACTCCCACTTTAGAGCACAGGCATATTTTTAAATAAAACAAGACCTTCTCTTCTCAGAAAGATTGCACGTGTAGTTTCCGTCAGCCTCCAGTTCAGTGCAAACGCAGCTTTCCTTTGCACTATTTCAGATATAAAGAAATCGCAGGCTGCCTTGGAAGGAAATTAAAAAGACAAACCAGAGTAATTCCTCCAGAAAGCCTTAGAAACCAAAGTCCTGCTTATTCTGCGTGGAGAGCACAGGCAATGAGGACACATATTTCAACTTTTTTTTTTTAAATGTTACATTAGCATTGTACTTTCCTGCAAGGAAGTCCAAAAATGAACCAAAGGACTTTAGAATCGCGAATGAAGGTGCTGCCTATTAGTCTATCAGAACACTGCAAACCGCGTCCACCCCACCCCCCCCACCGCGCCCCGACTGTGGACAAGCCTACCATCTTCGATTTGTCTCTCTGGTTGGCATGCGGGACGCAGCACAGCGGAGACGCTCTGTAGGATCGGCCTGTCAGATCCTTTGAGTTCATATAGGATAAAAACTGGTATCAAAAGGAATGTCAAGCAAAGAAATCTAAATAATTAAAATCTGTTTAGTGGCTATAGACATCATCTCTTTCTCTTTGCATTTCTGTCCCTAGCTTTTTCTTTATCTCTGAATTCCCCACCAACCCGTGGGACTTTGCTGGGCAAAACCCAGTTCTCCTCCGGTTGCTGCGCTGTGCTTATTAAATGTGGATGAATGTCAATGTCACCCAGCTCATTAATAATTGATTTCCAGCCCTGTCTCTATTTGCAGAGCAGAAGCCACTTACGGAGTCTATTATTCCAACTCTGTGTGTGGGTCATGGGGCCAAAGAGGTTCCACCAGGGGTAACCTTTGTTGACAACCATCACCATGGCAACTCCACACATCTCCAGCCTCAACTCAGATGCCCACGAAGGTGTCAAGTCCTGCCCTGCGCTGGGGACGGGGCTGGAGTTTGCCGAGCTAAATGTCTATACGAGCAACACTGCTGGCAAAATGGGATTTTTCCGTTTTAATTCTGGTCTTTGTTGAATAGCATTGCCTTCTTTAACGAACACATTTGGAAACGGTCATGGAAAAGGGCATTTTCAGATTTTAAAAAACAAAACCCTGTTTTTCCTTCTGTCTCCTCGGGCAAAAAATAAAGACAAAGTAAATCTCCCTCTGGCTGCTTTTTAAATTAGGTCATTTTAAATCAATGAAACCTATATAATCCCGGAATAACCGATGGTTTCCTTTCCACCCGACCAAAGGCTGCAAGCTTAGACGGGAAGAATTACTGTTTTGCTTTTAACCAACCTATTAATATTTTGTCCTACTAGCCACGCTTCCTCTATCCCTCTATCCCTTCTTTGAAGATTTCCCCCCACTAAATTAATGTTTGACAATTAAATGAAGCCAACGGAGAGTTTTGAAAGATCCACACAATTACGGATTGGGTGGGCGTGCAGAGCCTTTAATTTAAGTGGGAAATGTTTCCCAAATTATGGCCTGAGACCTCACAGCTAATTACGTAATTTTTGGCATCTGAAAAAACATAAGCTGAGAAAACGCAAACAGAATCACACTGATAATGAGAGAGAAAAACCTGGAAGTGGGTCCATCTATTATTTTAGAAAATAAAGCTACTAGATACATCAAGGAAGACTCCATAGCAGAAAAACAGTGCTCGAACTCCACGTGGTTTGAGAGATCATCTGTCCTATATTTGTCAAGTTGAGGCAGGGTGCTTGATTAAACAAGACCACACATTTGCGAATTAGTGTATATTTCACCCCTGCTTGCCAATTTTCTAAGGCACTTTTTTTCATATTGAAGGCTCTGCTAAGTCCTGCAATGAAATAACATATTTAATTTGTAGTCCAAAATTGGCCAAATTTATGTGATTTTATAAAAAGAATACTTATTTAAGTAACGTTTATTGAAACAAAATCAAAAATATTTTAAAGTACTTATTTTATTTTTATTTTTTTATTTTTATTTTTATTTATTTTTTTTTTTTGCGGAGCACAGGCTCCGGACGCGCAGGCTCAGTGGCCATGGCTCACGGGCCCAGCTGCTCCGCGGCATGTGGGATCTTCCCAGACCGGGGCACGAACCCGTGTCCCCTGCATCGGCAGGCGGACTCTCAGCCCCTGCGCCACCAGGGAAGCCCTAAAGTACTTATTTTAAATAAATAACACTGATTTAATACATCCTGGGGAGACTTTTATTTTTTTAAGTAAACTTTTTGTGCTCCTGTGCAACCTGAATTTCTCCAAATACACTTTAGAAAACGCTGGATGAATTCTATGCCTTATAAACAAAGACACTGAGTCCCAGAAAGAGCATCTAAAGGGGTTCTTGGAGGAAGAGAAGGGTGGATCACAATATTCCCAGGCCAATGCCCTCTGGATCAGAGCTCACTGATGCCCTACCTGAGAGATGAGAATATACCACGGAGACAGACTGGATTCGAGGCCATGACTGGGATAAGTCAATGTGCCTTTCTGTGACATCCTCAAAAGAATGCGCTCTTGAAGTGAGAAGATAGAAGGTACTTGGGGGAATTGGGGTCATGTGCACTTGGGAGACTGGGGCACCAGCTCATCAGAAGAGGTACCTCCTTCTCACGTGGGAGTCATTTCATACTGTGCTCGTCTACTCTGGCTAATGATAACTTGGAGTGGTAGGAATGTTCCAGACTGAGAGCTAGGAGACTAGGCTGGTGCTATTTCAGGCTGATCTTTGCTACAAAATATGCATGTTGAGGTGGCTGGGGGCAGGAGTAGGGGTAAGAGGTAGCCCATCCTCACTTGGGAGAAGAAAAGATAAGATTTAATGAAAGCTTTGCCACTGACTCGTTTTTTGCTTAGGACGTGACTTTTAATCTGAGGTCTTAGATTCTCCATCTGTAAAATGAGGGAGGTGAACCCCAGTATCTTGAAGGCCCTTCCCAGCTTTAACATTCTTTATCCTACTCTCCTGGGAGTGACACTCAAAGCCACATTCACACAATGACTATACCATGAATAGCTGCTTTTAAAGTCAAAACCGTCTTCTCTGAGAAAGAATCGTCTTTGTTTCTTTAAAGAGCAAGGTCAGTTCAGACCAGCACCCCACAGACCAAATGCTTATGCAAAGCTTATGCCTTTTCTGGGAGGCACTAGGGCAATCCTGTAAGGGCTGGCTGTTCCTTACTCTGCAGAGACTTTCAGATAACAGCTTCTCTTGTTATAGTCTGGCTCTCACTCCCTGTGAAGAAAAGCAAGAGGTGCAGATGTGCAGAAGCCAACAAATACATATATATATAAAGTTTTCTTTGGAAGAAAATTTCAGAACTCAGAAAAGTTAGGTCCCAAGTCCAAGTTCAGCTCAGGTCTTCCTCCTGATCAAAAGTCTCCATTCCTGAAATGCTATCTGAGAGAAAACAACTTCGTTCAGGACATCAAGCCGTGAAGTCACCAAGTTTTGAAGAATATCAACCTCCCAGACCGCCATCTGTTATGCAAGCTACACGCAACGAATAAGGTTGCTAATTTTTTTTGGCAAGAACTTCAAATTCCATGCTTTTACAAATTAAGATGACAAACAGCTTATTTTACAAACACTTTGGGCCAGCAGAAAACAGTCCGGTTCCCCCAGCAAAACCACAGCTTTGATGAGAGGTCTGAGGCTGTCAAGTTGAGCCAGTGGTGCTTGCCGGGATTTGGACCCTGCATCCAGGCTGACAAGACCCCTGGTGGTGGGGCTCCTAGAGGAAAAGTCACTGACTTTTCATTTTAAACAAAAGCTAGGAACGATCGTTCCCGTTTTTGTTCTTAACTAGCTTGTGCAACTGATCATCTCTGGTAAGGAAAGTTCACGGGACAGTTTAATGATTCATCAAGAGCAACTTTCATAATCTTTATATTGCCTTCTCCAACGTAAAAATTGGTCCGTTTTCAGCACATACCATGCACAGAATTCAAAAATTGTACAGGAAAATTGTACATTTCTACACAAAATGGGTTGTTTAGAAAGCCAGACAAGGACGGCCATTTGCTTCCAGATAATAATACAGCAGGAATGTTTTTGCCCTGGCTAGTTTCATAGACCTTGGAAATAGACAAGTCAATGTGCTAAACGCCAAGTCAGTTTTGTTTGAATCGATTCAGCCCCAGACATATTGAGTTTTAAATTTTCCCAATACCAAGCTACCTTTTATTGAGCACCTATTATTTTCTAGGCACTATGAAAAGCAGTAACATGTACCATCTTTAATTCCTCACAGCAATCCGGCATAGTCTATATTTTAAAACTCATTTTATAGTTGGGGAAATTGAGACTCAAAAAGCCTAAACACTTATCCAAGAGCACAAGACTTGTTCTATGAAGCCAAGATTTGAATCCAAGCCTGCAGAGCTGGGTTCTTTCCCCTATATTCTGTAGGAGAAGCCAGTTCTGGTTCCTTTTACCACAGCTAGAGCAGCGCTCACCATTCCCTTTGCCATTTTAATGCCAAAATGCTAAGGCCATGGAAGATGGTATCAAAAAGAGAAAACTGCCCAAGATGGTCAATGTGGCTCATTAGAGAGCTAATGACTGCCTGGAGATCTGTATTCACTGTGGCTCAGTGAAAAGAAAGCTGGCCAGTTTGGGGGATACCAGCCATGGGAGAGGAGAGTATTGTTATCTGTATCATTTTTTTTCTGACTCTGAGCTACAGGATACTATCAGGACCAAAATTCATCTCCTTCTCTCAATCTTGTTCTTTCTCTCATGCCTTGAAAAAGCAACAGTCAGTGACTCCATGACATATTCCACCAAACTTTACTTCCCCCAGGGAATTACTCTAGCAGTAAAATAGTCAAGAACAGGGGGAAAAAAAAAAAAAAAGATGGCACAGATCTTCTTTCATAGAAAACTGAAGAGCCCTGAGTGCCCTCCTAATCATTTCCCCCTTTGCCCCTTCTCACTGACAGCTGCTCTGGGTCACCTTTTCCATTCAGGTTTCTGTCTATGTCAAGGTGACTCACAGCTTGCCTACCAGCAGACCAGTTCTCTCTTGCCTGACACCAAAAGGAACGTTCAAAGACTTCTCCGAGTCTTCTAATGGATTCCACTGTGGCCCATACTTGCCTTCCTTCTGCATCCTATTTCCACGCAGAAAGGCGTTTGGTCTTCCTACCCAATCATATATAGTCACTCTTGTCTTCTGTCCCTTAGGGTAGGGCACCCTCTCTAGAGGTCCCTCCAGGGCTCTGTCTGTTGGGACAGTTTCCTAGTTCCCCTATCTGCTCAAAGCTTCTGAATTGATGGTATTCCTCTGCAAGCCCAAGATGATCCCTTCTCCTGGCTTGCCTTCTCGACCTCCTGTGCCCTTTGTGTTTAATCTGTCCTCTCATCTGTCCCTGAACTCCATCAGACCTCATCTCTGGGGGAAATGCAGGAGCAAGGCTGAAAAAACAACAGGGGCTGCTGGGGAGTTGTTTGGGAGGAGAGCAGCCGCAGAGGGCTGTCCACGCGTAAGCAGTCAGATATCGGAACTTGGAGGGAGAGCTTTAGGGAGACAGGGTTTATATCCGCCAGCAACATCGAGGGCCGGAGCTTAGACTAATAGGAAGAAATAAAAATGGGAATGTTTCGGCTGGACATCAAGAAAAACATCCTGATGAAAAGGGAAGGCTCCCACGTGGGGGATGTTCTCATAAAGATGAGTGAGTGGCCAGGTCACTGCTGCGCTCAGCTCCAGCGGGTTATAAACAAGGCCGTGCTGCCTCGGGCGAGTTGGAGCCTGGCCTCCCTCCAGTTTCCTTTCCCTTGGAGAAGACCACGGAGGTGGGGCATGCAGATAGATCATGCAATGTGTGGCCAACCTCGGTTGTAAGAATCAGGAGGCACTTAAGCTAAATCAAGAAAATGGGAGTTTGGGCAAGCATTCTGCTGGTCTTGGGGAGAATGTCATATGTCATATTTGGGACTGAAAGAGGATCTGACAAGTGCCAGGAACTAGGACAGCACGAAACCCCTCTCTCCTGCGGGGGTTGTCCCCGTCTGCCGTTTGATCCTCTCTGTGGACACTTTTTTCCTGGTTCCTCATGCTTTCTGCATCCACAGAGCCTCAGCCTGCATGCAGTGGCTGGCCTGGCCTCTCTTGCCTCGCCAGCCTTGCAGCCTTACCCTCATGGCTAATCAACTCTACCTCCCCTCTATTCAGAGTCCCAAGAACAAGAAGCTGACGCACCCATATCACTGGTTCCTGGAAGGCCAGCTCACAGGTCAGCAACCAGGTGCCCAGCCCTCATCCAGTTAGTGATGGCTGAGGTGGGGCTGGGCAGCGGGGTCTACACATGGTTGCCTAGGGCATAGGAGCCGTGGATGGGGAATGGGGGGTGAGCGGGGGATTTAGAAAGCGATGTGGGCCTTAGAAACCACCAGACCTGTCTGGGCCTACCTCTCCCCTATTTCAAGCACATAACTCAGTCCTCCAAGCTCCAGGTTTCAGTCTCCCCATTAGAGCTAGACCCCCTCCTGAGCTCCAAGGCCCTCCTGCTTGGGTTGGGCGACTGCTCAGCAGATGGAAAAAAGGCGACCTTCCCACTCACACATATGGCCCAGCGACTGGCTATGGGGTTTATTGGGTCTCAACAGCAGCCTTTTATCAGTGACGGATGTGCCATTTGTTCCCCCTCCCCCTCCCCCCAATTCTGCCACACCTACCCTTTGCTCCTGGCTGTGAAGAGGCCAGTCCTTCCCCACCTATGATGTCCCCCACCTCCCCGTGTCAGAGGAGGGGGTAGTGAGGGGCACCCTCTGTGAATGGTCTGCTGGGGGTTGTTTTCCTCTCACTTATCTGAGTCACTTAGGATAAATCTGAATTCCAGAATGTTTGCCAGATAGTGGCTCCTTGCTTGAATCTCCCTGGATTCATTAAAGAATTCAGCTTCAAGTCAAGGAACCACTTCTGAGACCCTTACCCGGGCTGAGGAACAGGGTGGGGGATGGGGGAGACAACACTCCCCACTATTCACCACCACAATATACAGGTCGCCACAGTGTGCCAGCCCCATGAGAAAGGACTCATTGCTGCCCCATTAAACAGATGAAGAACTAGCTCTCAGGAAGTTCAGCTACTTTGTCCAAGGTCTTGTGATTAGTGCCAGGCGTGAGATCTGGCATCCATATTAGTCTTTACTAAAGGTATATCACTTTTGTAGGTCAAGATTTTTTTCTTTTTGGGGGGGGGGGTATGCACGCCTCTCACTGCTGTGGCCTCTCCCGTTGCGGAGCACAGGCTCCGGACGCGCAGGCTCAGCGGCCATGGCTCACGGGCCCAGCCGCTCCGCGGCATGTGGGATCTTCCCGGACCGGGGCACGAACCCGTGTCCCCTGCATCGGCAGGCGGACTCTCAACCACTGCGCCACCAGGGAAGCCCCCAATTTTTTTTTTTTTAGTATAGCATCGTTTACTATTTTATTGTACATTTAATAAAAAGTAGAAACACACACATATCCCCTCCCCCGACATCATCAGGGAGGGCTGTTTACATTTTTCTTAATGCAGATCTGGCCAACTTTTGTGGCTGTCATTGCCATGTGACTGTTACATAGTATAAAATAGCTCCTGTTTTTCTCCACTGTAGTACTGCACCTTCATTTGTACTGTTATCATTTTGATGGCTGTAAGAGTGCTTTCTCCAAAGGACTTCTCCTCTCCCGTCTCATCAGTCACCAAGTCCTGCTGCTTTTATCTTCAGAATGTCTCTGGGATGTGGTCCTATTTCCCATCCTCACCGCCACAGCTGCCATATCTCTCTCCCAGACTCCCTCATGGATTCTAACAGGGCTCCCTGCCTCCAGCCACGGCACCCTCCCCAGCCACACTGCAAATTCCAAATGGCAACCAGAGGGCTCCTTGCAAGGGGGAGATCCAATGATATGACTCCAGAGGGAGGGATGGAAGGATGGAGTGATGAGAAGCAGAGAGCCCTGAGGATGTGCAGTGAACACTGACACTGAATCTCCACAGAGCTGCAGAAGGACAGGGACCACTATGCCTGGGACCAGGTGGATGGGAACAGAGTGCAGCCGGCCTGAGCACCTGAGGAGCAGTTCATCCTCCTCTCGGTGGGACTGCCAAGGACAATCTGCTCCCATTGGCAACTTTCTTCCCCAAGGAGCACTCGGTATCAGCAAATCTCTGCCCTCCAGGAAAGAGCTTCCGTACGTGTCACATGGAGCAAAAACAGTACAAAGATGGGACGAAGAGAAAGTAGTCAAAGGTAGAAGCAAACAGAGGACAGCAAGCTGTGCTCACACCTACTGTGCCAAGCTATGGCCCACTGGGCCGAGGTCCTCCCGCCAGTGTTGTCAGAAGCACAGCCCAGAGTTCTGGGGTGTGGTTCAGAGTGCGGGGGCACAGCTAGGTGTCCCCGTCCCCCGTTCCTGGAGGAATCCAAGGGCAGGGGAGTCAGGTCCATTAGGGGGCCCTGAGTCCCCTCACCCTGTTTTCAGTGCCCTCCTTAGGGGCTCTGAGCATTCACTGGCTCAGCACACACAGGGGCCCTCAGTGACTGTTTCTGCAGTGAATAGGTGGAAGGAGGGTAGAGCGGCAAGTGAGGACCCGGTGGCCCGGAGCCAGGCACCATCAGCAGCTATGTAGGTAAGGGGCAGCCTAGGAAAAGCTTCAGATGGGTGTGGGGATCCAGACGCCTGACGATTATCAGTTTATATAATGAAAGCAAGAATAACAAAGGCAGCAGCTACCCAGGAGCCAGGTGCTGTGCAAGGCTCTTCACTGCCATCTCATTCCAGACGCTCTGGCCTCATGGCTGTTCCTTCATAAACCAAGCTGGCTCCCACCTCAGGGCCTTTGCCTTCCCTGTGCCCTCTGCCAGGAGCACTGTTCCCTCGCCTCCGTCAAGTCTTTAAATCACATTCCAATGAGACCCTCCTTGATCACCCCATTAATCCTGTTCCTCCCCCTCCCCCTCCCACCCCTTCTCTGGGCTGCATTTCTCTCCAAGGCATTTACATCATCCTCTGACACACGACATCATTTCCTTATTTATCATATTTACTGTCTGTCTCGTCTCTTCCACCAGAATCCAGGCCCCATGAGGGCTGGGATTTTATTTTGCTCATTGCTCTATCTCTAGGGCCAAACACAGTGCCTGGCACATAGAATTTGCTGAGACATCTGCTGAATGAATCTTACTTAACCATCACAATGACACTGATAAAACCAGGTGTTGTATCTCTTCCCGTTTCACAGATGAGAAAACTGAGGCTCAGTGAAGGCAGGGAACTGCCTAAGTGAAAACAGCTAGTAAGTGGTGAGGAAGGAACATGTGTGTGCGCCTAGGTCTCTCTGATACTCGAGAGCAGTCCCCTCCCCACACCCAAAAGAAGAGTTTGGGCTTGGTGACTTCTGAGGCTCCCTCTCCTGACTTGTGAGGGGGAGTCACAAGTGGTTTAAGGAATGAGAGTTTGAGTCCCGTTTTCCCTACTCAGCCCTGGGGCCTTGGTACCCTTCTCAGCGTCTCTGAGCCTCTGCTCCTCTGCTGCAAAATGGGAATGACAACAGCGCATCTCTACAGGAGAGTCATCAAGAAGCCAAGATGCACATAAAGGGCTCTCACGGTGCCCCGCACAAAGTGCACGTCACGGTCGGGTCTGCCGAGGCCTAGGACCCTCTCCCTACTCACCCTCGCCCTGCTTCTTTCTGTCCAGCTCCACATCACTGAATCTCCTGGGGCAGGGAAGCACCCCGCTCCTGTTATCCTCTGAAGCAGCCAGGTCCTAATGGTTTAGCCTCCGAGAGGCGGGGTAGGGCCCAGTGGGCCATGTTTGCAGCCCGGCAAATGTTCCTAGAGCCTTGTTTTTTGTTCTGTTGCTGGGCCATTTGTTTTTATAGCTTATCGTTTTCTGCAGGGGGGCTTTGAAAGGCTGCCATTGCTCCAATGGATGTTTCCGGTTTGCCTCCATCAAGCCACATTTAATGAAAACCAGTTTAAGGTCTTCTTTCTCATAAAATGTCTCAGGGTTGCTCCTGCAGCTCCTCTTGGGAAATAATGAAGATGAGCGCTCCCCGCTTGGGACAGCAAACCCTCAGCCGCGGGAGATGCTCTGTCCCCAGGAAGTTTCAAAGACTGGAGGAGAAAAAACAATCCAGTGCAGCCTCTACTAGGGGGGAGGAGAGGTGAAGCCTGGGGATCCTGAACGTTGCAGACAAAGGCAATGGAGCTGGGTTCCTCGTCCCCTCTCAAGGAATTGTCAGACCGAAGAATTTTTGCTCTGGGAAGGGGTAGTCTCTAAGCCCCTCAATAAACACTTGCAGTCCAGGGAAGTGAAAGACCTAAGATCACACAGCACAGTTCGGTTAGTTGGAGCAGAGCTGGGAATAGAGGCCAGTTCTCCTGGGGAGGACTCCATGAGCCAGGGCCAGGGGACCTCCTTCAGGCTGTCAGGCCTAAGCTAGGGTCGGGGATATCTGATGAAGATCTGACAGGTCTGCAATAGGGGCCGGAAGTAGCTGGAATACAGTTTCACAGACAGCAGGAGGCCTCCTCTGAATATAAAACACAAGGATTTCAGATGCATGTGCTTGAATGCACTGGGGCCCAGGCACTGGTGGTTACCAGCTGATATAAACACCCACGGGCGAGATCTGGTTCTCCCCAAACATGCCGCGTGGGAAAGGACCGACACAGCATAGCAATGCTCTTCTCCTGGAGATACGGCTATTTTTCTCCTTTCAGATTACCTTTGTGGTAATAAATCATTTTGGAACTACTCTACCAATTGATTGTTTTGTCAATTGTTGCAGGAGATAAAAGGGTTCAGTATAGCTGATTGATTTGGGTTCCTTGCAAAAGTGACATGGACTTTTTTCCCTAAATGTGTCTCCACATTTACTTCTAATTTGCCCATTACTCTAGCTGCCACACTTGCTCTCACTGGAGCCCTCTCTTCTGGGCAGGAAAAATAAGAGCAGAAAAGAAATGGCCACGCTGGAGCCTCTCCTGTGGACCTGACAGATGTTATGTCAGCAAAGATGTTGATGTGGGGTGGGGGTGACCTGGGAGTGGAGGCAGCCGGGTTCTCTCTCTGCTCCTATCATAGCACCCCAAAGCTGTGTGTCCTTTGATAGGTCATTTGGCCTCTCTGGAACACTTTTCCCACTTCTGAAAGAGGAGGTTGGTTCAGATTAGGGGTCACGACTGTACAGTGTTTGCTTGGGCAGTAGGCGGGCAACAGTCCTGTCGTGGGAGTGGGAGGGACTGTGGCAAACTGGGAGACCGTTCCTGCCCTGACGGAAGGGGCGGCCAGCTCTCCGCTCCAGCCCATGTTGTTTTCCACGCGTGGAGATTCTTAGCGGCCAGACTACCCATTTTTCAAAAGGAACTAAAAATCTAGATTTTTATTGGAACAACCAAGTTCTAAATCTTGGCAATAAAATCAGATGTTTCAAATACCATGCACACAGGTAAAAAAAAAAAAAAAAAAATCCAATTGTTGATCTCTAAAGTAACCCTGGGTTTAAAACTCTAGAATCCATACTCATTTATTACCAAAAAGCAGAGGGTGTATAAAACAGAGCTGAATTTGGTTGTACAAGAGAGGAGCTGGAGTCCTGAATTCACCACTTAACCCGAAGCACCCATCACCTCCAGTGTCTGAGCTCCTCGTCTATGAAACGGAACAAGATGGCCTGCCCTTTGTTCCCGCAGCGCGGTGGCGGCGTGAGGATTAAATAGGGTCTCTTGTGCGGAAGGACTTTATAAAGGGTAGGGTGCCATGCCCTGGCTATTCTCATTAAAAATTCTTCTCACCACTGGGGACCCTGAGGCCTAAACTTGGAACTAAGCAGTCATCTGCGAGGCGAGGCTGCTCTCCCTAAGCAAAATGCCTGAGACAATATGGAAACCAGATGCGGAGCAAACACCGCCTTACCTTTTTTTTTTTTCAGTGCTTTTGTAACGTTTCTAAGTCATTCCACATTCATGAGCTCTGCTATCACTAAACTCACAGCTGCTCTGCAAGGCTGTTAGATCAGGTATTATTACTTTCCAGATGGGGAAACTGAGGCTCAGAGATAAGAATGACTGGGCCAAGGTCCCAGAGGAAGTAAGTGAAACAAGATGGAGACCCTGTGGCCTAGACAGCTTCTGGCTGGCAATCCTTTCTGGGTGGCTGGCTGCTTGCAAAAGACATACTTTTCTAAATACAGGCTTAACATGTACGGTCCTGCCCTCGGTGAGCACTAAGGCAGCTGAAGCATCTTGGTAAATTTCATTTTCAGTGGCAGGAGTGACAACGCTAAAAGGAACAGCTGCTTCCGCCACTATCACTCTTGCAGCCTGTAGCCTGGAGAACTGAAGACACCCACTGGGCGCCCTCTGCAGCTTTACCAACCCACTAAACCTTAGTCCAGGGTCATCTTTCCTAAAGGCAAGACATTTCTCTCTCTCGCTCTCCCTCTCTCACACTCACACACACACACACACACACACACACACACACACACACACTGTTACTAGAAAACTTTTCCATGGCTTCTTACTGCCCATCACGGTCTGAACCATACTCTTCACATTCTTTGCAGCACAGCTTCTAGCCTGGCCCAGCCTGATGTCCATACTCTTCACATTCTTTGCAGCACAGTTCTAGCCTGGCCCAGCCTGATGTCCATGCACCTTTGGCCTCTGCAATCTTCCCCTGCCTTATGCTCCTCCCCTCTCCCCCTGGCCTTCCTGCAGTAATACTTACCTTCTTCCCTCTCTCTTCAGGGCCTTTGCAACACCTGTTCCCCCCTCAGCTCAAGCATCACTGCCTCCAGCATGCCCTCCCTGAAGCCCCTATTCTTGGTCATATTCCTTCGCGCAGATCTCTCATAGAATCCTGGTCCTTTACTTCAAAGGCTTTATCCCAATTTGTGAGTATACGTTCAGGAGTGCGATGATCTCATTTAGTTCCATCTCTTCCACTGAAATCTAAGCTGCTGGAGGGCAGTGGTCTCATCTCTTTGTATTCAGCATCATAACTCCAACGCCAAGGATGGTGTACAGTAAATATTTGTTGAATCAGTGCATAAATAAATATGTGAATTAGGCTACACTCACTATCTCATTTAATTCTCTCCAAATTCTATGAAGTAGATTCTATGAAATATTCCTTGTTGTAGGTGGGGAGACAGAGTCTACAAAGTCATACAGATAGTAAGAGATGCAGGTGGGATTCAGCCAGAGGTCTTCCTAATTTCCAAATTTTCAAACACAGACTATTTAACAAAATAGTAAGAGTAAACCTCTGTATTAGTCAGGGTGCTCTAGAGAAACAGAACCAACAGGATGTGTGCAGTGTGTGTACGTGACAGAAAGAGAGAGAGAAGGAGCCTGACCCTAAGGAACTGGCTCATGCAGTTGTGGAGGCTTGGTGGATCTAAAATCTTTTAGGTGAGGCCGGCAGGCTGGAAATTCAGGGGAAAATTGAAGATGGGTCCAAAGGCCATCTGTTGGCAGAATTCCTTCTTGCTTAGTGGAAGTCAGTCTGTGTTTTATTAAGGTCTTCAACTGACTGGATGAAACCCACCCACATTATGTAGGGTAACCAGCCTTACTCAAAGTCCACTGATTTAAATGTTAATCTTATCCAAAAAAAAAAAAAATCTTCATAGAAACATCCAGAATAATGTTTGAAAATACCTGGGCACTGTGGCTCAGACAAGTTGACATGTAAAATTAAGCATCACAACCTCCATTCACCCATCATTCAGATTCAGCAATGATCAAGAAGTTGCTATATTTGCTTCAGCTAGCCTTTTGTCCTTTCTTTTTCTTTCTTTTCTTTCTTTCCTTCTTTCTTTCTTTCTTTTCTTTTTCTTTCCTTCTTTCTTTCTTTCCTTCCTTCCTTCCTTCTTTCTTTTCTTTTCTTCCTTCCTTTTTTTTTTTCTGTTGGTGAGTGTTTTGCAACATGTCGCTGGCCCTCTATCGTTATACCCCAACCTACTTTGTAACTCAAGCCTGCACCGAATGACAATGCCTGCCCACGGTCCCCTGCACCTCCAAGAGCGGGGTCCCATCCTCAACTTGGAGCAACCTGGTCTCTCAAAATGCAGAGAGGAGGCTTCCCAGGGCTCAGGGCCCAATCTCCACTACCTGGAAGGTGAGGTCTGATTTGTGGGACAATTTCCAGGGTCTCAGTGAGAAGTTTCCTCTACGCTCCAGCAAGTCTGCACGTAAATTGAGCTTGGCAGGGATGGGGTGGGGATGGGGGCAGGTAGCAATGCTTGCACCTTCTACTCCGGAAACTCACTCTCCCTTTTTCCACAGCCGTATATTATTTTCATTTTCAGGTTGCGCCCACCCGCTCCCCGTCGTTTATTGCTGTCTCCTTCCTCCCCCTCCCTCTCTTCCTCTGGCTTTGAGAGGTCTGGACTTCTGCACACTAGAGAAAGGGACCCATTCAATCTACTGTATCTACAAGCTTTGTAAACAAGGTACAGTGAGTGAATCATGGAAAAAATGTACTTTATGTGAAAAAGTTCATTATATGGCTTTGTTCTATTAAATTGCCTGGTGTGACTAACCCTACCCCGCGAATTTGGGAAAAAAAAAAAAGAGAGAGAGAGAGAGAGAAAACAAAGGGACCCCTGGAAATGCCCCACTGGTATCTATGTCCCGAAATTCCACATCAACATTCATATCATTTCTGTTGGTTTAAAAACACATGAATGGACTATTTCTCTAAGCATGAAATACAGGGACTCATTTTATGTTGCCTTCTAATCATCTCTTCCTTAAAAAAATTTTTTTACTTGTCCAAATAGATTTAGGAAGTAGGGTTAAAAACCCACCAACTGAATAAATTCTTTTCTTGAGTGGTTGAATAATTTGTAATCGTTCTTCTACTTTAGCATCATTTTTGTAACTTAATAATTTTGTGTTGTTATGATTGTGGGGCTTCCAGATTTTTCTATTTTTCTTATGATGATAACAACGAGTTATTAAAATGCACTGTGCTGAACGCCCTACATTGGTAATTTTGTTTTATCCTTACAACAGCCCCATGAGGACACGGAGGCTTTGTGGGGTTAAGCAACAGGCCCCAGGTCACAGCTAGGAAATGACAGCACTGAGACTCAAAACTTACAGCCACACCTCTGCATCATTTAAAGTCTAATTTTCCAAGTTACAAAAAGAGGGTTGGAGATCAAGACATACTAATGATAATGGAATTGGCTGAAAGAGGTTGGAATACTGGGTGACTTTCAGTTTCTTCTTTAGACTTTATTAAAATTTTTAGAGTTTCTAAAATGAATCATGGAATAGTGCCTTTATAAAGGTTTTGTCGGGGAAACAATGTAATCCTGCCTAGGCTTGTAAAGGGAAGACTGAATGTCTTCTATAAGGTGTCTCAATGCACCTGAGAGGAAATAATACAAAATATGCCTGATTCTTTGTATACTGCCAGAAAATGCAGTTTCAGGACACAGAGGACCCAGACTGTGCTGGCTGCCCAACTCCTCACTGTGATTAAATGGGTGAGCTCCTCCCCTTCCCTGGGCCTCAGTTGTTTCATGTGTACAAATGGGACTGATAGGTTGAAATACTCTCAAGGCCCTTCTGGCTGTAAACTTCCACGACCGAATAACTTAGATGGCTCTGTGTCACCAAATATTCAAAGACAATGCTTTATGGGAGCTCGTGATATCCTTAACAGGTAGAAGGAACTTTTAGGCATTTTCCGTCCTTTTGTTAATGTTTTCAAGACAGAGGTGCAGAGAGGGCCCCGAGGGATTAATAGCCAGGCTGTAGTTGGCCTCTTAGGGACTGTGGCAGGAGACACGGGCCTGTTTTCAGGACATATTAAATGGATGACATCCTCTCCTGGGGTCTGAAGGGTCTCAGGATGCTGTGATTGGCTCTTTCTTCTCCTGCTTCTGCAGGGACAGCCTTGGACTCTCCATTAGTGACAAAACAAAGCCACTTGCAAATTGCACGGTTGTGAATTTTCACTGTTGCTTCCCAGGAAGCTGGGTTTCCATGCCTGTGCCCCATGCGGCAGGTTGCCCCTGTTTTAAATCGAGAGTGAGGGCTGAGCCCAGGGGCACAGCCAACCTCACCTTGGAGCGCCTGGGTTCTCAAGGCCGGCAAATCTCTTTCCGCCCAAGCTCCAAGAGAGGCTGTAGCTGCTCTGCCCGCTAAGTCTTCAGTTCACCCACCCCTGGAAAGTAAGGAAGGGAGCCTTGGACTGCCTGTGAGGTGGGGCCTGAAGCCGGCCCAGAGCCCTGGCTCAGACAGAGACTTCACCAGTGATTCTGCGGATACCATTTCCCATCACCACACCTAGCTGCCTTGAAGAAATCGGCCCTGGATGCCGTGGAAAAAAATTAAAATGCAGGCACAAATAATAGTAATAATCCTAATAATCTGAGACCTGCCATCCTTGCTAACAGGACCATAAAGGGCATTTGTTTCTAATTAAACACCAAAACCCTAAACCTTTCAACTCTGCATCCACAACTACTGTAAATGTTTATGAAAAACGGGAAATTCTCGTTTAATTCAAACCATGCCAGAAATGCGTTTTCATTGTCTCGACTGGTGGAGAAACCCTGTCAGCCCCAGCTTGAGCACATCTGAGCTTTAAATTAAGAAGGGCAACCTGCCTGCGAGCAAAGCTGAGTCCTGGGCAAGACCTACGTGAGGAGTTAGGCCAGAGCAAAAGCCAGAGTGCTTTCCAGAAAGAGAAATGGGTACCAGAGGTGCTAACGTTTGGGGGGAGGATCACAGACACCTCAGAAATGGATCAGGCTGCCCAGCAAAATGGTTACAAGCACAAGTTCTAAAATCAGATAACTGGGGTCAACTTGTTATCACCTGGGTGATCCAAGACAAAATTGTTAAACTTTGTGGGTCTCAGGTTCTTCAAAGATCATTACGTTAATTGAGATCAAGCCCTAGCCATTGGCAGTGAGCAAAGCTGGCATGGTCCCCGCCCTCAGGAAGCCGATGGGCCACGCGGAGAAGCGGCATTAGTCAGATACTCGTCCCCAGCTCTGGGGTATCTCCTGGCAGCCCTTCTGAACCCTCATCAGTAAAGACCCCTAGAGTTGCTGAAATTGCCCCCACTCACTGAGGAAGCAGGTCAGAAAGGTGTCAGCAGGTGGGGAGCAGCCCTTTCAACAATTCCAACGTGACTGTGCCCCAGGGCCTGTGGAACCTTGAATGCCTTTCCAGAACTCACAGCACCCAGAATTCATCAGCACACTGATGTCCACCCCGGCTGTGGAAATTCCTAGGACAGGGGGCATCTCTGCCTTCTAAATCAGAGGATGCAAGTCCTGCCTTGGAGACAAACATTTCATTTTGCCTGAGAAAGAGCAAAGAAGAAGCCTCAAGGGCTCGCTTAGCTGCATTTCCTCACCCTTCATCCAGCCTTAAAAATTGGGGGATTTCCTTTGCAAGTCTTTGGGGAGAAGGCTTAGGACCTAAAATCAGGGGCTGAAGCATCCTTTCTCTCACTCTCTGCATATTCCCACTCTAACAATGTCAGCATTGGCCTTTCAAAAGCAGGGAGGTCCACCCTCCCACCTACCCAATAGGGTCGCATTACTGCCCTCTAGGAGGAGTAGAGGGGGCATAGGGTTTTGCCTTTTGACATCCAGTTACCTTACCTCCGGGAAGGTAGCCCAAATTCTCACCTCCTGCAGTTCTGTCCACATGTTCCACCCCCAGCTCTAGCCGTACAGCCTGGGACACAGCTTGACCAACCATAGTATGGTACACTCCCTGGCCTACAATGACTCAATCAGACCTAATGGGGTGAACTGAGAGTTTTACTCGACTCTTGGAAGAAAGGTGACTTCTCTTTGCCAACAGACCCGAACCTGGTGGCCATCTTGCTACCAGGTGGAGCTTGAGGGGGTAACCGATGCACAGGAAAGCACAGGCACAGGGTGAAGGGAAATGATCCCGACCACATCATTTGAGCCCCTGGTTCCCACCATGCCCGAGGGTGGGATCTCAATCTTCTAATGTCACAGGCCAATACATTCTCTTATTTGATTATGCGATTTTGAACTGGTTTTTCTTTCATTCACAACTGAAAGAGTTGAAAAAGAGAAGCGCTAGATACGTGATGGACAAGAGGCAAAGCCTATTAACCACACCTAACAAATATTTACCGAAAGCCTGTTATGCGCCTGGCACGGTGCGAGGTACACTATGGAACACCAGGACCCAAACACACACACAGGCCTAGAGTTCACAGTCTTTTAGGAGAGATGAGATATGAGCTTAAGTGACAGAAATATAAGGAAAAATGTGACAAAGGCTGCAAGAAAGGGGTAAGAAATTCTGCTGACACACGAGGAATGAGAGCCTTCCTCTGGCTAAGGGCCAGGAGCAGTATTCACGGAGCCGGCATTTCAGCGCCACTTTGAAGAGAGGTAGAATTTCATGAGCAGAATTTGGAACGGGAAGTGGCAGATAGCACCCCTGGTGGAGGGGACAGTGTGAGCAAAGGTGAGGGACACACGTTCTGGAGCGGCAGATACCACTGTCCCCACTGACAGGCCAGTACCAGGGAAAACGGGGAGCAGACGAGAATTCTGTGGGGACGTGGCCAGGGCTCGCCCTCCCTCTCAGCCCACCTCTAGTGTCTTTGTCTCCATCACGCAACCATTGTGGCTGAAATTCCGCCACCTTGGGCTGCTGAAGGCAAAGGTTCCTACAACAGATCTCAGCCTGCAAAGGACTCTAGCTTTTGCTATCCTGGCCACCTCTGGAGGGAATCCTTTACGTGTAGAGTAGTTGCCACGTGAGCTCTGCTCTCTCTGAAAGTTAAACAGTTCACTTGGCACTCTCCAAAGGCTGCTTCTAACATAAAGCCATGCAATGTGGGCAGGAAATCCACTTGGAAGGAGACCGGGAGGGGCACACTAGTCAAGGCCCTGCACGGGTTGGCCATACTAACCTCTTCTCACTCCACTCGTCTCTTGGCTTTCTGCATTCTGATGCTACCTCCAGCCACAGGGCCTTTGCACATGCTGTTCTCTCTGCCTGGAACTCCATCTCTTTACCTAATCAACTCCAACTTACCCTGCAGATCACGACTCAATTGCCACTTCATCACAAAAGCCCTCCTGGACCTCCAGAACTCAACTCCTCCTGGTGTATGAGTTAAGGGCCAGGATTCTTGTGTCCGAATGCCTGGGTCTGAATTCCAGCTCTAATGCTTACTAGGTGTGTGACCTTTCTGTGCTTCTGTTTCCTCATCTGTAATACAGGCATAATAATGGAGAGGCTCCATAACAGCAATAGCGTTAGCACATAGAGACACGTGGTGGACAGGAGCCGTCATCACGTGACTCCAGAGCGCCACTCTTTGCCTCTTCACAGATGTAACTTAATGTTTTCATGTGATCCTTTGATTGACATCTGTCTTTGCCAACTGAGTGACAGCCCCTTGACGCAGGGGTAATGTCTGCTTTTGCTCACTGTCATATCCCTAC
This sequence comes from Lagenorhynchus albirostris, assembly GCF_949774975.1. Taxonomy (NCBI): domain Eukaryota; kingdom Metazoa; phylum Chordata; class Mammalia; order Artiodactyla; family Delphinidae; genus Lagenorhynchus; species Lagenorhynchus albirostris. The sequence continues at coordinate 33,657,597 of NC_083104.1, read as the reverse complement.
CACTTGGTGCATTGCTTGGCGTATAGTAGGTGCTTACTAAATACCTCAGGAATGCAGTTATGAATGAAAGAATCCAGGGGGAATAAAAGAGAGATCCCAAATATTCTTATCATTTGTAGAATCCCTGATCTCAACATGTCCCTCCAAGTAACTCAAGAGCAAGATCTTGAAGTTGCAAACATCTGTTGTTTAAAAAGATGAAGAAAACAGGTTCCGGAAGATGCTCCAGCCACCAAATTCCCCTTCAGCCATTCATTTCCTCCTAAAAAATAGATACAAGGCTCGGAGTAAACGTAGCCAGCCAACCAGATGCAACACTCTGAATTCAGCAGAAGTCTGTCCAATGTGCATCAAATGACTATAATTCCTCCTCTAGCATCCCTAACAGTTGCTGAGAGATTTCTGTGTTTGTGGCCTTTGGCCCAGATTTTAAATAATATTATGCTTTGCTCTGTAATGCATCTGAGAGTTTACATGTTTAGGGTACATTTCTCTATGTGCCTCATACCATATAATGGGTCAAACTCTCCTCTGAGATCCACACTGGATCTCCAAAGTATGGAATATGTTATAGATCCATGGGTAAATAGTGGTTTCCATGCCAAACTTTTGATCCATCCTGTTCTGTGGTCCTCCAGAAAGCGTGGCTCAGATGGGAATGACCAAAAGTGAGCATGGTTTGCAGTGGGGGCATAAACATTTCGCCCTGCAAAACTCATCGATTTAGTCCTTACAGCAAGGTCTGGAGAAGCAGATGCCAAGTGAGCACTGACAGAAATGCAGGCAAGAGAGCCCGATGCTAGAGCTGCACCTTTGGACGGACTCTGATGTGCAGCTCCGTCTGGGCACTGGTTTCCCCGGAGCAGGGCTTCTTATTCTGCTTTCCCTTGTCCCAAGTGCCTGAGCCAGCCCAGCCAGGCTCACTTCATGCATCTCTCTGTAGGTCTGAACCACAGAGATGATGTTTTCCTTCCTGCATTATTCAGCCTTCTGAAAATTTTTCTGCATCTTTCCTCCTTCCTTCCAAAGACATGATTCTCGAACTCTGAGGTTCTGATTCATGCAGCATCCGTGGAGTACAGTTCTGAAGCACAGCTCTCCCCTCACAATGGCTTCTTACACAGAAGAAAGTGCTAGAGAGACAATAAGTGCATGCATATACCCAAAACCCACACACACCTTCCCTGCGACTGAAGCCATAGCCTCTCAAACCTTACCAACCTGAACTCCCACCTCTCTGGGGTTCCTATTTCGTTACCTTGTTTTAGGTCCCATATCTACCTGTTTAGCAACTAAATTGTTAGAAATCAATGCTAGAAGTCAGATTAGCTGCATCAGACAACACGTGTGTCCCTGAGAGACCCGGCTGGTGAAATGAGGCTGGAAAGGAGGCCCTAGTGGATGGGGCCCGAGCACTGAGGTGGGCTAGGTTTTCAGGGGTGAACCTAGATCCCTGCAAAACTCCACACAGAGGGGCCTCAGAGGACAACGCCTCCCGTGTATCCATCAATGTCCTCCTGGTCTTTGGCTCCTCTCCACTGGAGATGGAGAACAAAGAGAGAACAAGAGAGATTAATTTCTTTCTAATCCTTCCCTTCCAGCAAGGGCCTGACCACTTGGCTTGGCCTGTATCAGCTCTGTCCCGGGCAAGGCCATATTTCACGCCAAATCATCGGTCTCTAGGGGAACAATGTACCACCCCGTGGGGTACGGATGGCTGTCCTATCTCACAAGGGCCCACGGGGGCTGCTCAGACGTGATGTCATTCATCCTCGCCCTCCAGAGCAAGGTGGGGACCAAGAGCTTCATCTTGCCTGTGCTGGGAGGGAGCTTTAGCCCAGAGGCGAGGTGCCTCTCTTGAATCCTGCGGCACCAGGAGTGATGCCCAGGCCAGCCCTCCTTGGCTTCTCAACAGCACAGCTCTTCTTCCCGGCCCAGGCAGCATGGTGGTAACAAACTCATATGTAAATGAGTGGGCGTGGCTGTGTTCCAATAAAACCTTACTTACAAAAGCAGTGTTTGGCTCACGGGACATAGTTTGTTAACCCCGTCTTAGTATAAGGCCTGCCAGAGAGAGAGTTCCTGCTCAAAACATCGTCAGACTGAAGCAGGTTTCTCAGCCTCGGCACTATTGACATTTGGGGCCCGGTCACTGTGGTGAGGGCTGTTCTGTGCACTGTTTTAACAGCATCCCTGGCCTCTGCCTAAGATGCTGGTAGCAATTCCCCCTAAGTCATGACAATCAAAAATGTCTGCAGATACTGCCAAATATCCCCTGGGGAGCAAAATCGCCAGAAGTGGAGAACTACTAGGTTGGAGGGAACTTAGAGACCCTGATGCTTGAGTTCTTTCAACTGTTGTCCCCGCCCAGGGTAACCCAGGCTCGGCTGGCATACCTGCAGGCAGAGGGATACTGGATACTCTCACTTAGAACAGTCCACCTGGAATCAGACGATGCAAAGGGTGCCACAGCTCCTACTTACTGAGTACGTCCAACAAGCCGGGCTCTGTGCTGTGGGCTTTGTAGGTATCATCACAGCAACCCTATGAAGTGGGTACTGCTTGATCCCACGTTAGAGTAAAGCTAGAGGGACCCCAGATGACACAGCCAACAAGGGCAGAGGCTGGGCTTCAAACCCCTAGCCCATCTGCTCAGGGACCAGAAGACCACGCCCTCGGCCTCCCAGTCATCCCGATGTTAACTAGTATCTGCCTTCTTCACCCAGACTTTTTCTAACACTGACTGGGACTGGGGCCAGTTGGTTGTATCTGACGTCCTGCCTGCCTGCTCAGAATGGAGACTTGCCCACTCTCTGCCTGTGCCGGGCAGGGTAGATACAAGAGCTAGACTCCTCCAGGTCCACACTTAGCTGTTTGACCCTGAGCCAGTGCCCCATCCTCCTACAGCTTCATATGTCAGTGAAGTGAGAATGATCATCTTGCCCTTGAAAGGCTGCTGGAAGACCAGAAAGATAATGTAGGTTAAAGGCTTGGCAAAACCAAGCTCTGTAGACATATTGGATTCATTACTGTTACTGGGCTGACGATCTCTTTCTCTAGCGTGGCTGCTACTTCTGGACTGGCTCCCTCTCTAGCTTCATTCTAAGTTTGCATTTTTCATTTTGGGTTCTGGGATCCCTAAGCCCTTCTCAGAGGTTCCTTTGGGACTCTTCGAAGAGTGGCAAGTAGCCAGATCCCGGGTCCCCTTGGGCCATGCCCTTTACCCAGAGCACCTCTGCTTTTATCTTTTGTACGCATTGAGCCTCAACTTGAGATTCCTTTGGTAAAGTAGGCTCAGCTGCTAAATAGAGCGAAACACCATCGCTCTAGGGCTTTGCTCTCCAAGTGTGGCCCTTGAACCAGCACATCAGCATCTAGCCTCACCTGGGAGATCATCAGATTTGCAGAATGTCAGTCCTTATCTGCATTTTCATGACATACCCCAAGAGAAGCATATGCCAGGAAAGTCTGAGTGGCTGTGCTCTAGGGGTCCTCTGATGCAGGAATGCACATTATTGTACCCTCCTGGGAGCTCCTGCACTGGTAACAGGACACTGCTTTGACTAAGTCAATCCAAAGCTGCAGTTGGGAGAGCCTTTGGCTATGCAGAAATTTCTGTAGACTGTAACTGCATTTGTTCTAAGGGGATTAGATATAATATATTACTGTGTGGATTAAAGATGGCCATAAAAAGCGGAGTCCATTGTTCCACCCACTGAATCTGCTCTGGCCTGTGACTGCTTTGCCCCATGGAGTATGGTGGAAGTGATGCTATGTCCCAGATTCTATAAGAACTAGTAGCTTCTGCGACATCACTAATTATTAGAGAAATGCAAATCAAAACTACAATGAGGTACCACCTCACATTCGTCAGAATGGCCATCATTAAAAGTCTACAAATAATAAATGCTGGAGAGGGTGTGGAGAAGAGGGAACCCGCCTACATGGTTGGTGGGAATGTAAAGTGGTGCAGCCACTATGGAAAACAGTATGGAGTTTCCTCAAAAAACTAAAAATAGAGTGGCCATATGATCCAGCAATCCCACTCCTGGGCATATACCTAGACAAAACTATAATTCGAAAAGATACACACACCTCTATGTTCATAGCAGCACTGTTTACAATAGCCAAGACATGGCAACACCCTAACTATCCATCAACAGATGAGTGGATGAAGATGTGGTATATGTACAATGGAACACTACTCAGCCGTCAAAAAGAAGGAAATAATGCCATTTGCAACAACATGGATGGACCTAGATTATCATACTAAGCGAAGTAAGTCAGAAAGAGAAAGCCAAATACCATATGATATCATGTATACATGGAATCTAAAATGTGATATAAATCAACATGTCTAAGAAACAAAAACAGACTCAAAGATATAGAGACTTGTGGTTGCCAAGGGGGAGGAGTGGTAGGGGAGGGAAGGTATGGGAGTTTGGGATTAGCAGAGGCAAACTTATATATAGAACGGATAAACAACAAGGTCATACTGTACAGCACAGGGAACTATATCTAATATTCCGTGACAAACCACAGTGGAAAAGAGTATGGAAAAGTTACATCTATATATATATAACTGAGTCACTTTGCTATACAGAAGAAATTAACACAACATTGTAAGTCAACTATACTTCAATAAAAGTTAAAAAAAAAAAAAAAAAGAACTAGCAGCTTCTGCATTGGTCTCCTGGAGACCTAAACTGCCATGTAAGGAATCAGACTACCCAGATGAAGAGTCCACAGGGAAGGCTCTGAGAGTACATGGAAAAGAGGGCCCCAGCTGAGCCCAGCCTGCAGCCATGCCCACCAGGGCACCAGGCATGTGACTGAAGCCTTCTGGGACTCTCCAGCCCAGTCCAGCCACCAACTGAATATCACTGAGGGACCTCAGTCCACACCACATGGAGCTGAACTGCCCAGTGAAGCCCAAATAGAATTCCTGACCCCCCAAATTGTGAGATTTAAGAAAATGGTTGTTTAAGACACTAAGTTTTGGGGTAATTTGTTATGCAATGAGAGATAACTATTAGAAGAAGAATGAGGAAAATCTATCATTTGGTCAAAAGTCTTAGAAACTCAGGTTAGAAATATGATCAAGGAGGAACCAAATGGTCAGAAAGCCACTGTTGGGGCAGAGTATTTAGGTCATTGTCTTGGCAGGCTGTTGGCCTATTAAGCCCCTCACATCCCTTTTCTGAGTACACTGAACCTTGTCTCCCAGCAAGACTCAGGGCACCAAGTGAGGGAGGGCACTCCAGACTTTCCCCCCACCGTGGCTTGGGATGCAAACTTGAAAGACTGGCTTATCAATGGATCAATGGCTAAAGGCAAATATGATTTCATCAGTTCAGGCAGAAGGTTTAGATGATGTTGGAATGTTCCCACCAAGCTATTGCTTCTTCACTTAAAAAAAAAAAAAAAAGAGAAGAGAAAAACTTAGGCTAGAAATCATACATTCTGGGATGTAGAACAAGCTCTGTCACCTTGGATAGTGACAAGCTTTGTGACCTTGGGAAAATTTCTTGACATTCCTGGTTTTTAATTTTTCCATATGTCCACTATGGGTTTGTACAAGCTCACAGGTTTTCATATATAGTTCTTGGGAGTTCATGGAAGATCCTCAGAGACTGTGTATGTTTATGTGGGTTAGAAGCAGGCAAGAGGGAAAACTCAGCAAACTGTACTCTGGGTCCTCCAGCTTCATTTCAATCAAAGGAATTTACTAGCATTCAGTGGAATATTTAATGCGAAAATGAAAGCTAAAAACATTCCTGAATATCACCAGTCTTTGTGATTTGTAAGGGTCCTTCTAGAATCCTCATCCCTAAATTCTCCGTTCTTAATTTTGAGGGGGAGTGGGTATGGCAGTCGTGCACGTATTTCACCCACTGTAGTTTTCAGAAAGGTAGGCATGTGGGCCACTCTATTTTTTTTTTTCCTGCACAGTATCCACTCGCTTCTGCCCAAATTTCCTTTGGGAAACCACCCCTCCTGTACTCTCAGTCTAAGTAGGATATGACCATACATGGTCAGTCACAATGCAGCATCCTCTTGGCCATGACATATTTTTCAGCAATGGATAGGCATGGGTCCCAAACCCGTCCAATGAGCGTCTGCCCTGAACTTTTACTAGAACTGTTAGAAAAGTGACCATCTCTTCATGGGGCTGTAGGACGCCAGCCTGGAGCTGATAGCAGCCATCTTGCCTCCTCAATGTGAAAGCCAGCCTAAGAATGAATCCAACCCAGAGGAGAGAAGAGCCAAGAGATGGAGAGAGACACTATCTTGATGGCATCATATGAGGTTCTGGACGCAGCTACATGTGAAGTCAATAGACCCTTGGACCTTCTAGTTACTTAAGCTGAAAAATCCTGCTCTCCCCCTTCTTTTTCAATTAAGCCACTTTGAGTTGGGTATTTGTCACTTGAAACCAAGCATCTCAACTAACAGAGTAAGTACTTACAGCTTAATTGAATCTGGGGATGTCATATGAGAAAAGTCCAAGTGTTTTGCATACCTTGCCTGCAGAGAAAGCAACCGCCAAGGTCGGTGGCCTGAGAGTTTGTGCAACACCAAAGAACACCAAGCTCACCCAGCCCAGTTGCCCTCACATCCTTTTTCTCCCCATTTCTTTCCAGCTGTATCTTCTTTTATAGAGCTCATCTTTCTCCAGCCAAGACATCCAAAATGACATGCTATTGGAAGACATTTCTGTCCATGCTACTACCTGCATTTAAATTTCTTTGTTGTGTTTAAAAAAATGATCGTGATGTGATAGCAAATGAATGTTGGCAAATTACCAACTGACAGGCGTAAAATTTTATGAACATGCACATTCCAAAGGAATGTGGAAATAAGCCATCCACTGTAGTCCAGTTTGGCAGAAATGTTACAAAAATATAAGTTTGGCATATACTGTAATTCATTTAAAGATGCTTAAAAACCCATCCATCAACCTTGGACGGAAGGTCAAAGAAACATATGAATCCCAAATAAACAGTAACTGATGTACAAGGAAAAGGCCTGAATGTCAGCCCTGGATACCAGAGAGAACACACACATGTGAAGAAGATGGTGGTGAGGTCTGTTTGGAAGGCTGAGCTTCTAAACCTTCATCAGTGTTTAAAAAGAAATAATAACCACTTCTTAGCAATAAGTGGGGTGGACTCCTGCTTGCTGAATGGCCGTCTGAATTCTGCTCCTCGGAGAGAATTTTGCTAATGGACCGATGAGTACGCATCCTTAGAGTCTACATTTTTTACTTCAAGGACCATGCCTGTAAAAGGAGCAAAAAGAGTCCAATAGATTGCCCTTGCATATCTGGCATGCAGACCCTCTCCACCTCAACATGAATTGGAGGCGCTGACTCACTCCTTCAGTCCCAAAAGGGCTCCTGACTGGGACCTGACCAGTCAGATTGTCTGATTATTAATAATCAGATTATTCAAACCCTAGTCATTGTGACCGGTTCAAGGGTGGTGAGTGTTCCGTCTGAGCCTTCCATATAATCTGATAAGTGAATACTGAAGAGGGGGCAGGGAGGGAGACCAATCCTTTTCTTCGAGGATCCTCAGCAGAGAAGACCATGGGCTGTGGAGAAATTGCTACCTTTTCCTTAGCCTTTTGTAGAAAAAGGGAATGAGGTCAACATGCTGAGAGAAGTAAGATAGATGCAACAAGGGTGGGAGAGATAGAGATGGAGATGGAGATAGAGACAGAGAGAGAGAAAGAGACAGAGGTAGAACGATCTGAGGTCCAGCTGTGCCTGCAAACAGAACCACCCCTGCCTGGACTTCTCAGTAACGCTAGCCAATAAATATTCTCTCCAGCTTCAGCTAGTTTGAGCTGGGTTTCTGCCATCTGGAACTGAACTAATTTTGACTGATACAGTTACCCACAATATTTGCAGCATGATCAAGACCATAAAAGAAGTTGGACAAAGAAGAAGGATGACACGGTGCTTACTTCAAAGAAACTCACAATCGAATCGTGCTCAGTTTGGTAATGGCTGGCTAAGCATCTGTTCTGTTCCAAGGCCTGTGCGAGGTGCTGGGTGATCCTAAGGTGAAGATGACACAGGTCTCATCCTAAAGGATCTCTCTCTCAAGCCAAGAGGTGGCTTTCTTCTTGGCGTTTTGAAGGTAAGGAGATTTGTGACTATTTGGAATCAGGAAAGCACCATTCTGCTCTGGAAGAAGGTGAGCAAAGTACAGGGGAAGAAGGAGAGCTTGGGGGGATGTATAGGGGACTCGGAAGTTCAGTTGTAGTGTTTTAGTACAGTGGCAAATCATTAAAGAAAGACTGGAAAATTATTAAAGAGAGATGGTCCCTCGATGTCTTCTAATCCCCTAATTCTAAGTGGCCTTGTTCTTTTTCACATTTTAATCATTTGTGAAACTGCAGTGTAGCTTCTAAGTCGCTTGAGTGCTTGAGATTCAGCTTCCCCAACTGCAGTGTGGGATAACAATATTCATGTTGTAGGATCCTTGGGACAGGAACACTGCTAGTTGCCCACCCTACTTTTTGTTCACCGTTCTTCTTAGTTACAGGATCTCTGACTTTTGGATAGACACATGGCTACTAGAATAATGACCATATTTTCCAGCCTCTCCTGCAGCTGTGTGTGACCATTTGTTTAAATTCTGACCGGTGAAACGCAAGCAGACTGGTCCTATGCAATTTCTAGGACATGTCCATAGAGGGAGAAGGAGGCCGTATTCCTGTTGCTTAGAATACAGCCCTGATGGCTGGAGCTTGAGCAGCCATTTTGAATCAGAAGGCAGAAACCACGTCCTATCCTAGGACAGGGATCAGCAAATGTATTCCTTTCAGGGTCAGATAGTAAGTACTTTTGGCTTTGTGGGCAATACGTTCTCTGTGGCAGCTACTCAACTCTGTTGTAGTGCAAAAGCAGGCCTAGACAATATGTAAATGAATGAGCATGGCTGTGTTCCAATAAAACTATATTTACAGCAACAGGTAGTGGGCTGCAGGCCTCAGTTTGCTAAGATGGAAGAGCAGCAAGTTAAAGGGACCAGGGTCCCTGATGACATCATGACACTCCTTACCTGCACATGAACTGCCTCCCACAAGACTTACTTTATACGAGAAAAAAAATAATAAATTTCATGATTGCTTTAGAATTTCTGCCATTATAAGCCAAACCTAATTCTAACTAAAATAATTGTTTAAGGAATGAGTAAACGATACATGTAAAACATCCAAAAAACACATTAAAGTGAATATTGAATAAAGTGGGTATTTCATAATACTAAGCAGATAGCTATATTTAAAAAAACCTTTAACCTCCCTCCAAGTTGAGGACCTAGTGACCAACAGGCCTCAAGTCTTCCTGGAAGAGAGGGCAAGAGTCTGGGCCACAGACAGTGTACAGATTAACCCTTCTGCCGTTGCATGCACCTCTTGCTCTGCACGGGGTCAGGGAATCTGCTCTCCTCTATTTTATCGGGCTGGTATTCCTTCCCAGCCTGCTGAGATGCTGCCATCAGGACAACAATAAACTACTCAGAAAAGAAAAAGTGCTGAACTTTATTAAACGTCATAAAAAAGAAGTGACTGCCTAGGCCCACGTAAGCTCACTTGGGTTAGAGCACCCAGGCTTGGCTGTAAGTCACCCTCTGGCAACCGAAACCACATGAAGCACAGTGTTGAAAACTTGCTAAATCATTTGTCACTCAAAGACTTTTAAAATAAAATATTTTCAGAGTAATCATTTGATTTCAGGCTCTAAACTGTGGGCTTCACTGAGCTGAATGTAAATACTCTGTCTTCACAGGCACATTCAATAGCAACTGAAATCAGGGCTAGTCAAAAGACTTTTGCTGTCAAGTTTCAAATCCAAAAATACACTTCTCTCAAATTCCACATTTCTTCTTCCTTATGCCTCAAATGAAATAGTTGCATCTGGGTGGAGGCGGAGGTCCCTAAACCTAGGGGAAAATGTCCTGGCTATTGAGTTTTCTGGCTCTGGATTTAAGTATACTTGACGTTCATTCTATTTATGTTATTCCTTCACTGAACTTCCTACTGTGTGTCAAGAGCCTCTGCTCTATTCTGACTATGTGGGTTCAACTCCTGACTTCGCCACTTACCAAATGTGGGACTTCGGGCAAATATGTAACCTCTCAACTGCAAAATTGGTTACATGAAGAATGAATTCATTCATACATCATGAAAAAAAGATTTTTGAGCACCTACTATGCACCAGGTGCTATTCACTGTGCAGGGAATAAAGTAGACAAATACCATGCATGTATTATGCCTGGTGCAAAATAATTACTCAATTAAAGCTTGCTGTTATTTTGCTGATCATATATTGTGTGTGTGTGTATATATATACACACACACACATATATATTAGACCACATTCTAGGTGTGAGAAATCCAGAGGGAAACACCAGAAGTCCTTCTTCCCATATCACTTGCATATGAGTGGAGAAGGCAGGCAACATATAAATATAAAACCAAGATCCTTTCCTATGGTTATAAATGCCATGAAAACAACTAGCTGGAGTTATATGACAAAGTGATAATATGGGTCAGGGTGGTCAGGGGAAGACTGCTTGAAGCACCATGGGCAGATCTGGGACAGAGCACTCCAGGCAGTGGGATGGGCCTGTGCAAAGACCCTGAGGCCAGGAAGGCCTTGATGTTAGAGGAACAGACAGAAGGTCAATGAAGCAAAGGGAAGAGTGGCATAAAGTACAGTTGGAGAGGTGGGCAAGTAAGCCCCTCATCATATGGAATTTAGAAGCCCTGGTAAATCTTTTGGATTTTATCCAAATGAAATGAGATCTCGCTGGAAGGTTTTCAGGAAGAGCTTAATCTGATTTTCAGTTTAAAACCTGATCCTTATGAATGTATAGACACTAGGGTGAAAGCAGGATGACCAGCTAGGAGGCTGCTGTGGTCCAGCTGGGAGACGGACTGGGTGGTAAATGGTAAGATGATAAGAAATGGACAGTGGTGGGGTGAACATACTGGGTGGAGGAGGTGAAAGAGAAGGAAGAGGAGACAATGATTTCAAGGCTTTTCAGGAGGAGGACCAGATCTGGAAAGACAGTGAGAAGACACTGAGAAGATGATTTCCCAGTGGGGATAGAAACAGGGGTCTGGAGCCCTGCTTCAGGCTTTAGAGTCATCACCCATGGATGGAAGATGAAGCCAGGGGAATGGATGAGGTCACTCTGGTGATTAGTGGAACAACATACAGTAGCTGGGAGAATTTCCTTCTGGCCTTTTCCCTCACAGCTGTTCTATCACTATCCGGTGAGTTTCACTCCTGGTGATGGTTTCCCTCTCTGGACCTTTCTAATCTGTTTCCTTTTAGAAGGTGGCTGTTTTCAGTGGATTTTCATTTCTTTCTCATTTCTTTCTTTTATTGCTCATAGCCTTCTCTTTAGCTGCCTTGGCAGGGAGATGCTATATATTAAAATAATTATAATTTTATTTTATAGCTCAATCGAATCTATATTAGCTCATTACAAGGGTATGGGCCCCACTAGCCAAGTACACTTCATAACAGTGAGCTCTTATTGAGAGAGAAATCTCATGTTCTCTTCGTATCTCCCATAGGCTGCTCCCTGAATTGTGATGAACCACATGTGGGCACAAGAGGCCCACAGTTTGGGTCAGCACTAGTTAAAGCATTGTCCTGGTTCAACTTGGCAATGCTTATAAAGCTGGGACCCATGAGGTCTAAGCTCAGAGTGGCAAAGTAACAAGAGGAGAATCACCCAGCAACCCGTGGTTAGTAGGTATCTCAAAACTAACATGTCCCGAACCGAGCTCCTGATCATTACCAACTCATTCTGTTCTGTCATCTTCTCTATTCCAGGTGGTGGCAACTCTGCTCCTCCAGCTGCTCAGGCCAAAAATTTGGAGACATCTTTTTTTTTTTTTTTTTTTTTTTTTTTTGCGGTACACAGGCCTCTCACTGTTGCGGCCTCTCCCGTTGCGGAGCACAGGCTCCAGACGCGCAGGCCCAGCTGCCATGGCTCATGGGCCCAGCCGCTCCACGGCACGCGGGATCCTCCCGGACCGGGGCACGAACCCGCGTCCCCTGCATCAGCAGGCAGACTCCCAACCACTGCGCCACCAGGGAAGCCCTGGAGACATCTTTGACTTCTGTCTTTCACACTCCACATCCAATCTTTCAGCAAATGCTGTCATTTCTCCCTTCAAAACCCACCAAAAAGCCACTGTTACCTTCACCTCCCTTCCCCTCCACTGTTACCACCTTGGTTCAAATCCCTCAACATCTCTTTCCTGGGTTGTTTTAACAGCCTTCCTGCCCTTGTCCACATTCTGTCTATTCTCAAGTCAGCCAGAGAATTCCCATGAAAATGAAGTCAGATCATGACCTGCCCAAAACCTTCCAATAACTTTCCTTTTCACGAACAGTAAAAGTCAAAGTCCTTCTGTGGCTTCTGAGGCCCTACATGGTCTGGCCTTGTTTCCTCTCAACTTATCCCCTGCTGCTCTCCCAATGCTCGCCATACTCATGTTGAATGTCACGAACACATGAGACACATTCGCATCTCAGGGGCTTTGCAGGTACCCTTTCCACCACCAGGAATGTTCTTCCCCCAGATATAAGCAAGGCTCACTCTCTCACCTCCTTCAGGTCTCAAATATGACATATGACATTCTCACCAAGGCCTTCCCAGGCAACCCGATTTAAAAACTGCAGCTGTCCCACACCTCTCATCACCTCTTCTTTTCTGAATCTGTTCTCCTTCTTGACAAGAGGAAGCAGAACCATCAGCAAGTATTTCACCTATTTATCTTTCTCAAATCGCCTATCTCCCTGAACTGAGGGCAGGGATTTCTGTTTTGTTCATTGCTCTATCTCCAGTGCTTCATCCAGCACCTGGCACAGAGTAGGTGCTCAATAAACATTTGTTAAATGAATGAGCGAGTGAATAAAAAGACAGTCTTTAAAAATTCAAGTTTTTTTTAAATTACATTGACCTTACCACTAGGAAGGGCTTTGCTCACATATAAGTCAGGATGTGCCAAGTTGTGCTGCAGTAACAAACTGAAATCTCAGTGGTTTTTACACAGCACGGTTTATTCCTTGTTCATGCTCTGTGTCTACAATGGGTTATCAGGGGGTTCTGCTTGTCATAGTTACTTGGAATCCACCCCAGCACAAGCTCCACAGTCAGAGAGGTAAGGAGGAGAGAGCAAGGTGAACTACACATGGCTCCAAAAGCTTCTGCCCAGAAGTGCCACACATTGCCTCTGCTCACAGTTCATTAGTCAGAGTGAGACACCAGCTCATCTGACTTCAGGAGGAAGGGAGGTGAAATCCCCCCTTGTACTCAGAGTGATGTTGGTCAAGGGCCCAAATAACTACCCCAGTCTAGCAGAACACAGTAAAATTCTCTTCATCTGTGTCCCCGCAGCATTCCCTGCAGCCTCTCCAGTTCCTCCCACCCTCTGTCCCCTCATCCCCCAAAGCTCCTCCAACACAATTCTCCTTCTTTCTTCAAGGCATGCCCCTCTCCAGCTCTAACTCTTCCCCTGGACATACACACATATCATTCCGCAGATTCTGCATCAAAGAAGCCAAGGACCTGGTTCTGCAGGGACGGCCCCTGCAGGGGTGAGGTTGGTGGGGGTAACCTTTTCTCAGCTGGAAAAGCCAGAACCTTTTCAGCCGGCTGGCTGAAGGGCAAAGCTGGTAAAACTCACAAGTTATAAAGCTTTGTCCAGTAGCACGGGCACACGGCATCCTGCCCACTAGCCAGAACATAGCGCTGGCGCTGATTTCCACATCCCTGACACCAAGATCTTAAAGTGATCAAGGGAAGATCCAGCCCTTTGGCATCCTGTGCCTTCAAGAAAAACCCAAAAAATTTACTTAGATTATCCTTGTAAATGTATGGAATCTGTGATGTCTAACCAGACTATTAGCCTGGCAGAATCATACCCATTTCCCTCGCTATTCCTTTTAATAGAGGTGTTACTATGTCAATCATTTTGTGAGTCCTTAAATCTCCATTCATCATTTCAACAAATTTTTACTGAGTATCTACTACGTGTCAGGTACAGAGTGAACGAGATGAAGATCCTTGCCCTCCGGGAGATTAAATTCTTACCAGGGGTGACAGACACTGAAACAGATAAAATGCTATCATGTTGGAAGATGCCGAGCGACATGGTGAAAATAGACATGGAGCAGAGGAAGGGAGCTTTGGAATGTGGCTGGAGGTGGATCTTTTGTTCCAGGCCATGGCGAATACAATCACTGTGCAGGAAGGTGATGCAGAAGATTACGGTAAGCTGTCGTGTCACCTGTGGCCCAGGTAAGCCAAATAGAAAGCTAGTGTCGCAGGGATGCTGTGGGTGGCTCTCATCACCCCATCAGCCAGGGACCACTGCTTCTTTTTATCCTCTTCATTTCAGAGTGATGAAAATGGAATGGGTTCTCCATTTTCCTCACCTTTCATTCATCTCTCATTGGGATCATTCCAGGAACTTCTGGGTAATATGATTGAGGGAGAGGGGCTAAAAGTTGCCTCTGGACCCACTTCAAGGAAATGCCACTGAAACCCCAGAATTCATCACACTTCAGTGAGCAGGTACCCTTGTCTCCAAGGAGCTGAGGAGGCAGCAACTTTCCAACCTATCTGATTAAACAAATAGATGAAAAGACCACATTTGGCGGCAACAAAGGATCAAAAATCCCTCCATGATTATCTTGGGCTGAATCTGAAGAAAGAATCTGCACTCATTCCAATAACGCAGTAAAGTTCAGTGGCTGAAAAATCTGCAGAACAAGTTGGGTCCCAGTGTGGAAAGGGCAAGGAAGGAGCATGCACTCACTCTGCCAATGGGGAGGAAAAAATTTTAACGAGGGCAAGATAAGAGCCAGACGTGTAGAAATATTTCTCTTTGAGGATATTCTTTGTACCAATTACTCTTCAAAGATATCATGTCAGCGTTTTTGGCACAACTTGACAATTAAATTAGACGAATGGTTTTCAATGTTTTTGCATCTGATGTGCCTGAAACTCTTATTATGCTAACATTTTCAGCCCGTCACACACATTTTTAAAACTTTGGCAAGTCATATAAACACTGATTTCAATTAAGTCAAGAATTTAAAAACATTTCACTATTCATCTTTTTTAATGACATGGCAAGTAATTAATTGGGCTTGATTCTCATTTTGTGGTGCCCAAAGTCCGAGGATAGAAGGAAACACAGCCACTAAATTTCTACTTTTAGATGATGCCTTTCAAGATGGCTTCATTTCTTATAGTCATTGACTCTCCTCTCCTCCCAAGAATTAATGGTGCCTTGAATCAACCCCCGCCCCTTTCAATTTCATGCTCCAAAATGGTTCCTGTCCTGGTGCTACTGGTCCCATCTCCATCACAGAAAGGAGAAGAATGCTGTACTGGACATTGGAAAGGAGCATAATAACCGTGTGGTTTGCATATGAACCGCAGCCAGAGGAGAAGCAAATCTCAGGTCTTATCTCTAGGGTCATGGTTTCCCACTTGCTGATGTGACAATGTAACTTGATGAGATAATGATTTCCAGGTTGGTTCCAAATGGTCTGGGATTGGAAGGTGAGTGTAGATGGAAGGCCAGCAGGAGTTGCAGCAAGCAGATGACACACGGATTGGAAGACGTGGCTATTCTGCAGGACATCTTTCCCAGGAGTTCAAAGAGTTCTGACAATATTCTCTAACACACTGCCGATAGTGATAGAACAGATGGTCTATCTTCAGATAAGCCATAAAGACTGGTACGTGATAAGGAAGTTCAAGGAACCTCTAAACCTTAGAGCTTTCCTTTTCTTCTCTGCCCTTCCCTCACTTCCTGCCTTTCCCCTGCACAAGTCTCTTTGTTTTCTTCTCGCTTTTGACACGTGCCGGTTCTTAATCAGGCTGGCCAATTTTGACCAACATCAATAAAGAGAAGTGATGTTCCTTTCTCCATACCCATTCTCTGTGCAGAGGGTTCTTTCAGGTCATCAGGGATATTTACTTATGAAAAATCCCACAGAAGTCTGTTCTTTCTCTATTTCATCTGTCAGTACATTTTAGAATGACCGGTGATCTGTTGTCTTCCATCCCTGCTGGGTGGAAAACTCCATGGGGACAGGGCTCAGGTCTGTTTTGTGTACCACGTACGCCCCAGAGCCTAGGTGCATTAAACATTTTTTGTTTTTATTCTGATATTTGGACATCTAGGGACATTACTGACCCTAGAAAGACTGCTCATCCCAGGATCAGCTGATTGCTAGAGACAGGAAACGACTCGCCTCTCAGTGTACCCTTCATAAGCAAAGCGCCCAGCAGAAGCCGATTCCCCCAACCACCTCCTTTCCTGGGCACTTACAAGGTTCATATACTTGCTCTAGGCTAATACTGCCCTGCCCTAATCACCCCAGGGCCAGGTACCAGACAACTCAGGACAGCCTGTACGTGACAGAGACCAGTGAAATTACTCAAAGCAACCAATCCTGAGCCTGTTTGCCCTGCCTTTCCTGTGGAAACCACAATAAAGGCTCTTGCCCACTTCTTCCCCTTGCACCTCCTGCCTCCCGACTGACTCTGGTGCTTCCCCACGTGGTCCTGCATGGCATGCCTCCTACCCTTGGGAACTGTGGGTTAACAAACTAACTTTTCAATGGCAATCGTCTCCTTATCTGTTGGCCTCACCATCCCTGAATAATAACAAAACCTACATTTTGAAACAGTGGCATGGTGCCTGGCATAGCGTAGGTGCTCAATAACTAAGTGGATAGCTCTTCCAGCCCTTCCTCCAAACTTAAAAGTCCCCCCAGATTCCCTGCCTATTGTTTCTTCGGGCTTCTTCCTTCCTTACAAGATAATGTCAACACCAGGCCACCCACCTTGGCCAAAATTCAGGTGGTCCCTCTCCACCCAGGGAGTACTGTTTTTCCTCCCCTGGCAGGATTTGCGTGGCCCAAGAAGGCAAGGCTGATGGTGTTGCTGAGGGGAGATGGCGTTGGGACACTGAAAGGGCTTTTCCTGGCCGCCTGTCATTGTGAGACATTCCAGCTAGCAAGGAGAACAAAGACAACAGCCAGGGAACCTCGCCTTTTACGGTTCTGTCCTGGCAGCACTTCAGGAACAGCCCAGCATGTAGGTGGGGGGCCAGGCAGGCTTTGTTACCCACTTATGTGCTCCTAGGCCACCGGTTCTCCAGCTAGAGAAACACTCATCACTGCAAGAGGTGCAGGGATCTGAAAGTGAGAATGCAATTGCTGAGGGGGACACCATTCCTGGAAATTAGCTTTCCTCATGCCCATCCCCAATCATTTCCCATACACACCTGCGTGGGCATCAGAAAGAAAGGACTGAAGGAATTCCATACTTAAATAACACCAGTGACATTTTTTTTGATCCCTTGGGGATATTTGGAATCTTCTACAACATGATAGGTAATATTTATTGAGCAGTTCCTCCATGCCAGCACCATTCTGAGCACTTTGTTTGTGTGATAGCCAAGCCTTACAATAACCCTGCCAAGGGGTATCGCCAGCTCCATTTTCAGATAGAAACGTGGAGATTGGGTAAAGGGACTTGCCCAAGGTCACAAAGTCGGGGGGGTGGCAGGTTTAAACTCTCAATATGTAGCTTTCAAACAGCCAAATTCTAAGCATTCAAAAGCCTTATCTGGGTGGCCTCTCAGGGCCTCAGTTTCCCTCTTTACTTTGAAGCAGTCGCCCCAGATGCTGCCACTCGGGGGCTTTTTGTGCTCTATTATTTAGACTCAACAAATGACATTCCAAGCATCACAGATTTTCCTTTGTTGCTGAGAAAACTGCAGGGTGTCTGAAGCCCCTTCATAGGCTGTGACCTCGAACAAGTTGCTTAACTTCTCTGAGATACAGGAAAGGAAACAAAATAGTCCCCAAGCAGGTTTGACCCCCAAACCCCAAGTTCTTTCCAAGTATTCTCCACCTGTACCACTTCTTTCCTCACCAGTATTCCTTTGTCAAGGCACATATTTCTGGAATCTTATGGAATTACAGGACATGACACATAGAGGAATGGGAAAGGGATAGGCCTTAATGTTGCTGAACCTTATCTCTACTACTTCCTAGGAAATATTTAGCTTTCTCTGTGCCTCAATTCTCTCATCTGTAAAATGGGCACTGACAGTAGTCATTGTTCCACAGAGTTACGTGAGAACTGCCTGAGATGATGCATTTTGCATGAAGCTGGCCGACAGCAAGAACTCAATAAATGTCAGCCATTAATATGATCGTTGAACTTTATGATTTACTCTATTCTCTGCATGCCTCCTACATCTGGAATGATGATGTGAAGAGCAACAGATGTGAGGGCAGTCAGGATGGCGGGGACCACAGCGGCCATCTGGTAGTGAGCAGAAATTCAGCACCAAGAGGCAATGTCACAGCTAGTTGGAGACAGGCTATAAAAGGCAAGACTGGGTTAGCTGGACGACCCATTGGGCTACTCTCAGGTAGTCCCTCACAGTTGTCATTACTTTCCTCTATTTGCACAGCCAAGGTCTGTCCGTCCCTCAGTCCTCTGCTTGCCCGAGTCAACTGCCTGGACCTTCCTGAGCCCAGGCGTCCCTGCCTCGTCTCCACCCTGCACGCACACAGTTCAGGCATCCATGAAGCCTGCCACAGGCAAGAAGCCTATGTAGAAACGATTCTGTCTACAAACTTCTTTGGAGTGAGGAGGAACCATGAATTTCCATAGTCCTAAAATGCATTATTTTCCTACCTTTAAGCTTTTTAGAAATTAGAATAGAGTTCACGTTTGATGAGTGCACTTGACGTGATGTTTCTTATCACCCAAGAACTGTAAATAACTGAGAGGGGCATTTTAGAGGTGAGGGAATACACTCACTTATCCCTGCATTTTGTGCAGAAATTAAATACTATCCTGCTAGGGTTGGTAGTAGTAGTAATAACAACAACACCACAACTGTTATTATTATTGTTGTTCTTGGTGTTATTGTTATTATTAGCAGCCACTTTGTGTTGAGTTCTTAAAAAATGCCCAAGACTTTCCATGTAATATTTTTAATCCCTTATAAACAGAGCTCTGAAGAGTGGGTTCTGTTAATCTTGTTTGATCAATGAGGAAACTGTGGTTCACAGAGGTGAAGTGACTCACCCAAAACTGCACAGCTGTATAGCCAAAGGGTTTGGATATCCATAACTTCTCTCCAGAGAATGAGAGCCTAGCTCAGCTATCACCCGTCCCCGCAGGTCAGAACGGGTCCTCTCTGTCCCTGTGGCCAGTAAGTACTAAGGCGTTAGCTGGTCACCACTGCTACATGAGCACCCACTTGTCCATGACAGAGAACCACACACCAAAGGAGGGGTGGCTTTGGGGTCCCTCTTCTGAACTACTGGCTCACAGAAGGTCTATTTCCCTATCCCTCTCCTGGTCTCGCCAACCCAGGGTTCTTCTGACTGACAGAGTACAGTGGATACGTTGTGGCTCTGTAGTCAGGCTGCCTGGGTGCAAATCTGCGCTGTCTCATTCTGACTAGCCCACGTGACCTCTTGAAAATTATGTCACCTCTCAGTTATCTGCAAAAGGGGGATAATGGAAACAAAACCACCCTGCAGGGCTGTTCTAAGAATTCTTTGGGGAGGATGGGCACAGAAGTCAACTATCATTATTCTGAACTCGCCCAACAGGATGCCAGGCCTGATTCCTGGCCCCAGCGCCCTCCCCCACCAGCCAGCCATGAGCCTCCCAGGCTGCTTCAGCTCAAGAGCTTCTGCAGTCCCACTAGGGGCTCAGTGCAAGGCAAGGAGAAAGAGCATGGGCGCCATCAGGACGTCACCAGACTAAATTCCACCAGCCTAAGGCCTTCTGACTGAAAAGAGCGTGCCTTTGGAGGAAACCCAGAATAGCAAGAGCGGCCAGACGCTGCTGGAACTGTGTGCCAGGCCCTGGGCTGTGCACGAGACATACCTGACTGCACCGAACCCTTTCCATAAACGATCACATAGGTACTTTCACTATGCCCGTTGGACAGAAGAACAAGCGGAGATTCAGAAAGCCTGCAAAGTGATCTGCTTCAGGTCACACAGCGACTTAACAATCAAGCTGGAATTCCAACCCAGGTCTGTGGGAATCTACAGGCCCATTTCTACACATCCTGCTCCAAAATAAAAACACCTATGAAGTTCCTATCACGCACCAGGAGCTCCTGCTGGTGTGTTAGCGTATTCAATGTCCCAAATGCGTGCACTTGATGTAGTGTTTCTCTCCTCATCACCAAAGAGCTGTTAACAAGAGGAAGGGGCATGTTAGATTTGAGGGAATTCACTCACTTATTCCTCAAAAATTAGTATACGTCATACCCTTCAAAGAAAAAAAATATATATATATATACATATAATTTTATAGATGAGTAAACTGAGGCTCAGAAGGTGAAGGGACACGCCCAAGGGCAGCAGGGGAGCAGCTCTGGAATCCAGGTCTGCTAGGCTCCAGGCACCAGCCCTTAGGCATTTTCCGTGTCATTACCCTGGGGCTCCTCCCAGGCTCCAGAGCGGAAGCAGGTGCCGGGCATGCCCTCTCCAGCTCTGAGCCAAAACAAGAAGTAGAGAACCAGCCTCCAAGTAAGTCTACTGCCCTGCGGGCCTTTCCACTGGCTAAGAGCCCTCTGGGTCTCTTTATAGCCTTGGCTGACAGCGTCCTCTTAGTTCTCGGCCCTCAGCTTCTGACCCACCGAGGGTCAGAACTGAGGCTCCCAAGTGGTGGCAAATGTTAGTCACGCAGCATCACCAGAGACTCAGGGGAGAATCTTCTTGTGCGAGATGATGTCACACCCTCAGGGCCCCATGGCCTTTCCTGAACTGGGCTCTGGTCTCTCTCTTCAGGGGCGAGACCTGCCACACTTGGTTCCTAGACAGGTCAGGTGATAAAAGATCAAAAGACAAGCCGAGGCTGCTGGCTTACCGACAGGCTATTGTCTGCCCTGTCCCCAGAGCCACTCTCCAGCCTCGGAGGCCTGCGAGCAGTCCCTCTCCACCCGACCACCTTCTCTTTCACAACTGATTTAAAAAAAACCCTCCTCCTCCTCCTCTTAATTGCATGCTGTGTGTTCAGATTTCCTGAAGTTCATGAACTGCTGTGAAATTTAAGACAAGCCTGCATTCCTGCTGCATTGCTACTTTTTAATTCTAAATTCCACCCACCCTTCCTAGGGAAAAAAGGAAAAAAAAAAAAAAAAAGCCAAGCTGAGTCAAAGAAAATTTATGCCAGTCGAAAGGAGAAGGCCAGCCCCAAATAATTCTACTAATAAAAGGGCAGCGAGAGACAGGGTAAAAATAATAACGCGATATCCTCATAAAGTTCGTTTATTTGTGATTCCCAAGGCACTTGGGGAACGTTAGCTCATCAGGGCAGGGTCCCAGATTCAGCATCTGCTCCCAGTGGCCGCCTCCATCACTCCGGGTGCTCCATAAACGCTGGATCCTAGCGGTCTAGGGCCTTCAACGTGGGTTGGTGGGAAGCGTGAACCAGAGGAATTTTATAGCAGGAGAAAGAGGCGCCAAAAAGCCTAAAGACTTCCCCATGGTCACCTGATGAGTCAGGCTGAACCCCAAACAGAGCCCAGGCACGCACTCCAGACTTTGGAGAGGAACCCACTGGGCGGTGGCCACAGGCCATTAAGAGATGCTTTGTAATAACAAAGACCACGTCCTGGAGCGGTTCATGGGGCCTCCACAGTCCTGTGAAAGAGGAAGAGCACCCCTCCCAGGCCACTGGAGTGAAAGGAAAGCGAAGAGATTGGATAGGACTTCACCGCACCAGTCAGAGATCATAAATTCAGAGAAGAACTTTCCTAAGGCAAGCCTTTCCTAAGGCCCTACTGTGTGCGTGGCCCCGGAGGTGGGGAGACAAAGGAGACAGGCGCCCTGCTCAGGGAGCCCACCGTCCCCTGGTGGCAGCACTGCTGGGTGAACAGCAGGCTCTGAACAAGGAAGAATGGGGCGCGTGCTATGGCAGGCGCAGAGCGGGCCTGCTCTCTCAGGGCCATCCTCGTCTGAGTCACCAGCGACACTCATCTGACCTCTGCCGCGGTCTGTCAACTGCTTTCTTGAGGCCACCACACAAGAGCCAGACGGTGAAAAATATACAGTGTCACTCCCCCGTGTCAATGTCCTCCATGGCTTCTCCCAGCACTTGTACCACAGTCTGGCTCCTGTCTCTCTCGCAGACCTCTGTTCCCACTATTCCCTTTCTACTTCGTCATTCCCCCAACCCTGTCTTGGGACCTTCACAAGAGCTTTTCTTTGCTCCAGGAAAACTCTTGCCTCAACCCTACCCACAGTCAGCATCCTCTAATCATTCAGATCTTGGCCCACCTGTCCCCTCCTCGGAAAGGCCTTCACTTAGCTTCTTATATAAAGTAGACTGTGCAGCTCCCTCTCCATCATGTGATCCTGTCTTATTTCCTTCATGGCAGTTGTCCCTATCTGATCTGCTTACTCTCCCTTATGTATTTGTTCACTTACGTATAGCCAGTCTTCCCGTATTAGTTAGCTATTGCTGTATAACAAACCACCCTGAAACTCAGTGGCTTAAAATAGCAATGATTGATTGTGGTTCATGAGTCTATAGGTCAACTGGATGATTCATCTGGTCTCGGCTGGGCTCACTCATGTGTCTACAGGGATTAGTCAGGTGGCTCTGCTGATCTCAGCTAGGTACTCTCACGTCTTTGGGAGTTGACTGGCTGTGATCTGGTCTAGGATGGTCCTTGTTGGAGCAACTAGGGTCTCCTGTACATGGCCTCTTATCTACCAGAAGGCTAGTGTGGGCTTGTTTTAGTATGATTAGCAGAGTTCTGTGTGTGTGTGTGTGTGTGTGTGTGTGTGTCTGTGTGTGTGTGTCTGTGTGTGTGTGTCTGTGTGTGTGAGAGAGAGAGAGAGACAGAGTCAGAGACAGAGACAGAGACAAGAAAAAGAGAGCAGGAGTTCACAAGGCATCTGAAGGTTTAGGCTTCAAACTGGCAGGCTGTCATTTCTGCCACATTTTGCTAGCCAAAGGAAGTCTCAAGACTAGACCAGATTCAAGAGGAGGTGAGCCAGAATTCTACATTTTTATGGGAGAATCTGCAGCACTACATTGCAGAGCATGTGGATAAATGGATCCTGAAAAACTGGGGACATTTTTGCAGTCAGTCTAGCACATTCTTCATGTAACTTCCACGAGAGGAAGGACCTCAGTGAGCACTTGCCACGCACCATACACAGCTTTAACCATTCACATAGTATACATAATTCACGATCTGTGTTTGGTGTGTGTGTCAATTTTTTAAAAGTGGCGCAAACCCCTTTGTAACACTGGATTCTGGGACAAGGTTGTGATCTGGGTTAGACAAGTTACAACAGGCGTCTACCGTATGGAGCTGTTCTGTGCTGGGAGACGTATTTGCCCCCTGAGATATCAAAATCCACGTAATAACAGGTCATGTTATAACGAGGTTTTGCTGCACATGCTTGCTCTCAATTTAGACAGCAGGCCCTGCCAGGTCTTCCTCCAGCTGCTGGCTTCAGACCCCTCTTTCCAGAAGGATAAGAACTACCTGTCAAAATGCAAAGCTCTAACAATGAAATATACAGCGCATGCTGTGGGAAAGCCCTCGGTTTACTTCCACGGGCTGCAGCTGGCGTGCACGGCTGAAATGATTCATTCCTCCACCCAGCAAAACAAGTCCGTTTACAGGGCCTCCTAAACAGAACACATCCTCAGCCTTTCACATGCTCTGCGTTCGGCTGGTGATTTAACCTCCTTTGCGCTGAAGAGCAGCAGACTCGGGGCTGGAAAAGGCGGCTCCTTCCTGCATCGCTCTCTGCTCCAAGGCAATGTACTGTTACATTTCTAGGAAATCAGAATGTCTTTTGAATCCTGCTTCAAGTATCTACACATTCCATGCTAAGCTGCAATGCTTAATTTAATATCTCCACAGCAGTGGTAAGAGTTTCAGACAATAGAGCGCGCAGCCTCAGGGACACAGGAGGAGAACTCAAAAAATGAAATAATAGTTTGGGGATGACTGCACATTTGAGATGAGGCAAAAAAGACCAAAAAGCAAGCACAGTTTTGGCCACAGTTGTCAAAAGTGAATGTAAACGCCGCTTGAGAGCAACATCAAGGACATCTTTTCTCTTGGGAAGCATGAACTTTACAGGGTTCCATTTTGGGAGGGGGTAGAGGTTAAAGGCTAAAGGCTATCCCTTGGCTGAAAACCTGAGGGCAAGAAACCTATTTCAGCCATCGAAAGAGCCACGGCTTTTCAACGTCAGGGGAATCTGAGGATGGAAACCGAGAGAGGCCGAATTCACTTCCTTTGGAAATCACTATCTGGATCAGGCGTCCTCAGATTGTTACCTACTCCCACGAGAGCCTTGAAATCATTTCTCCAAATCAAAGGCGCTCATTGCTTTCTTAAGGGTGCTGGCTAGAGTGGAACCCAAGAGCATGGCAAGTGCGATGTTCTCATTCCTCTGGGCCTGAATGATGCTGGAGTTTTGGAATGTAAACCTGTAGATTGACTACATACACATTCTGACCCCTGAGATGCCTGTCTTCCTCAAACCCACACAGGCGTGTTATTTGTCCATTAATTCACTAAATATACATTGAATACCCCTAGTATGAGCCGTGGACTGTTCTAAGAACAGCGAGCTTACATGCTTGCCTGCATGACGCTTATAAACAAATTCAATAATGGAATACTAAATACTAAAAATAAATAGTATTTAGATAATGATAAGTGCCAGATACACCACGGACGGGGGTGGGGTTTGTTTTTAAATATGGTGGTTAGATGAGCCCTCACTGAGTAGGTGACATTTCAACAAGAGTTTGAATGTGGTGAGTAAGTCCTGTGGTTATCTGGGGGAAGTGAATTATAGGCAGAGAGAACAGGCAGTGCAAAGACCCTGTAGCAGTAAGTGCCTAGCTTGTTTGAGGAGCCTCCAGGAGGCCAGTGGTGGAGGAGAGGGATGGGAGTGGGATAAAGGGGACACACTGTATTGGGACCCGTGTGACACCGATTTTAAGGATGTGTTCCTCTAAGGCAGTGCTCAGTGATTTCCATCAGCCCTCCAAGGAGTCAATTTTAGGATGAGCAATTCAGAAGGGAAACAGAGGTACTGTCAATCTTTTCCTTTTCAAATACTTAAGCCCTGGTGCTCCTACTGCCACTTCCTTTAAAGAGGAAAGTAAGTGAGAAAGAAAACAGCATGTCTAAAAATAGGCATGCAGTAATATTATTTAGTCCAGCCATGGGGAGAAAAGGTGAAATGTCCAGGGTCATTCATCAAGGTGAGTTTATAGACTGTAACTTCTTTCAGACAGTAATTACACTGATGGCTGATAAACCCAGGGAACTTACCCAGAGGTAGGGACTTTAGATGTGTAAGGAGAAGTCTACATGGGCAGGAAAGCGTGGCCAGCACTGTTTCTAAGTGGGAGTCAAGGTGAGAGTGAACACAACAGGGTTCCTGACCAGTGGTCCTTTCAGCCCCACTTCATGGGTGGGCTTCAGAAGGTACCTGTGAACCTCCTAAAATGATATACAACATCTCATAGGCGCTGTGTGCTTTTTCCTGGAAAAGGGTCCAGAGCCTCTCAGAAATTTTCATGACCTCCTCCAAGACAAAGAACCATTGACTTCCCATAATCTAATTGGTCTGAGCACTGTCAAGTCCTCCAATTGTACACAGGCTCTCATTTACTTCCTGGACTCCACACATGCTGTTCCCTCTGTTTAGAACACTCTTCCCTGTTTTTCACACAGCTAACGCTCACATGTCATTCAGGTCTCAGTAAAACGACATCTCCTATAGGAGGCGATTCCTGGTGGGTAGACTAGGCTATGAACACCTATAGCATCCTGCGTGTTTCCTATCTCATCCCATCAGAGTTTATTGTGAGTTCCAGCTTCATAGACGCTTTCCCCGCTAGGATGTAAGCCCTGGGAGGGCAGGAACTGGGGCTCTCTCCCTTGCCACAGGGCCCCGGATCTAGTAGGTACCCAATAGGTACTTCCAGATGGATGGACAGATGGGTGTACTGATCAATTACTCTTAGCAGAGAGGTAAGTTGTTTGGGACAACAACCTGCTCTACTCCCCAACCGGTGGCCAGGAGCCATGAAATGGGCTATTGCAACCTACAACTTCTGATTCTCATGGATTGAGTAGTTACGCCCAGAAGCTGGCTATCAAACTTTTGTGGGAGAATCTTCTTTCTAAAAATTTTTTGCTCTACCTCAAGGACTGGATTTTGCACAGTGGATTGACTCCCACTTTGAATGAGCTTTTAAGCAAGCCCAAACTACCTTCTGCCTCTGTACCACTTCACACTTCACAGACTTCTTCAGGGCTTCCTGCTGAGCCTTCCCTTGCATGAAGGAGTAAATGTTGAGCCTGACCTTGAGAGCCTTTGTCAAAACAGACAGGATGACATAGGTAGCCCGAGTTCAAATTTAGACTTTATTATAAACCAGCTGAGGGACCTTGGTGAGCCATCTAGTGTCTCTGAGCCTCAGTTTCCCTGCACGTGATCAACTCGTGGTGGTTAAGAGTATGGGACTTCAAAGGCAAAGCTCTGAGTTTGAATGATGACTCAACATTTGCCAACTGTGTGGCAACATGAGGGTTACTTAAACTATGTGGGCTTCAGTTTTCTCATCTGACGAAATGAGGCTAAAAGAGGTTTACTGCAAAAATATCGACTGCTTAGCACAGAGACTGAACTTGGTAAGTACTAATTATTGTGCTAGTATTGAAATTATATTATCTTCATAGTTACTGATATGCTACGTAGACCAGAATAATAAGACAGCTATTCCTACAGCTAAATCAAGGAGAGAGGACTTGGGTTGTTTCCTCAACACTACCCAGAGTCCAAAGCAAACTGTCAGATTCTTACCCCCCAAAAGATGGCCTGTAGTCTCTTTGCATTAGCGAGTAAGAATCTAGAAAAATCACATGTGAAGTCAGGCATCTGTTAGCTATTGGCTACTTTCCAATGCAAAAGCACTCATTCCATTCACCCATTCATTCAGGAAAGAAAGCAAGGGTGCACTGGGCGATTATTAGCTTCCCTAATAATTTACTGAGTACAATTCTATGTCAGCAACTATGCTCAGAGCAACGGTGGCACCAGACAGTAGGGGCTAGTGGAAGCTGGGGGACCTGCTCAGCACAGGTGATGGAACCAGCCAAGTATATGACGGAAAAGTCCCAGCTCTTCTAAGGAATCCAAGGGTTCACTGCGTCGCTCCTGCCATTGTGGCCTTCAAAGGGCAGCAGGGGCCTAGGAGGAGTCCTTGCCAGCAAGTCCAACTACACCCCGACCGCCTTGCTCCCCTTGCTCCCCATCCTAACAGTCCAAATTCTCAAGATTTCCTGGGCTGGAATCTTGACCCCTCCACATATTAGTTACATGACTCTGAGTAAGTCACTCAACCTCCCAAGTCTTAGTTTTCTTATGTATAAAAGAGTAATAAGCAACATCCGAGTCTGACTGCAAGGAACAAAGGCGATAAGGCAGGCAAAGTGCTTCCTTAATAGTGCTTGGCACAGGGAAAGCGCTCAGTAGACAGCTATTATTATTATTATTATTAGCAGTAATAACAGTGTACTCTCAGAGACCCTACAGTGTAGCCTACTGGTTAAGAGCTCACTCTGGAGCCAGATGACCTGGGTTTCGGGATGGGGCCTGCCACTTCCTAGTTGTACACCACCTGGGGTAGGGTGCTTCATCTCTTGCAGACTCAGCTTCCCCATCTGCAAAATGGGATCAAGAATAGCACCCAAGGGCTTCCCTGGTGGCTCCGTGGTTGAGAGTCCGCCTGCCGATGCAGGGGACACGGGTTTGTGCCCCGGTCTGGGAAGATCCTACATGCCGCGGAGCGGCTGGGCCCGTGAGCCATGGCCGCTGAGCCTGCGCGTCTGGAGCCTGTGCTCCGCAACGGGAGAGGCCACAACAGTGAGAGGCCCGCGTACCGCAAAAAAAAAAAAAAAAAAAAAAAAAGAATAGCACCCACTTCCTGGAACTTTGATGAGGACTCAATGAATCAACAGGCATGAAGCCCTCAGAGTCATGCCTGCTTTATATCAATGTGCACTAAAGATGGCTGCTGTTACTGTTCACTATTCATGCCAGGTGTTCGGGGCTCAATTCCTGACTCTGCCCCTATCTTGCTGAGACTCAGAGGAAAGGCCATTCCCCTCAGTTAGACGAGGTTTTAAAACCACATGCTTTCTTACCTTCTCACTCACTTTATTATAATGCGGAGACCCTGAGGCATGGGGTGGACTTTGTAGAGGCTAAAAACTCTCTCACTTGATATGTCCTGTGGGCTATTTACAACTTTCCTCTTTACTGCCGCGCCATCCTGCTCTGGTGAGTGGAAGCAGCCACGGTCCACATCTTCCTGCTAAGGCCATCTTTTTACACAAGACCCCCCCAGATGGGGTGGGGATAGAAGGATGTGTGTGGGAAGGATAACATAAGACAGACAGCAGCAATTCCTCACTGAGTTGGGAAGATTGACAGGGGAACCCCACCAGCAAATTGGAATCACACATGTAGCACTCGGGCATTCCTGTCCAAAGAGGGAGGTGTCCAAACGAATGGCTTGTCTCAAGCTGAGCAGAGGCCCTGATTTTATCACGGAGTCAATGGACAACAAGAACCAGACTTGCCTGCAAATGCCCGGGGAGTTACAAATCCAAATACGGTCTTGTCTTTGCTGTTTCAGGAGCCTGATGTATGTCTGTCCATTTGGTGGGGAGGAGCTCAGGCAGAAACCGGGTTCTTTCGAGCTGGCTTCTGCCGCCACTGTGGTCCCTGAGATTCGGTTCTTTGAGTCCCTCTGTTTACCGTAAAACTCAAGTGGTACCATCTATTAAGTCCAGATTCCCCAGCTTGTTCTGAGATAAATAGCACCCAGAATGGTCTCCATAGCTGACTGTGCTGTCAACTGGGCAGCTCTCAGCAGGGTGGGTTAACAGCCTTAGGACTAAATTTCTAAAAGGTGCCTCCTTCCAGTTTCTCATTTCTCCTGTGTCAGGGCTCAGGGTTTTTACACTGTTAACTGTCCTTGGGCATCAATGGCCCGCTAAATGGCTAGGCTGACCATCACTGACCTGGGGCTCCATTCAGCCGGATGTTCCTCCAATAACCAGCTCGACAGTCACGACCTCAGGTAGCTGCCGAGCCCACAATAATGCAACTCAGAGTTATTAGGATATGAAGAAAATTCCCTACATACCCCCTTCCTCTTTCTGCAACTGCTATGGTTCTAGGTTGTTAAAAATGTGATCTTTGTCACAGGGTGCTGCTGAGAAATGATAAGCAAGAGTTCTACTTGAATTTGCTTGTCAGAGAGAGCTCTCTGGGGGACTTCTCCCTGGAAGAGAATAAAACTCCAAACTGTATAAGGATGTTTAATTGTTACTCCCAGTCATATAGGCCAACGGTATGGCTACTGAGGGATGTCTGTGGGTTTGAGGCTTGTTGACCCCAGTCCTTCCTTTGTGGCCACGTGAATCACCTTCTTGATCATTAAGAACACAAAGTGACCTAGAAAAGTCTGCAGGTTTCATGGAAATGAAAGACCCACAAACAAACACAGCTGGTTTCAGCTTTGATGCCGATAAGCTATGCGAGGCAGAGCAGAACCGCAGAACGAAAATCAAAAACCAGCCTGAAAACAAGAAAAGAAAACCTTTTTCCTCTCAGCCTGTAGATGTGGGAGGGAGGCTAGAGGGAGCTTTGCAAAGGGCAGTGTTTGAGAGCAGGGCTTCCAGGAAGGGAGTCTGGGAGCCCCGAGCTGTGTCCTGGGTCACATAGAGGCCCTGGCTGCAGGCCTGCTGTCCAGAGCAGTGGCACACCCAAATGGACCCCAGGCCGGAGGAGGAACAGTAATTACGGGGGGGTAGGGGAAGGACCAGGATGAAACCAAGTGCGAGGTTGATATTTCCCAAAAGAGAGTGGGTTGGGTGGATGGGACCATATTCCGAAAGAGAATAACCTGCTTGTAGGAGGGTAAAGCAGATGTCCACAAGCCCTCTTCAGACGCAAGAGGAGGACCCTGGCACTTAACTGCCCAAAGAAGCCCTGGGAAGACATGTGGAGCGGACCTCGGGCTGTGGGTCTTTTTTTGCATTTCCAAGGTTAATTCCAAACCCTCCTTGCCCAGCACAAAGGTGGATTCTGGTCATGATGCCTAGAGATATGCTATTCATAGATCCCATGCTACTTGGGGAAAAGATTTTATGATGAAAGTGTAACTTTATATTACTGCATTTGACCATCGCAGCAAAAAACACAACTATTACTAAAAACATCTTACTGGGAGATTTCCCCACTCTGCATTTACAAACACAGAAACACAGTCTGAGTTGGTGACCTAGCTGGTGACCCATTTAGCCATAATTAATTTAAAGAAAACTGCATTTAAAACAACTGTAGTCTCTAATTGTCCTTAAAAAAAGAGTGCATATTTTTTAGCCAAATTTTCAAACTCTTTTTAAATCTCTTACTGCTCTAACCTTTTCCACATTTTGTGACATAACACGAAATTCCTTAATCCCCCCGGCTTGCACTATAGGAAAAAGAGATACAAACTCTTTGAAAGGAGTATTTTTATCCTTTTATTCCTTTTTCTGCGGGAAACTTAATTTTATTTATGAAAAATTCTATCGTGGGGCTTCCCTGGTGGCGCAGTGGTTGAGAGTCTGCCTGCCGATGCAGGGGACACGGGTTCGTGCCCCGGTCCGGGAAGATCCCACATGCCGCGGAGCGGCTGCGCCCGTGAGCCATGGCCACTGAGCCTGCGCGTCTGGAGCCTATGCTCCGCAACGGGAGAGGCCACGACAGTGAGAGGCCCGCGTACCGCAAAAAAAAAAAAAAAAAAAAAAAAAAAATTCTATTGTGAAATAGTTCAAACATGCAGAATAAAATTGAAAATCATGTTTTAAGCACTTAATACCCACTTTTATTTATATCTGGTGGAATAAATAAACCTTAACATTTTGCCATACTCCCTTCAAATCTTTTTTTCTAGGAACAAAAAATACAGATATAATTTAAATCCCCCATTCTTGATTTTCTTCCCCTCCCTTCCCTAATTCCAAGGTAAACACTAAACTGAAGTTGGTGAGTATTATTTCTATGCACGTTTGTTGTGCTTTTAATACTGTTGTGCTCTATGTATTCATTAACAAATGTAGTATAAATCTGCAAGTTAAAAATTTTTAAACAAATATTTTCATACTGCATTTATCACTATTAAACTTGCTTCTTTCATCTAATATGATGTTTTTGCAATTTACCCATTTTAATGTAGTTGGCTCAAGTGCATTTTAATGCTGTGATGTATCCTTTTGCATAAATATACCAGAACTTCTATTGATAAATATTTGTATTGCATCCAATTTTTTGCTATTACAAAGCTTCAGTGATGCTAATTACACCTGTCCTCATGTACATAGAGTCAAGCATTTCCCTAGGGTATATACCTAGAGGTCGAATTGCTATGTTGAATTGTTAGTGACTGTCTAACTTAAACTTGACTAGATGTTGCTGAGTTGCACTCCAAAGTGGTTATAAAATCCGTACCAGCAGAGTCAGGGCAATCCACTTTTGCTGTAAAGTATTATTTTCCTTGTCTGCTAGGCTGGCAATAATATTATTCAGTGGTTTCTATGTGCCGGGCCTTGTGCTATGCTTTTCAAACATATTATCCCATGTAATCCTAACAACGACCTTGTAAAACAGGTTTTATCAATCCCATTTCACAGACAGGAATCAGAGGCCTGGACAAGCCACTTACACATGGTCAAGCTAACAGTGAGTAGTGTGTTGGTCATAGCAACCAGCTGTGTCTGGCTCCAGAGCTCTTAAAAAGTTAAGTACCACTGCCTTCAAAACTGCAAAACCATCCCTTTTCATTGACCAGACCCATGATTTTAAACCACAGAGACAATAAAGTTAGCCAAGTGACTAAAAAATTGCTATGCAACTCTAGGCTGAACCCAGTCTCCTGACTCCTTACTCCCAATTTGAGGCTGGTGCAAATGTCAAGGTTGCTTCCTTAACAGTTTTCCCCAAGGGACCACAGAAGGCTCCAAGCTGGATGGCATCAAGGGCAAGCATCTCTGCTTCCCAAGCCTAGCTGTAATGGTGTTCACAGACCCCAGCCCCTCCTTCCAGGAACAGTCCTCCAGCCACGGCCTCCCCACCATCAATCAGGGTGCCGTGGAACGCATCAGTCACGCAAACCATTTGGAGCATTTTTCCAAGAAAGGGAACAGCATCATAAAGTCTCAGCAACTGAATCAGAACAAATGGATCTTAAAGACAACTTTCAAATTAGGCCCCAGTAGGTGGACGAAATGTTAAAAAGACACATGAACCTCAGAAGTGAAAGCAGAGAGCGAGAGGGAAATCCCCTCGGCCTGATGACTCAATTCCAGAAAAACCCTTTCACCTGGTCCCCATCCATCAGCACCAGAGTCAGAAGATGCGAAATGTTGGCTCTCACTCTTAGCACCTCTGCATTAATGTTACCCACACTCTGAGTGTGGTCAAAGGAAACTGATTCTGGGACAGAGACCAGGAAATCCTGACTTGGGAAGAGTGTACCTCGAAAAAGTGGCTCCTCCTTCCCAAGTGAGATCCAGAGATGCTGATCTCCCGATGAGATCGCTGTGGGCAGGAACTGTGCTCTAACGCTTTGGTTTTGTTCACAGAAAGGTTCTGTTGGGTAATGAGGGTCCCTTGGGTTGCTTCAAGTTCATTGTTTCAGTACGGCCCGCTGGCCACCTAGCCCTTCCAGAGTGGTGGACAGGCCGATTGAACCCAGTGCTTGTGCCATAACCATGGCTTGGGGTATTGTGGAAGATTCTGAGGATAACCAGATCCCAATACAGAGGCAGAGCAGGGCAAGAGTTAAGCACAGGCTTTGTGGTCAGCTGGACCTGGGTCTGAATTCACTTACTAGCTGTGTGACTTGAGCAAGCAACTTAACCTCTCTGAGACTCAGTTTCCTCAGCTTTAGAGAGGGAAGTGATATCACCAACCTCAGAAGGCTACTGGAATGATAAAAAAAATGAAGTGTTTAGAGCACACAGAGCAGTGCCTGGCACATGGTTAACCCTGCTTCTCTCAGTTGTGGTGGTTCTGTCTGAATTAGAAAAAACACCCCCTTCTTCAAGACACTTGATGGCCATCTGGCAGAAATAATCCTGCAAATCTACAATTACTGTGCGATGAATGGTGCCCCTGGAGTTGTGCAGTGGACAACCTGCACAACCATAAGCACTGGCCTTGCAAATGGTAAGTGCTCAATAAACTAATACTAATAAACTAATACTTCATCAGTAAGAAAAAAAATTACCATCACGTAAGAGATCTATGAGGAGTCTTTCAGCTGTCACTGCATCCTTGAAGGAAGTTGTAAATGAGTTCCCAGGACTCCAAAAAGCATACAGAACTCATGGTTGAGGGGTTTGGGAAGGGTGATGTGGGGAGGGCAATGCAAGGTTTTCAGGCAACAGTCCCAGCAGGAGACAGGCCAGCAGAGGATTGAGAATCCTCAGGTCAAGCCCAAGAGGCAAGCCTCATCAGTCACGGGCAAGTTGAAGGTCTGACAACCAGGAGGTCATCCAGAGCTCAGCCTACCTCCCAGGACTGCACCGAGGAGCATATAGGGGCAATAATACACACGAAAGAAAATGCCGTGAACTGCACGACTTGCCGAAGGATTACTACCTTTTGCTCACGCATCTCCAGTCCGTGAAATCCTTGTCCTCCCAACAGCTTTGGGAGGTCCTGCGTTTTCACCGTACCTTTAAAAAAAATCACTTTATTGGGGTTTGTTTGTTACTAATTATAAAATTAGGACAATTTTTTTTTAAAGACAATAATTTCACTCAAAAAATGGGCCACAGATACAAATGGGAAATTCTTAGGACAAAAAAATGGCTACTGAACAAATGAAAATAAGCTACATATGAGAGAAATAAAAATTAAAACAGTGAGTGAAAATTAAAACAATTTTCCACTCACCAGACTAGGAAAAAAAAAATTGACTGATGTTGTCCAAAGCTATTAAGATTATGGGGAAACGGGCACCCTCTCAACCTACTGGTGGGTGTATAAGGTGCTTTCAAACATTATGGAAACCAGTTTGGAAGACTTTATTAAAATTGAAAGAGAGCATCCTCTGACTCAGAAGTTATACTTCTAGGAGTTGATTCCACAGAAATAAAAGCACCAGAATACAGAGCAAAACGTAAAGATGTGTTTGCTGCACTCTTCTTGATACCACCAAAAAAACCAAACCAAAACAAAAAAACAACTGGAAACAACCTATTGCCCGTCAAAAGGGTATAACTGAATAAGTATGGTTTTCTTCCTATGGTCTGGAACAGTATGCTGCGTTAAACTTAGGAGGTAAGTCTATATATACAGATCTGAAGGAATGAAACTGATATGGTATCAAGTGAACCACAATGGCCCCAAAATGCAAATTGCAGGCCACAATTCCATAAAAATTACATATATATGTATGCATACATGCAAATAGGGATATGTTATAAACTCAGGGAAAAACTGGGAAGGACAAACACCAAACTGTCAACTGAGGTAGCATCTGGGCGTGTGATCCAACTGCCAAAAGGAGGGGTGCAAAACACTGACTTCCCACTTTATATCTCTATTTAAGAACTGTGGGTGATTTTCACTTGTGACTTCAGCAAATTTTTGTTCGCACAAGAATTTAAAAGCACATGCTCTATATTATTGAGCGGTTAGGAAATACTGAGAAGTAGTTTTTCATTTCCGTATCCGTCTCTTCTCTTACTTAGGACTGCATTATGCCATGTACGACCTCACAGTTCTACCCCGGTGGGACCCGGCACTGTGACAGGGAGGGGAGGTCTCTGGTGCAGAAAGTCTAGTGGAGAGTCCTCAGACCCGAACCTCAAAGTTGGTTCACATGAATCAATATCGCGTTTGCACCCTTTGTTTTCCAGATGCAGACACTGGGCCTGGAACATGCTGTTACTCATGCAGGCCGGGAACTATTTACAAAGAGGATGAAAACTCAAAACATAAGCATGTGTGGTTCTGATGGAAGAAGCAGCTGACTGAAGCCCAAACCAAACATCCACAACGAGGATAAACAAGCACAGGTTTGAGTGGGTGCTGGGGGGGGGGTCTCTCCTGCCAGGTTCACTGCCCTCCTTCTCTTTGCCAGACCCTCTGTCAAGCACCTGATCTCCGCTATCCTCATCCTTACCATGGCCTCCGAGGCAGGTTGGATGTATCCCATTTACTAACGAGGAAACTGAGGCGCAGAAAAAATAACCTGGTTGCATAAGGTCACACAGTGTATAAAGGACCGAGGCAGATTTTAAATCCAGTTGTGTCTGTCTAATGCCCTAACACACAGCTAAAGAAAACATGACTTCCCTGTCTCAAGGCTTTCTTGGAAGAAGCATTTGTGAAAAAGAGCAGTGCCCAAAAAGGTGCCAGCCAAAAGCGGGCTTTGTGAGGGACAGCTCTCCAATCACGCCAGGCTGTCCGCCAAGGAATAGCTGGTGAGGCTTCCTTGGGCTGTTCCAACGTGTGGGCAAGGCAGGAAGTTGGGATTCTAAGTGACCCAGCAAAACGGGAAGGGCGGCCAGGCCAGACGCAGGCTTCCTGGAGCTTATGGTAGCTCACTGATGAGTTCTGCTTACTCAAAGGCTGCCATCAGAGCCAGGAGAACAAAAGCCACTCGTGCTGACTCAGGAGCTTGGGCCACTGTGGGCATGTCCCTAAGCCCAGGCACAAGCTTTGCTCAATCCATTTTTGTCATCTGTTAAAAAGCACCTGATTGGTAAGCTTTTGTTTTGAAAATAAACACTCTCGGATTCCACACTCTCTAGGCCGATCTTTTCAGCCTTTATTGATGCTCCTATCTCTCCCCTCTGCCCTCTCCTTCTGAAGAGATATTTTTCTTTTATACTTTTGGCATTTGCCCGACAATCCTTTTCTCCATGCTGGTGGAGTCATAGGGGAAGGTAGAGAAAGATCTATTTTAGGAGGGGGTGTGGGGAGAGGATAGAAAGCGTGAGTGAGAAGGGGACTCCGCTTCTTTATTTGAAACCCATTTTCATCTCTCTCTGCCTTCTTGGGACCCCAGCTTCCTGTCTATAATGACAAAGTGTATATACATACACATTAATAGCGAGAATGAAAAATGACTAAACCACCTTGGATCAGATCACCGAAGAGATAGGAGCTAAATTATCAATAAGCCAAACCAACAGATGTAGACATCCAGGTAGTTAAATCTGAGCAATTCTGGACAGCCCCCACCCAGCTCTGCTGAAAGTATTTCCTTTCACCTGCCCACCAGTGGTAGCTGACATTCTACTATTAGACAGTCATTCTTTGGACTGATAACAGTGCTTGTTAAAATGCACATCAGAATAACAATCTCTCATATTTGCAAAGGATGAGGTGTTTGAAGACCTCTCATATTCTTGCAATAACCTAGTCAAATAAATTCTATGAGCCCCTACTGTATGCTAGGGGCTATCAAGCCCCTATATTAAGCCCCTAATTGATAACATGCTGGTATTGCAATGGCAAGTTAGAAAGACATGATACCTTGTGCTACAGGAGGACACGATAACGGGTTAACCATCTAGACCTGGGGCCACACTCCATGCCCTTGACTCCTGATGCTGGGCTCCTCTATCTGACTACCTGTCACACTAACGCTTGGGTGGTATGAGACACCACACCTTTGCAACCTTCCTCACCTTGGCGCAAATCAGTCCACTGGTTCATTTCCGTGTAATAGCCATCTAAGAACAGGGCTGGGCACGGGGAGATGGAAAGGAAGGGCCCCATGGTGGGGGGCGTGGGAGGGCCATCCATGGGATTCCACATGGTTGCTTAGGGTGCACAGAATATCCCAGGGATAGAAACCAGGGTGAGGATAGTATGGGAAGATCCAGAAACACACACCTCCTGCCCGTCACAATGCTCCTTGGCAAGTCTTTTGATCACTGGCTAACTTCCTCTCCCATTTCAGACAATGGTTTTTGTCCAAATTTCTCCTTATGCCTCCAAACATCTCTCATGCTCATCAGAGATCTCACCTGCTTTTAAGAGACAGTCAAGGTCATTCAACATGAGGCTCACAGATTATACTTTTCCTCACCTGGTGATATTCCCTGTCTGCTCACTGGGGATGTGGCAGGTGCTTTTACAAGCTAATGAACTCATCCTGCTACCTCTCCCATTTCCTCCGGGACCAAATATCTGAAATCTTCCTGCTTTTGTATCTTCCTACTCAGCTTCCTCTGGCTCCCTCCTCTTGGTCTACAAATAGGCCTGATTCTCTCCTATCTAAAAAAAAAATCTTTCCACACTACAACCTCCTCTCTCTCTCTCTTCAATGTCTGCGGCCTCCACCTCCTCATCTAGACATTGCTCAACTCTTCTTTTTTCACCATCTCAGTGATTTTGTGTCAGATGCCAACATTGAATCTTCAGTGCCAAAAGTCATGGTCTTGCCCAGGCTTCCTTATCCTCATCGTGTATCCTGTAATAGGAAACACTGTCCTTCCTCCTCTACCTGGAATTGTCCCCCTTCTCTGCTTCTGTGACACTACACTCAGATTCTGTCCCAGCCTTGCTGACGGCTCTTTTTCTCTCCTGCATTGTCATCCCTGAGTTCCACACTCATGTATCCAAATGACCACAGAAAGAAAAGGTGGCAAAAAGATGATGGAGAAGTGTTCAAGGAGACAGAAGAAGAACTCCAAAATGTCCAAAGTCACAGAAGCCAAGAAATGAGCAAGTTTTAGGAAGGAGACAGATGTTGACAAAATCAAATGACTCAGAGTAACACTGCTAGCTCTTTCTAAGACAAATCCAGGCCTGAAAACACAGTTGCAGGAATGAACTAGGCTTTTGTGGTTTGTGGTCTACAATAGAATCTTATTAAGAAAGGCCCTCCTAGTTACTCAAAGCGCCCAAATGAGAAGTGGAGGACTCTAGGTCAGGTAGTAGTAGAAAATTCGGCCTCTTCTCCAGTTCTTTGATTATATAATATCCTTTCCCAGACTTGAAAGAACTCCTAACATATGGTTATCACCACCACCAATATCATCATCTTCATCACCGTTATTACCACCAACATCAGTATTCTCACCACCAGCACCACCACTACCACCATCAGCACATTTATTACCATTCTCTCTACCACAGCCACTTTCATTATCATCATAATCATCAAATTTCATTGAACCATCTCCGAGTATGTACTTAGTATGTACCATGTTTTGTGCTGAGCACTTCATGTGTATTATCTCACTTAATGTTTATATCAGCTCTAAAAAGTCAGTTTATTATTTCAATGTTACAGATGATAAAACCAAACTCAGAAAAGTTCATTACCTCACTTATGATTACATAGTTAGTATGTCCTAGAATCAGAATTCAAGGGCTGATCTGCCTGAGAGACTTTGCTTCCCTATGGCAGGCTGCCTCTCTTGAAATGTGAAAGTAGACAAACCTGCCAATGACATATTCAACAAGCTAATACGGAAGAGGAAGTTCTTTCAAAAAATAAGCAAGAAATCTCGCCATAAATTGCAAACATGTTGATTCCAGAAAAGTTAACATTCCCAGTCTTGGTCACATTAAGACAAGCCTGTCTTTCAGCACACACATTTCCCAGCTTGTTAAACTGGGATGACTCTACATTTGTTCATGAAGAGTTTGGCATCTTCTGCTAAAAATCTACTGCAATGATCAGAAGATAAAAGACCTCTCTTTTCTTATTTGCTTAGAAGGACCCACCAGTTTAAAATGTTTTCTCTACTAATATACACACAAGA
The DNA here is from genome assembly GCF_949774975.1 of Lagenorhynchus albirostris. Classification (NCBI taxonomy): domain Eukaryota; kingdom Metazoa; phylum Chordata; class Mammalia; order Artiodactyla; family Delphinidae; genus Lagenorhynchus; species Lagenorhynchus albirostris. The sequence goes on along the minus strand of NC_083104.1, from coordinate 33,618,645 downwards.
GTTTATTAATCCAAAATCAAGATATCTGTTTAAATGTAGACCAAAGGATTGAGGTCAAAAAGACATAGATATGACTTGCTTATCTTTAACAGGATACATTGAAACTAAATAGTGGTTTAATAGCATCATTCCAACATTTTGTCTCCTAATGGACTTTGCAGGATTATTTTACATTAAAAATTTTCCTGTCCAATACTAAGGTTCTTCAAAGACTTTATCATCATCCCTTACCCTTTTGGGAGGTGGCGGCAGGGAAGAGAGGGGGAGGTGAAAAAGCCCTCTTGCAAATCCTTTTGCAAAGATCTTTGGCTGAACAAAGTCTTTCCCATTTAAGAGCAGGTGACAGTAAGATCTCTCCCATAGGCAGCACATTAAGACTCTCTGCAGCAGTAAACAAATCCGTTATGATGAAAGCCGGACATTCCTCAGGGCCAGGATCTAATGAAAATGTCAGTGTTTTATGCAGTTTAAAAACTGACAATTCAACGGTTTTACAGGAGCTATTTAACATTTATCATCACTTACAAGAGCTCAAATGTAGACAAGCAGAAGGGCAACAGAAGAAACCAAGTGACTCCTTGCTTAGAAGCTGCTATGTTACCCACAACCCAAGAGCATTTTACAATCTGTCAATTACCGGAACTCTTAGGCAACACAGCACAGGTCTTCGCAAAGGCAAGTTGGAAGTCTGCACTCCAAGATATAACCATCACAGTGACCATGATCTGCACTTATATTTATACCTCACCCCATTAAAGACCCAACCACTCAGGAGCCAGGATCCTAGAGAAAGCTGTTAAACCAACTGAAGGCAATGCATTAAAGGCCTCTGAGTGTCTGCCAAATTATGCTTTAGATACTATCCAAACCACTATGAGAAGAGAAATAGAATATGTAACTTCCAAATCAGTAGAGGAGAAAATAAAAAGAAATGAAGGAAGCATAGTCAATTCAAACAAAGCAGTAAAGAAGAGAAAAGGAAGAAAAAAATGCCCATGGAACATGCAAAATAAGAAGGCAAAGTTAAGTCCGAATAGATTAGTTACAATAAATATAATTAGCTTTAATTCCCCCATCAAAAGACAGAGACACCCAATTAAAAACAAAAAACAAACAAAAACTCCAGCTTTATGTTGCTTATAAAATGGACCAGGAACACACAAAGGCTGAAAATGAAAGGATGGAAAAAGCAAACACCACATTAACCAAAAGGATGTTGTTTTAGCAATATTATCAGACAAAATAAAATTCATAGGTAAAAGCATTAGTAGGATAAAGGGAGAGATTAATTAATAACAAGAATAACCCACTAGGAGCTGTAACATTAGATAATGAAATGTAATACAGTTAAGATCATAGGCTGGAAATATATAAAACAAAAATTGATAGAATTACTGAGAAATGAGCAAACGCACAACCATGAATATGTGAATGCTTATCTCTAAGCAACTGAGAAGTTAAACAGCTAAAACATTAATAGAGATATAGAAGATTTCAGTTACATAATTTATAAGCTGCATCTAAAAAACAAAGAAGAGGCACTTGAAGGAAAAATACACATGCTCTTCAAGTACACATGGAATGTTTACAAAAAATTGAACATGGGCTTGACCTTTAAAAAAACTCAACAAATCCCAAGAAGTGATATCACGTGCTTGACATCTGAACTTCTCTGTTGAAAGAATAATGAAATCGTAGAACCGTATACATCAAGGCTATTCCACCCAATTCTTTGCCTAGAGAGTTCTTCTCCTTTTCCAAGCCTTTTCTTAGTATTTCCTCCTCAAAGCAGCCTTCTCTGATCACCTTAGGTAGAGTAGGTCCTTCCGAGCTCAGTCACTGTTATATTGCTCCACTGTATCTTCTTCATGCATTTAACTGGTTTCTGAAGTCACCTTATTTGTTTATTTACTGGTTTATTATCTCTCCCCGTGACCTCCAACCCTAAATATAATGGAATGCATTTTTAATCTCTTGCTCTTAGAATGGAACCTGGCCATAGTAGGCACTCAATGAACATTTGCTGATGTCAGCCTGACTTGGCAGCCTGCAGTGCTCTAGCCCCTCACAGAGGTACAGAGCTGTCCCCTAGAATAGATCCCATTACCTCAGGTTATTTGTGTGACAGTCTCAGTAAGAGAGAGTGAGCCTGTCATCATATCTGCATATGTAATAGATACCAAATAAATGGCTGTTGAATAAACTATGATCACCCTGTGTACCAGAAGTCTGAAACCTCGAGGAGCCACATGACCTGCTTCAAGCCACATCTTGTTCATGAAAGTGCCTGATTCCTCACTGTGAGCATCACACCGATCCCCTCCAAGCAACCTCTGAAGCACATCCTATCACGTGTGGAGGCTGCAAATGAGGACAGAGAAGACAACTTGGAAATATCTTTTTCACCAAACTCAGTGTTTCTGTTACTGTTATACAGATACCAGCCTTTGCCGAGTCTATTAAAATTGACTCAAATGATCACTTCTTGTAGTAACTGCATGTCTATCTGTACAAGGACTGCACTTTCCAAGTAAGGAAATGAGGAAGGGATAAAACTTAAAATAATAGCTTGTTGACTTAAAATCAGCAATCTGGCCATGTTGTAAGCCCAGTGGTTAAAGTAGGATGAATCACTATGTGACTTTGGACAAGTCAACTAGTAGGCCTAAGCCTCAGTTTCCCTATCTATGAAATGGTCATAATATTAGTGCTTACTTCATAGATTGCTATGAAGACTAATTAGATTAATCCATCAAAGCACTGAATATAGTATGTGTCCCAGTGAACTTGACAAATGTCACTAAGATTTCAGACCCTTGCATGGTCAACTTGATTACTTTGGCGTTAGTTGTTTGCAAGCTTTGCTCAAGAAGCTGGTGTTTGGTAATCTGTCTTCTGGAGCTCTTCCGGAGAGGTAAAACAGTTATAGAATGGGCCTTAAGGTCTCCTTGAATCTGATTAAATCCATTCCCTGTTGTTAGAGCTGAGCTAGAAAAATCCTGGCCAATGCTACATGTATTTGTTGAATGGCCTTTTTACCGAAGATTTCAGGAAGATGAGGCTGCTAGAGGGGCAGCCAAGATGACAGCACTGGCTAACAAAGGGGCATATTGTCTGGCACATTCTTCTCTGACCTAACCCACCTCCTGCCTCAGAAGGAACTATTCTGGAATGGAAAGTTTCACCATAAACATCTGCTGGCCAGATCTGTCCCAACACTGCAGCCACTGGTGACAGCCATCAGGCACTAAGCGTTTTCCCTTGCATTGGGAGCTGCTTGAAGAAGGGCATAACCAAACTTCATGTTTATCATGGCAGAAGACAGGAGCAGCACAATTTCCATAGGGACTCCTTTTAAAGATCAAAAAAAGTTTGCATACCCCTTCACCTAAGTAGTTTTATTTCTCTTATCTTTTGATTCAGAAAAACACCTGATGACAAAAAGCTACTGGGAATTCAGTAGTGGTTTGAAATGAAACCTCACTGCTCCAAGTGACTCTCTTTCTTAATTCATTAATTTTTTAAAAAGCCACTCAGACCTCCCTGAAGTTTAACCACTCCCTGTCATTTTGTGTTCACTCAGGCTTTGTGCAGACAGCCAGTGAGCTGTCCTTCGGCACTCTAAAACGTCAGAGCTCATGCCATGAGTTCCCTCCTATGGCCAAATTCTGCCACTCTGAAGAGAAGCAGACGCTCTCAGAGCTTGGGACCCTGGACCGTCACTCCTAAATGACAGGAGAAGGATGAACAGCTGGGGCTTCCGTAAAACTCAGTGGGATAAGAGCACAAAGGGATTCAGAAGCCAGAGTTAGTTCTGCATTTCCTCTATAATAACCAGCATCGATTATAAACATACCACATGCCAGACACTGTGTTTCAGCTGCACGATTAAACAGGAAGTCCTCAATAACTGCTTCTGGATGGGTGGATGGAGAAATAAATGAATTAGATATCAATTTTACTCCACCCTCCTGAAATCGAGCCTCAGCATTGCAAGGGCATTTGGATTTGCACAATCTCTTCTTTCATTTGTCAACTATTTGAGCGCCAGATCTGTGCAAAATTAGCTCGCCAGGCATCAAGCAAAACCAGACAGAGAATCGGCCCTCCAAGTGTGTCCTGGCTTGGAAAGATGGAACCAGTAGTAATGACTCTGGGTCAAAGAAGGCAGTGGGTGAAGACAGTTCCTTACTCCTAGGAGCTTCTGGCCACATCCAGTAAGAGTCTCTGAAGATGCTTAAAATGCCTCCCTAAAAGTCACATAAGAATCTTCGAAGGTATGGTAAATGTTCCCTACAGGCAGCTTTGCTCTCAAGGAGGAGACCAGCAGAGGCTGATCCCCAAAGGAATGATCTCAGAGAGAGGCAGTGAAAGAGTCAGAGGAAGCAACAAAAGGAAGAGAAATAAATGCCAAGGTGCTGGCCTCACACTTGGGCACAGTGGTACTGGTGCTGTTAGTGGACACTGGGAAAACTCAGTGTCTCCTGGGGGAAGAGACCCTCCCCTGGGTTCACTCTGCAGTGAGTCTTTGGGTGTTTTCACCCATGTGGTTGCTCAGAAGGTTCTCTGCTGTGGCAGCCTCTACAGGCAGAGTCCCAGCTAGCATGGGAGGTGGTACCAGCTCCCCAGGGACACTCTTCCTCACCCCCCACCGTGCCACCAACCTCGACACACGACCAAAATAACAACTGCAATTCTCAGCTTCAATCGCCTGTCCAAAGAGAACTGGGAGCCTGCTTCTCTGTTCTCTGCTCTCGTAGCTCTCTCATCCTTCAGAACGCCTTTCAAAGTGCGAAAATGCACCTTTTTTCATGTAGATATTTGCTGAAGTCTCCGGGCCTCTGGGCTGTGGGCTTCCTGAGGGCAGGGGCAGGGCATTCACTGTGCATCTCCAGGCACATGAGGCTGACTAGCTTCATCTTCCAATAGGACGGGCTTCCTGGCCAGTCAGGGAGCTTTGTCACACAGTAGGAGACCTGCCTCCGTTTCCTGGGAGAACTTTAAACTTTACAAGGCAAGGTGAAGCTGAAAGGTTACCAGGACCGAGCACACCTCCACCACCCACTCTCCTTGATGGTTCCTCCAACCCACCTTTCCCTCCTCTACTGAAGATCTCAAATGAGAGTCTCCCCAAAAAGCAAATAACGCCCCAAACCAGAGATGCTATACTTATAAAATGAGACAGTCCGTTACTGTGAAAGAGCTGTGGAGAGTGAAAACAAAGTCAAGACAAAAACAAACAAACAAAAAACCATTGCCCCTGTTCCAAAATCTTTAAGAAACCCTTTGCCTCACATTTAAGTTTTGGGTTTTTTTTTCTTTTCTCAACAAATCATATTTAAAATATGTGTTTCCCCTTGGGGATATTGGTTTAGAAATATTATACCGAATTAAAAAATGCTTTAGTGACCAATTCTACTTTTTAACCTTAGCAATTTTCGCTCTTCCTTCCCCTTCCTCGGTATCCCTGCTGACACCACACTCAGGGGGCATGTTTGAGGACCAGAAAGGCGGCCAGTGTGGTGTGGCAGAGCACAGGTTAGGGGTGGGGTGGGGGGACAGCATCAGATGAGCCAGGCAGGTAGGCAGGGGAGGGAGCATGCCAGGCCTTGTAGGTCTCAGCAAGCCTTTACATTTATTTCGAGTACAAAGGGAACTGCCTGGAGGGACTTAGGAAGTGAGTGTATGATGTAATTTACATTTTATAAACATCATGCTGCCTAACTGTCTGATGAATTTATGCTTTGTGCCCATGACTGGATTTCAAGCTCCTGGATGACAGGGTTAGAGGTAAACTCCTATTAATGCCCTCACCTCATGCATTCACAGGAGTTTTAAACCAATAGTTCTCAAACTTTTGTGTGCAGCAGAATCATCAGGAAGTTCATTCAAACCCAGTGTCCTGGACCCCACCTACAGAGTTTCTAATTCAGTAGGTCTGGGTGGGGCCTGAGACTCTGGATTTCTAACAAGTCCCCAGGTGATGCTGGGAAGGAGGTTGCTGGTGCAGGCAGGGCACTTAGAAAGCCAGTGTTTAAATCTGTTTGCAGAATAAATCAGTCAATGAAGGGACATAAAAATGTTTTCTAAAAAACACAAATAGGAACAATCAGTGGTGTGACTTTGACCTAAAACGGCAATCATTTATTCTAATTTTTCTTTTTCTTAAATTATTCCCATCCCCATATTATGTGATGATAACAAGAGGACTAACCCCTCCATGCAGAAGTACTCTGAAAGGAAATAGATCATTGTGATTAGACAAGATGAGACACTTCAGGGACTGCATCGCCAAGTTTAATTATAAATCAAATGTCATTCAAAGATTTTTTTTTTTTTTTGCAAAAGTATGTGATTTATTTGTGTAGGCAGTAATTACCTGCCTCAATCCAGAAAGGATATGAGGTGGTGAGGCGTCTGTTGGTGCTGTTCCAAAACTGAAAATTAAACTAAACTTTCCTTGGATGCAGAAATACTGCTCACCATGGCCCATCCCTGTTTGGTTCAAAGCACACAGCACTGGTGAACACACATACTATGAGATGAGGTCGTTTAAACTCTCTTTCTTGAAGGAACCCCCAAAGTTTCTAATTTACGTGCTTATTATGCCAAAGCAGATATGCAGCTGAAGAATGCAAAGTAGTAGAGACTCAGAACCAACAGAGGCAGCAAATATTCGCAAACGATGAGACCTGCAAGGGATTAATTTCCAAAATATACAAACAGCTCATGCAGCTCAATGTCAAAAAATCAAACAACCCTATCAAAAAATGGGTGGAAGATCTAAATAGACATTTCTCCAAAGAAGACATACAGATGGCTAATAGTCACATGAAAAGATGCTCAACATCGCTAATTATTAGAGAAATGCAAATCAAAACTACAGTGAGGTACCACCTCACACCAGTTAGAATGGCCATGATCATAAAGTCTACAAACAATTAATGCTGGAGAGGATGAGGACAAAAGGGAACCCTCCTACCCTGTTCGGGGGAATGTAAATTGGTATAACCATTATGGAGAACAGTATGGAGGTTCCATAAAAAACTAAATACAGAAACACCATATGATCCAGGGACTTCCCTGGTGGCACAGTGGTTAAGAATCCGCCTGCCAGTGCAGGGGACACAGGTTCGAGCCCTGGTCCGGGAAGATCCCACATGCTGCAGAGCAACTAAGCCCGTGCGCCACAACTACTGAGCCTGTGCTCTAGAGCCCACAAGCCACAACTACTGAGCCCGTGTGCCTAGAGTCCGTGCTCTGCAACAAGAGAAGCCACTGCAATGAGAAGCACGCGCACTGCAACGAAGAACAGTCCCCCCTCGCCACAACAACAGAAAGCCTGCGTGCAGCAACGAAGACCCAACGTAGCCATAAATAAAAAAATTAATTAATTTATTTAAAAAAAAAAAAAGGAAATACCATGTGATCCAGCAATCCCACTCCTGGGCATATACCCAGAGGAAACCATAATGTGAAAAGATAGAGGCACCCTGATGTTCACTGCAGCACTATTTACAATAGCCAAGACATGCAAGCAACCGAAATGCCCATCAACACAGGAATGGATAAAGCAGATATGCTACATATATACAATGAAATATTATTCAGCCACAAAAAGAACAAAATAATGCCATTTTCAGCAACATGGATGGACCTAGACACTGTCATACTGAGTAAAGTAAGTCACACAGAGAAAGACAAATATCATACGATATCACTTATATGTGGAAACAAAAAAAACGGTACAAATGAACTTATTAACAAAACAGATATAGAGTCACAGATGTAGAAAACAAACTATGGTTACCAGGGGGGTAAGGTGAGGGGGAAGGATAAATTGGGAGATTGGGATTGACATATACACACTACTGTATATAAAATAGATAACGAATAAAGACCTACTGTATAGCACAGGGAACTCTACTCAGTACTCTGTAATGACTTATATGGGAAAAGGATCTAAAAAAGAGTGGATATGTGTATATGTATAACTGATTCACTTTGCTGTACACCTGAAACTAACACAACACTGTAAGTCAACTATATTCCAATAGAAATTAAAAAAAAAAAAAGAACCAACAGAGGGACAATATACTCCAGACCTAGGATAGCTGGCACAGACCGCTACGCAGGAAGCACCCAGGGTCTCTGAGGGTTTACCTTGCCTCTCCACACGTGAGTCTGCAGTTTCCATGTGTACACATCCATCCATCCAGAAACTGTTATCATAGCCCAACCAACAACAGGCAGTACAAACTTAGGGATGGCTGGGGGCTTGAGGGGTTCAACAGGAAGCCCTTTTGCCTAAGGTCTACAGGGTCACAAATTCACATTCTGCTTAGGGAAAAAGCTGGTTAGACATACCCCAGGACTGTTTGGGACTAGACCACCACAGATGGGTGGTCCTAAATGAAATCTCATCTATTCAGTAGTTATTCGGGAACTCACGGTCTAAGAGGTTGACCAAGGAGGGAGGGATTCAAAACATCAAAAGCCAGAGTTTCAAAACAAGAAAGTCTGTTGAAAATCATAGGCCTTGAAAAGCAAATGATAAAGAGTCATGAAATAGGAACCAATGAATGAACCGTACTCTCTATCCACACAGCAAGACACAAACAACTGGAAGCCGACGGACAATTTACTTCGTGTGGATGATGAACCTGGATCTTTGTTCTATGCTGGTGGGAATTCATGGAACAGTCTGGCTATGATTTAACCACAAAAATAGGAACCCCTACACTCTAGCAAAACATAAAGTACATATGAGCCCCCAAATCCAAGATCAATATTCAGAGTCCCTAAAACCCAACTCCCCATGGCATTTGCAGTTACCCACCTCCGAAAGGGTAAAAGTAAACATGGGACCTGCTCTGGTGTTAAACTGCCACCGGATCCTCCCCGCTGTCTCCCTCCTCCTCTTCTTCTTTACAGACACGTAAAGTTGGATCTCTTGAAGGAACTGGGGGCTCCCACTCTAGGCAAAGGTTGGACAGGTGATCAATGTACAGCATGAGATTTGACTGTGCCTCCGTGCCTCCGACAGAGCTGGATCATCTGGGGCAATGAAAATTATAAGCAACAAGAAAGTGGTATTAACAGCAAGGGTAGGGAAGCCCAGGCAGCACACACCATGATTCCCTAGGACACCCAGCAACCATTCCTTTCCCCATTCAGTCATTCCGAACACTCATCAAGCACTGTGCCAGGCTCTGGGGAGACAGTAGTGACAAATATAAACACAAGCCCTGCCCTCACGGAGTTTATGGGCTATTCTGGACAGTGAGACAAGCAATTAAAGGACAGTGTGTAAAGGAACCTAGAGGGTGCAGTGGGGCACAAAGCAAAGGCAGTCGACCCAGACTGGAGGTGGTGGTCAAGGAAGGATTCCCGGAAGAAGTGACATTTAACGCTGAGCCTAGAGGACCCGTGGAGTTAGCCAGACAAGACTGGGATATGTCGGCATGTGTCCGAATCTGAGATGAGAAATCATGGTTGGTCTGCGGGGCTGAATGTCCCTTGTTCTCAGCCATTGTCCAGGCCATAATCCTATACTCAACAAAGGCACCAGATCTGGAGTCGGCAGCTTTCATCACAAGGTGCTCCTCCAATCCCCACAATCCAGTTGTGTTTCACACTCTTCCAAGTGGGATCCCAGGAAAGGAAAGAACATAGAAAATAGTTTGTTCTACAAGAAGATAGGAAAGAAAGTGAAACAATAATGTGGACTTGAACTGCTACAGAATAGACCCAATTGCAGCCATCTGTTTTCTGCACACCAGCATTACAGGTAAACTGAGATATCAAGCTCGCTCGGGACAGCTGAAATGACACGAGGCCCAACTGCAACTTGGCGTCCCCAAAGTGGGAGCCCCAAGGCTTCTTCCCTTTGGCTCTCTCGCTTTGCCCTTCCCTTTCCTCCAAGTCCCCAGAAAATCACAGAGGGGGCTCTTCGCTTTGTTGCTCTTATCCTTGGTGTTTCTGATGTCTAAAAGGCTACCACAGACATGATACCTCCCACTTGCCTTATGCAGCTGAGGGAAACCAGAGAGTTTAAGAAGCCAATCTTGCAGGGGCCCCCACGCAGGAAAACAAAACAAACAACAACAACAAAAACTTGTGAAAGTCCCAGTAGCTTGAGTGTTGCCCAAGGTTCTAGCTGCCTGTGCATTATGAAAGAGACCATTGTAGGGGATGGTTTAAGACATGGCAATAAGCACGTTTTTACCAAAATGCACAGTCCGAAGTAGCTTTCCTTTACATTTTCATATTATCATATAATTCAAGGCCTGCAAACAAAATCCCTGATTGAAGACAGAACGAAACGAGCAGGCAGCTATTTTAGAGACAAAGAAAGGATGTCTTTTTAACCTATGACAACACAAATTTGTTTAGGTTTTCGCTCCACTAAGTAAGTAAGCAGTTAGGTTTTGTCCAATAAAAATATCCCTGTGCGTGTGCAAACACCCGAGGCAATCATATAATTACCCTGCCCAATCAGATTCAATTGCTGACAGTTGAGTTCCCACTGCTCATTAACTTCAGATCACAATGAGGGCTTTACGGAAGCCCTTTCCCGTCTCTTTACAAAGGTTCCTATGATGCCATGAGCAGCCCCAGTGCTACCTCATTCAAGATAATCATCCAAAATGGCCAGGGCCAAGGCCAGCCTACTCTGACTTCCCTCCGAAAAAATAAAAAGAGAAATGCGAAGAAACACTGGCTTACACGCCCTTGCTTCATTTGGGGATCTCACTTCTAAATATAATAGTAACCTTTCACCCCCACACTTTAAGTGCCGTAATTATATAATTAAAACCAATTATGTCATTTAACAGAGACTTTTTCAAGATCCACAGCAAGTGGATCAATTACCTCAATCATTGACCTCAGAAGATTTCAAACTGACCTGCAACAATGACAATTGGATAAATTTAGACACTGGCTTCCAAGGCCTGCATGGACCAGCTGTGTGGATTGTAGCTGGTCTAGATTCTTCTAGACTCTAGAAGCTGAACTAAATTCACTAACTAAATGCATCTAACACTACCGCCACCACTTGTTTGCACAACACTTCCAATATCCCAAGATACTTGCTTGATTTTTTATAACCACCCTAATAGTGTTGTTACTTCCATGTTTCAGAGGAGAAAAAGGAGGCTGGGAGAGTTTGACATTATCTCAAGTTATGCAGCTAGGTAACGGGCTAGCTGCATAACTCCCACCACAGAATCCAAAGCCTGTTAATAGCAAGTAGTGTGTGTGTGTGTGCGCATGTGTGTGCACATGCGCGCGCGCACACGTCTTTATTCTCCTGGGCATCCATTCCTCCTATTTTCATTCTTACCCCAATTTCCCTTTGAGGAAACACATCCACCCCACTTGCAGCTCATGTGCATGACACGGGCCTCCACTCCAGCTTCAGGGTATGCAGTAACCTAGGCCTCAGCCAATCAGCTCCCAGCATTCTCCTAGCCACAGCATTTGTTCAGGAGTGAGCACGCGACCCAACCAAAGCCAGTGAGACACACTGAGAATCTTGGGAAAGAGCCTTACTCTTGGGTTTTCATGTGAGAGGAGGTACCATCCGGCAGTTGAGCAGCTCTCTTGCTGCCACCAAAGGAGTGAGGGATAATGGAGCCAAGAGATACAGAGAGATACACTGGCTCCAGGAAACTCCTTGAATCCCTTTGTGTTGACAGTAGGGGCATTTAGAACATGGAGTGAGTCACCAGTACACTGGAGAACATATGAAGAGTGCTACCACCTACCGCTTGGACAGGCTTGATGACAAGGATGGAAGTAACTGACTGTGGCTCTGAGCAGCAGCCCTGTCTCCTGCTCACAGCACAGTGAAGTGCCTCCTATTTTTGAGTTATTTAAAAACATACCATTTTACGGGCAGAAGGAAGCACTTTAACCTGCAAAATGATTTTTATCACATACTAAACATCCTTATAACTTTGTGGTCCTCTGCTCTGGTCAAAGTTGTCTCTCCTTGGAGTTGAGACAGCTGTTGGAGCCAAGAAGACCTGCCTTGACCTTGCACTCTGCCCTGCTCAGTGGTATCCTTGTGCTCTCCAATTCCTGGATCTGCGTGGGATGTAAGAACTGAGGACATACACACTCATCAAAATGGAGCATTTCCTTTCTTTTTTCTCTTATCCCAGGCCTTGAGGGAAAAGAAAAAAGAGCAAGAATTCTTCTATCACAGGATTTTCAACCTTGGCACTCTTCAAGTTTGGGGCCAGATGATTCTTTGTTGTTGGAACTGCCTATGCACTAAAAGATGTGTAGCAGAGTCCTCTGGCCTCTACCTACTAGATGTCAGCCGCATCCCTGTTCCACACTGGACATCCAGAAATGTCTCTAGGGGACACTGCCAAAGGTCCAGGGGTCGGGGCTAATATCAGCTCTGGTTGAGAACCACTGCTTTAATAGAACATCTGAGGTATTTATTGGATTTTCCTTGCAGCATCTTTGAGTATTATGATGTCTTCTCCTTAAAGTGGGAGGAGGGAAGGAACCACCATGCTCCTTAGAACTGGCTAAACAAAAAGACCCAGGATCTCAATACTGCCTTCTCTCAGGGCCAGGAAGTCACACAAGACTAACTGACCCACTAAGGACCAAAGTGGGGAAAAGGCATATCAAACAGAAATAATTTTACCTAAAGATCAGAGAGAGGAAAAGGATGTGGAGGAGAAAATTACAAGTGAAGAACGAGTGTCTATACAGTGAGTTCCAAAGTGGGCATGTGGCTTCTCATTTCCACAGGAAAGAAAATGAAACCTTAAGACTGTTGCTGGGTTTCTTGAATTCAGGTTCAGCCCAAAAGGTGGAAGAGTCTGGTTTCAAACAGAAATGAAACTCACCCTGTAGAGAAAAAGCCAAAAATGGTAGTCTCACTTATTTGGACAAATGTGGGCAAAGACACTTGAAACAGGCAAGACTGATGGATTAATAGAATATTTTTTAAAGAAAGGCATTTACTCTCTTCCACATGTCAGCAGTAAAATAAGAGTGTGTTGGCAGAGGTCCTTCCTTCAGGCTTGCTTGAATGAGAAGACAGAATTCATTATATAAGCAATATGCATTGTGAAGCCTTGAAGAAAGGGGTTGAATTGGTTTGCCCTCTCAATGAGTTAATTAGTCACATTCCCTCAGTATTCTGGGGAATTGGTTTCAGGACATCTAGTGGATATCAGAATCCATGGATGCCCAAGTCCCTTATATAAAGTGGCAGAGTATTTGCATATAACCTATGCACATCTTCCAGTATACTTTAAATCATCTCTACCCCTAATACAATGTAAATGCTATGTAAATAGTTGTACAGAACATATTGATAAATGCTCTGTAAATAGTTGCTGGAGCATGGCAAATTCAAGGTTTGCTTTTGGAACTTTCTGGACTTTTTTTCAAATATTTTTGATCTGCAGTTCGTTGAATCTGCAGATGTGGCACCCACGGATATGGAGGGCTGACTGTGTATCTTCACACTAGCAGGTAGCTGAGACCAGCCTAGGAATTCCACAGTAGTGGGATTTCAGTGAGGCTTTAACGCACAAACTTCTGCACACCTCACAGTACTGACTGTTTTTTCATTAATTAATTTATTTATTAATTTATTTTTGGCTGTGTTGGGTCTTCGTTGCTTTGCGTGGGATTTCTCTAGTTGTGGTGAGTGGGGGCTACTCTTCATTGCGGTGTGCGGGTTTCTAATTGAGGTGGCTTCTCTTGCTGCAGAGCACAGGCTCTAGGCACGCTTCAGTAGTTGTGGCTCACAGGCTCAGTAGCTGTGGCTCACGGACTCTAGAACGCAGGCTCAGTAGTTGTGGTGCACGGGCTTAGGTGCTCTGTGGCATGTGGGATCTTCCTGGACCAGGGCTTGAACTCGTGTCCTCTGCACTGGCAGGTGGATTCTCAACCACTGCACCACCAGGGAAGCCCCAAAGTACTGACTTCTGATCAAGTCTGTCTAAAGAACCAGGTTGGTTTGCATGTAAAGCCTGGCTTTTGTTGGGGTGTAACTGGATGAAAATGTTCGGATTCTAGCAGTTTCTCTCACTAGAAGTCCTAATGCCTCAGAGCATGGAGAGGTGTATTAGGGGAGTTCAGATGATCAGAGCTGAGGCCCCACTGCTTCCTCAGTTCCCAGGCAGCCTTCCCCTCTAGCTATCACCACGATCCAGCTGTCCCATCTTATTGCCCCTAACTTCTCTCCTGCAAGCAGTGAGATCTGACTGCTAGGGTGTGACAGTGTCTCAAATGGAGAAAGAGTAAAAATAAAGGCATCTCTGAAGGGCCCTGGCCCTCCTCCCATTACGGCTTATGGTTTTTTGTTTGGTAGAGGTAACATTTAGAATAAACAATTACAGAAAAATAGAAGTAGTTGTCTGGAGGGTCTAGCAGAGGTCCACAGGGACTTTTATGAGCTGTATAAAGAACTGCCTTTTGACTCAAATCAACAGAATTAGAAAGGAAAAAGGAGAAGTAACAGCTGACACTGCAGAAATGCAAAGGATCATGAGAGATTACTACAAGCAACTATATGCCAATAAAACGGACAACCTGGAAGAAATGGACAAATTCTTAGAAAGGCACAACCTTCTGAGACTGAACCAGGAAGAAATAGAAAATATAAACAGATCAATCACAAGCACTGAAATTGAAACTGTGATTAAAAATCTTCCAACAAACAAAAGCCCAGGACCAGATGGCTTCACAGGCAAACTCTATCAAATATTTAGAGAAGAGCTAACACCTATCCTTTTCAAACTCTTCCAAAATACAGCAGAGGGAGGAACACTCCCAAACTCATTCTACGAGGCCGCCCTCACCCTGATACCAAAACCAAACAAAGATGTCACAAAGAAAGAAAACTACAGGTCAATATCTCTGGTGAACATAGATGCAAAAATCCTCAACAAAATACTAGCATACAGAATCCAACAGCACATTAAAAGGATCAAACACCATGATCAAGTGGGGTTTATCCCAGGAATGCAAGGGTTCTTCAATATATGCAAATCAATCAATGTGATAAACCATATTAACAGATTGAAGGAGAAAAACCATATGATCAACTCAATAGATGCAGAAAAAGCTTTCAACAAAATTCAACACCCATTTATGACAAAAACCCTCCAGAAAGTAGGCATAGAGGGAACTTTCCTCAACATAATAAAGGCCATATACAACAAACCCACAGCCAACATCATTCTCAATGGTGAAAAACTGAAAGCATTTCCACTAAGATCAGGAACAAGACAAGGTTGCCCACTCTCACCACTATTATTCAACAGTTTTGGAAGTTTTAGCCACAGCAATCAGAGAAGAAAAAGAAATAAAAGGAATCCAAATTGGAAAAGAAGAAGTAAAAGTGTCACTGTTTGCAGATGACATGATACTATACACAGAGAATCCTAAAGATGCTACCGGAAAGCTACTAGAGCTAATCAATGAATTTGGTAAAGTAGCAGGATACAAAATTACTGCACAGAAATCTCTTGCATTCCTATGCACTAATGATGAAAAATCTGAAAGAGAAATTAAAGAAACATTCCCATTTACCATTGCAACAAAAAGAATAAAAATACCTAGGAATAAACCTACCTAAGGAGACAAAAGACCTGTATGTGGAAAACTATAAGACACTGATGAAAGAAATGAAAGATGATACAAGCAGATGGAGAGATATACCATGTTCTTGGATTGGAAGAATGAACATTGTGAAAATGACTATACTACCCAAAGCAATCTACAGATTCAATGCAATCCATATCAAAGTACCAATGGCATTTTTCACAGAACTAGAACAAAAAATTTCACAATTTGTATGGAAACACGAAAGACCCTGAATAGCCAAAGCAATCTTGAGAAAGAAAAACAGAGCTGGAGGAATCAGGCTCCCTGACTTCAGACTGTACTACAAAGCTACAGTCATCAAGACAGTATAGTACTGGCACAAAACCAGAAATATAGATCAAAGGAACAGGATAGAAAGCCCGGAGATAAACCCACGCACATATGGTCACCTTATCTTTGATAAAGGAGGCAAGAATATACAATGGAGAAAAGACAGTCTCTTCAATAAGTGGTGCTGGGAAAACTGGACAGCTACATGTAAAAGAATGAAATTAGAACACTCCCTAACACCATACATAAAAATAAACTCAAAATGGATTAAAGACCTAAATGTAAGGCCAGACACTATTAAACTCTTAGAAGAAAACATAGGCAGAATACTCTATGACATAAATCACAGCAAGATCCTTTTTGACCCACCTCCTAGAGAAATGGAAATAAAAAGAAAAAGAAACAAGTGGGACCTCGTGAAACTTAAAAAGCTTTCGCACAGCAAAGGAAACCATAAACAAGATGAAAAGACAACCCTCAGAATGGGAGAAAATATTTGCAAATGAAGCAACTGATAAAGGATTAATCTCCAAAATTCAGAAGCAGCTTATGCAGCTCAATATCAAAAAAACAAACAACCCAATCCAAAAATGGGCAGAAGACCTAAATAGACATTTCTCCAAAGAAGATATACAGATTGCCAACAAATACATGAAAGGATGCTCAACATGACTAATCATTAGAGAAATGGAAATCAAAACTACAATGAGATATCATCTCACACCAGTCAGAATAGCCATCATCAAAAAGTCTACAGACAATAAGTGCTGGAGAGGGTGTGGAGAAAAGGGAACCCTCTTGCACTGTTGGTGGGAATGTAAATTGATACAGCCACTATGGAGAACAGTATGGAGGTTCCTTAAAAAACTAAAAATAGAAATACCATACGACCCAGCAATCCCACTACTGGGCATATACCCTGAGAAAACCATAATTCAAAAAGAGTCCTGTACCACAATGTTCATTGCAGCTCTATTTACAATAGCCAGGACATGGAAGCAACCTAAGTGTCCATCCACAGATGAATGGATAAAGAAGATGTGGCACACGTACAAAGGAATATTACTGAACCACAAAAAGAAACGAAATTGAGTTATTTGTAGTGAGGTGTATGGACCTAGAGACTGTCATACAGAGTGAAGTCAGAAAGAGGAAAACAAATACCATATGCTAACACATATATATGGAATCTAAAAAAAAAAATGGTCATGAAGAACCCAGGGGCAGGACGGGAATAAACACAAAGACCTACTAGAGAATGGACTTGGGATGCGGGGAGGGGGAAGGGTAAGCTGGGAGAAAGCGAGAGAGTGGCATGGACATATATACACGACCAAATGTAAAACTGATAGCTAGTGGGAAGGAGCCGCATAGCAGAGGGAGATCAGCTCGATGCTTTGTGACCACCCAGAGGGGTGGGATATGTAGGGTGGGAGGGAGGGAGACGCAAGAGGGAGGAGATATGGGGATGTATGTATACATATAGCTGATTCACTTTGTTATACAGCAGAAACTAACACACCATTGTAAAGCAATTATACTCAATAAAGATGTTTAAAAAAAAAAGGAATATGCTGGGGAATGGGCAAAATAGTTTCCTCTATATCCTTTTATTTTATAAATCATATCTATATGTTAATAATTTTAGATCTGGTTGTGAGTTCTCCATTAAAATAATAATTATATAATCAAAAAAAAAGAACTGTCCTTTGTAAAATTTAGTAATTAAATCTGGAGGAGCGGGTCTTTTACTCTTGATACATAAAGAATGAATCTCAAGGCACACTTTTCCTGTGGACGAGCATCCCCCCACCCCACCCCCGTTCCAGTGAAATCATTCACCCTGGCCTGCCTATGCTTCTCAGAATACCTGGCTACATCAACAGAGATAAAAGAGAAGAGTAGCCCACTTCCCAGTTCCAGCTGGTGTTAAAATCATACGATGAATTTTCTGCGTTTTGATGGAAGCGCCTCCTGAGTGAGTCCACACACTGGCACGTGAAAATTTTGTTTGCACCAAAGAAGTGAGTCACGGTGAGAACATGGGTCTGCTCGAGCAGGCATGTGCCGCTGTTAAAAGCACAAAATCCAGGGCTCTACATACACCCTAAGACGAGTACTGCCCTCCCCGTGTCCTTCTCAGCATGAAGTAGGGGAGAGACAGCTTCACTGGGGTGGCAGGTGTCACAGGTCACCCTCACAGTCATTACTGAACAGAACTTGTAAGAGCAGCAAGTCCTTGCGCTTGCCACCGAGAAGCCTTACTGCCAAGTTCCAGAAAAGGATGTTAACAGTGTGTGGAATTCGGGTTAAGGCAGGAGTTGGCTTCTAGAGATGAGCTTCAGCAGATCTAGAAACCGTGTGCGAAATTCGGCGTAAGCACTTTCCTGCTTTATTCTGAGGAGTGGATTTGTGGTTTTCATCATCTTCTCAAATTAGTATGAAACTCTGAATAGAAAATTAAACAACAGTTTTTATAAAGCTATTCTGCAATTTTTTTCAACAGTTTTCTGAGCTGTAATTTACATGCTGTCAAGTTCATTCATCTTCAGTGTAAAGTTCAAGGATCTTGAATAACTTTATTTGTGGTGCAGACATCACCATAAACCAGTGTTAGAACATTTCCACCACCTCCAAAAAGATCCTGCGCTCGTTTATAATAAACTTCCTTTAATTTTTGCAACACAAGTTCTAGGGTTGAAAGAAGGCCCTTTGCATATTGGCAGAGCTGATCCATTTTTCCTCCCCTTCTCAAAAGCTCTGCTAAAAAATTATTTATTGTTTATCTTAAATTCAAATATAACTAGGTATACTGTATTTTTATTTGTGAAATCTGACAACCTTAATCCAGGGTCAAAGCAGAACTAAGCAAGTGAATCAAAGTTCAGGTCTAGAAATAAGTGTACTTTTTGGAAGCACTGAAAAAACACATACATTATATTAGCAAATTTGAACCATCTAGGTTCAAAGATGGTTAGAAACTAGTTCCATCTAGGATTCATGCTGAAAACTAAAGCTGCACAAACAACCAGACGAGCTCGGGACCCAACTGCTGTTTTACAAGCAAGCCTGGCACTCAAAGGCTTATATGCCACATTTGCTTTGAAAGGTTAAGAAATTGGACGTAATTGTTAACCTTGCAACTCACAATCACAACTAGAATTGTGACTTTTACAGGCACAAATTGTAAGGAAATTGTTCTTAACCCTTCTGAGGTCATAAACCCCTTTGAGAGAATCTGATAAAAGCTATAGACCTTCTTCACAGAAAAAATTATGGATACATACAATATTTTGCATAGAATTTCTAGGGGGAAGGGAGGTTCATAGATTCTATAACAATGATCGTGGACCTCTCAAGGGTCCAAGGATGCGGGAAGAGCCTAGGCAAGTTGACGAAAGCTATCCTGAAATCTTACGCTCCTTGCTTTTCTCTTCCTCCTGTTGCTGCAGGAAGGGAAGTCAGAGTAATGGCACAGGAACTGGGTAAGGCAGGAAGACATGGCCAGGCTGCTCTCAGCCAGCAGTGGCGAGAACTGGAGCAACTCGCCTGAACTCCACGGACTCGAGGGTCACTGTCCGTAAAATGAACAGATTGGCCCAACACTGTTTCCACAGCTTATGTCCCAGGGATCTAGCTGAAAGGTATCTGAGAAGGGTCATTTTAGACCCTGGAGCACTGCACAAGATTTAGTGTTTAAAAAAAACAACAACAACTTTCAAAACACTGGACTATAAGTCACCAAAGTCATCAAGGTTCTGAGTCACCTGGTTATCTGATTCTGACTCTATAGAGCAGAGGTCAGGAGACAGTGGGGAAGATCTAGGCGTTCTGGGAAAAAAGGCATTTGGCAGGGAGAGGAGAGAAAGACACCCTGGCCCTCACCACTCTTTAGTTCTGCAACACGTTCTTCCTCCTTTGTGCTGCTCTCCCTTTCTTCATATGGAACATCCAAACACTGCCCAGTTTTCCTTTGGTAAAATAAATACTTTTCCCAAGTACATGAACTTAATCAAATTTCCTTTGGGTAACAAGGATACCCCATGATCTATTATATCATTAGGTAATGTTATACTAAGTATAACAGAAGCTCACATGGATAAAGGACATGTGTGCCCAGCTCTGTGCATTAGAGATAGTATCTCTTTTATGCCTTCAAGCCTCCTAAAGTACTTCTCAGTATTATCAGTCTTATTTTTCAGAAGAGAAAACTGAGGGGAAAAAAATTAAGTGATTTATACAAAGTCACCCAGCTAGCCAATGACAAAAAGAGATTTCAAGTTCCAGAGCCTACACCCATAGCCACTCTACTATATTGAAGAGATTAACTATGCAATTTGTGACTCAAAAAAAAAAAAAAAAAAATACAGGTTTTACTCATTTATCTTCTCTTGAAAACAAAGAATCTATCACTTTAAGGAAGTTTATTATCATGCCCAATGATATGAACCATAAAACTGTTTTTGAACCTTATTTAACACTTATTGACATCTACTAAGCAGATCTACCATGTTCATATTTATCATCTCAAAGTAAAATAAATGATTTAGTTTGGGGCTTTATCTTATCCATCCTTGGTCCTTGAAACAGCACAAAAGATACACTCTCTTCTTACTTGTTGTCACAAGATACTAGAGGCAAGCTGAGGAAAACATGCTGGGAAGTAATGTTCCACACTTTGTGTTAAGACTTTTCTTCTTTAAATAGAGCTTGTGTAAATCACAGACGAAGTTGACAAATTTCACGGCTTAGTCATGGCTAACGTATCGGATTTCATGGTTTGACAGAGATTAACAAGAAAATCACATTTGAGTTACAACTATTAGTAGATTCTTAGATATTTGGTAAAGAAACTCCGAGCTCTCCAAACTCCATTGCTCACTGCATACCACTTTTTGTCCTTCCCTCCATGGATGCAGAACCTCTGTGAATCCAGGGAGAGCAAACTGGGATCCTCCAGAGCTCCTCAGTCACCCCCTGGCTATCACAGGGGTGAGCTGCTGCCTAATGGGCTCTAGGGAAAGGTCTAGCATCATCGTGGAATAGAGCAAGCGTTAGCATTTATGACCCAATTCATAAAAGTGTAGACAGGAAAAAAACATACTATGTTTGTACATAACACAGGCATTTCACCCTAACATCACATGCACTAAAGAGAGGAATGAATTATTATAGGTGTTGAAACTCAGATATTTTAGGGGAAAATTAAGTTTTCACATCTCAGATATTTTAGGTAAAATTTAAGATTTCACATGTTTATGAGGAGGCAGTTCAGCAGAGGTCTTGTTAAAAGCAGTGGCATCCAAGTAGAGACTTCAAAAAGCCTGCTGACTGCTGAGCCATTTGGCCTGAGGGCTCTGCATATCCTCTTTCGGTAAGAGCCCAGCTTGCCTGTCATTTTTGCGAAAAAGACAACCAATTTGTCAGCCATTTGCTTTAATTCTTTTTCTGAGTCTTCCTAACGATAAACTCCATCTACCTTCTGGTCTTCAATATCATATATCTGACTGGAGGATGGAAATTCACTTGCACCTCAGCCCAGTTTCCTTCCCGGGCGATCCTCCTGGGCCTTATAGGATGTCCTTAATCAGAACCACATTACTCAGCAAGAGGAAGTCCTTGCACAGACGCTGGCAAGACACTATGGCAAATTAGTTTCAGAACATGGAAGGTCAGATTGGGAATAAAACCTACAGTTATCTATTGTGTTTTCTTTAGCTGAGAAAATTAAGGCAGGGTGCCTGACTCTTAAATAACCAAGATTTGGATTGGAGCAGCCGTTTAGGAAAGGAGTTCCAGTGACTGCTGTGCACAACAGTCAGTTGTGGAAACTGAAGTCTTCACATTCCAGGTATTCTGGATGTGAGCAAGGATTTTCTCATTTTATCCAGACAGGTTTTTATATTTCAGTAGCACCCTAGATGGGTAAAATAAAAATAGCTAAGGTATTACAGGTTTTGTCCAAAAATATAATTGTCATTTAACTTAGTGTGTCTGTGTGTACATAATACACATATCTATATACATATTACACACGTATATGTGTGTTAAATAAACAAAGCATATTTTAATAATGATAACAGCTACTATTTATTACACTCTTATGTGACAGGCACTATACTAAGCACTTTTCATATGTTATTTTATTTACTCTTTCAACAAACTATCATGGTAGAGATTCTCTTTGTTTTTCTTTTACGGATGAAAAAAAAAACCCCTGAGATTAAAGGGGATTTGAGCCACAAAATTAGTCATAGAACCGTAAGTTGAACTCGGGGTGCCTGACTCCTGAACCTGTGTTTTTAGCACTGTGGTATACTGAGCCCTGGAAATTCTCATCAGTTCCATTGAGATGGGTGCCCAAGCTCACTTTCAAAAAAATACAAATTTCCTGACGGTGGGAATGAGGAGTCTATTACTTCACTAACACTCGACTGTGAAAGGCTTCGCTTCGGGCAGATGGAGGGGAGGGTGTGAGAAAAGGGAGAAATTGTTGCAGAAACCCAAGACCTGCCTCCTTCACAATTTTGCACAGGATTAGCCTGCCTGGGGAGACTCAGAGAACCAGAAGGACCAGGGGCCTTAGTGGGAACCTGTCCCCCACCCAACTTCAAACTGGCAGCCTTCCCTTCTCGTGAATGAGCTGGCCCGAGAAATTTGGAGCAAGAAATATTTCCAGTGTGTCTCTACCTTAACTAACACCATGGGGGCAGCTAACAATTACAAAAGGAATGAACTTTTTCATCAAACGCCCTTCCATAAAACCATTTCCCAGGAAATGTAACACAGCATGGAGCTAGCCGACTGCAATTTTCCACCAACAATGAGCATCCTGGGGCACAGGTACTATATTTAAACGATTTTCCTCCAGCTTTTTGGCAAGGCTCTCTCTCAAGGAGACTCAGAGTTGAGCTGAGGTCTCATTCCCCTCCGGCCAGCAGGATAGGAATGTTTAAAGCGGCCCTGTCTCTTCAACACCCATGTGTAAAACGCCAATAAACAAGCCAGCAAAGACCTGCAGGCCTAATTGCCTTTTAACTCCGCCAAGATGATAAACTCCCTGAGTAAGGAAGGAAAGACTCCCAGGGATTTAACAAGTTTATCTGCCTGCCACTTGAACATTTTCTGTCTGCCTACACTTCAGTGAATTCACCAATAAAAGGATAAAAGGGCCCCGAACCTCAGACCCCTCAATGGCCGAGAAGCCACAGATTCAAAACGTATGCCCAGCAAAAATCAGCCCGTTAACCGAACTTTGTTTCACGTGCTTGTGAGGTCGAGGGCAAGGAAAGTGGGGCCGCTTGCCTGTTTCTAGCATCAGCCATTTCCCTGTTTTTGACTAAGGCCTACAGATCTTTACCTACTATAAAGAAAACTGTTCTCACAAAGAAACGGGAAAGGTAACTCATCCAGAAACCTCTAAAATTCAACTCAGGGGACTGTAATGACAGCAGAGAAGCCACATGGGCCCTGGTGGTGGAGGAATGGAGTGTGCTCATCAACATACTGGTCAGTTCTGCAAGGACATTTTCTATCTCTCCCTCCCTGAACTGACTTTGGAGTTTAGCATTTTAGTTGTTTTTGTGCATTTGTACCCTACCACCCAGAAGAAGAATTCTGAGAACTCTGTACAAATTGGAATTAAATTGGAAAAGCAAAGTAAAACAAAACCAAAAGACTTGGAGGCAGTACAGGGAGGTAGTGCCATCCAAGACATGAAAGAAAGGTGAATGGGCATAACCTCTCTGGGAGGTCACTTCACGATATTTATCAATATGAACGTGCAACTTTCCTTTTAAGAATTCATTCTAAAGAAATTATTGGACAAGTGCATAAAGGTGAAGCACAAGGAGCTATAGCATTCCAACAGGAAATATTTAAAAAGAACTACATTCTCATCATTAAGGACTGGTTAAATAATGCAAAAATTCTATACTCTGCAGCTAGAAAAAGGATGCTGTGTGTGTGTGTGTATATATATATATATATATATATATATATATACACATATATGTATACATCTGTTAGTGTGAAAAGGTGTCCAACCTACAACATTAAGTTCAAAAAGCAAGTTATAAAAACATGTACAGTATGATTTCATTCTTTTTTTTTTCCCCAGAGGCTTGACATAGAAAAAGAACTAGGGGGCTTCCCTGGTGGCGCAGTGGTTGAGAGTCCGCCTGCCGATGCAGGGGACACGGGTTCGTGCCCCGGTCCAGGAAGATCCCACATGCCGCAGAGTGGCTGGGCCTGTGAGCCATGGCCGCTGAGCCTGCGCGTCCGGAGCCTGTACTCCGCAACGGGAGAGGCCACAACAGTGAGAGGCCCGTGTACCGCAAAAAAAAAAAAAAGAAAAAGAAAAAGAAAAAGAACTAGGAAGACACATAGTTCATCAAAATGTTAGTATTTCTGGACGGTGGAATTCTTTTGCAAAGACTTTTGAATTATTTGAAATTTTTAAATAATGAAAATGCATTGCCTTTAAAATCAGTTAAAGCACTAAAGCTAAAAAATAAAACATTCTACCACCACCACTACTCTCCTGATCACCAGGAAGAGAACCCTATCTGAAAGAACTTTATGGAGAGATACAGTTTTCCTTTCTCAAGGAGACACAAGTGAAGAACGTTAAAGGATTTGGTCTTGACTTATCATCACATATAGTTGTTATTCCAGTATATTTTCCAATGAGATGAGAATGAACAGTGAAACTACAAGTGGGCTCAAAATCCCAGGGGGGTGTATTTCCTAGGTGGCCCATGCTCCCCTCTACCCTTAAATCAGGGTAAAACGCTGAGAGCTCCTCTATTAAGCTGACCTGTTCCACTTAATAAAACAAGAGCAGCCCCAGAGTAGGGTGCTTGCCAAATGAAAAATCTGAAACACTATTTTTCTATTAAAATCTCAACCATGTTTTTCCTATTGGAACCTGGAAACTGGACAAATTCTGAAGGAATCTAAAGGAATTTCTTTAGAAAAGAATTCTGTTAACACCAAAAGCTCCCCAAGCACTACACAAAGCAAGTGCTAGAATGCATTACGCTGAAACGTGAAAACAGAAGTTCAAACCCACAGTGATGTGTCCTTCGCACCAGGCTTTGTGTTTATCAGGGCTTATTCGTTTGTACACTTATCCCTGTACATTTTCTTCATCTCCCTGCTTCATAATTTCATAATCAGTTCCAGATTTCCTATTTCTTTCACATTGTAAGGCATGGAATCCTGGATTTGGGATATGCAAGATTTAAGGGTAAGGAAGAGTGGAAAGTATGATAAAAATAAAATCAAAATGGAAGTTTTGTTTCATACCCACTGAGAAGTAACAAATTGAGAGCATGCCTCAGTACCCATTTGACCCTCAGAAACTGTTAGAACATGGACACGTGTATAAGAATTTCACGTGTAAAAGATCCTTTGGTTGGGAAATCTCCTTACCAGTGGATGGGGCTATGGGAAACTAAAAGGGTTCCCACATCAATGATGGGTACGTCTGCCAAAGCACTGTCGCGCTACTCTCAGAATTCAGAACTCTGTCCCTAGATTATAAAACAGTAAACTGAAATGTCAGCCTAATCTAGGATAAACTTCATCTCTCGAGTTAAAGACACTAGCCTCTCAACGGGTTTCAATTGGAGGTTTCTTTGAAGGAATGTTCTCAAATTCATTAAAGAAATTTCACTGACTTCACAGACTCTGGCATCAAATAGATGACCTGAGCTCTTCATTGCCCTGCAAAATGACCGTTCACCTTGAAGCTCTGCAAATTGGGATTAAGTTGGCCGTTTGCTTTTTACCGTGAAGATGACTCCCCGCCACTGATCACTGAGTCCCGGGGCAATCACCTGGTTGATCAATGATATCAAATTTAACTCTATAATGTGTCTCTTTTAAAATGCACATCCTTTCACGGGTTGGCTTTTTTAGGGATTTTGCTTTAGATGTAGTAGTGCTGCTTGATATTAGTGATTCCCCTCAATACAAACAAAAACAAACAAAACAAAAACAAAAAAACCCTTTTAGGACATATACCATGTTTTAAAAACCCAAGTTTAACTTTTCAACTGACTTGAAAGATCGGTGGTGTTTTCAGATGCATAAACTCATTTTTAAATTCTGCCTTGAATTTCACCTACTGAAATGCCGAAAGGCTGAGGCATCTCATCAGACTCTGATGTGCTCTTCGGAGCAACATTTACTTGCTTTTCACAGTGACTCTGCACATTCCAAAAACAGCGCAGCATAAACACATACACCAGCCTTTAGCTTTCACCCTCTAACCCCACCGTCTGCTTCCTGTGCACCCCATAATCTAAAACATCTCCTCTTCACAGGTATATGGTCTTGGATTTGTCATGGTGAACGCGAGACTTTACAAGGTCAATAAAATGACAGCTGCACAGAGGGGACGGGGTGGCTTTTACCGACTCTGACTCTAAAACACCACTGCCTTCGACTCCCAGGGATCAGGAACTTGAAAGCACTCCGATTCACTTAGCTCTGTGTTTGCCATAAAGTTAAGGCTAATCAGATTTCCCCCAACTTGCAGCCCTATCTTAAATCCCCAAGCTTCTCCTATGCAAACTTAACTGATGGAAGATGTGATTATGCCTTCTCAGGTCATAAATTCTAGATATTTATAACATAACTGTTGTCATTTAGGTCAATTAAGATGCTTTTACTGGCTCAGAACAACTACCTATGGGGCTTGTCCAATACTCTGGCGGTGGTTTATGACCCTGAGGGTGATTTTACCTTATAGAGGATATGAAAGATGACTGCACGCGAAAACGGTCAGGAGGCTCTCGAAGCGTTTTCCCCGCATTATGATTACCTGCACCCATTTCCACTCTGTCTCTGGAAGTTCAGACCCCTTCCTTACCCATTAAAACCACTGTTGGACTCTATAATTTCCCCTAGAATTGGTTTCTTTAATCACCTTTTTTTCCTCCAGAGACCTGAGAGGGAGGTAACACCTGAGACACTCTGATAAAACTCCCAAGTGGTGGGTTGGCTCAACAGCCAGCTGGGAAATGCCAGGCTTTTTCAAATGTGTAACGTGTACCTGCGGACAAGTGGGTTTTACTTTTCACGTGGGGCAAACTGCTCTGTCAGGAAACGTAGAATAGGGTGACAATAAAGAAAGAATGGAATATATTCGAGGATTTCATGCAGACAGGTTACAGCTTCTCCTTTTCCCTTGTGAAGTATCACTTATCTACCACTGTCTCCCTCCTGCTGTTTTTCCTTTCAACAAGAACCCTAAGCACCCCCTATATTCCAGGCACTGTGCTGGGGGGTAGGGAATACAGAGATCCAGAAACTCCTAGGTTGGCTGGAGACAGAGGCACATTAATAATTATAATACAAAGTGTTAATAGGCAACAAGAGGGTCCTGCACAGCAAATTCTGGAAGCCCTGAGAAGTGGCATTTCCACTTTTGGAGGGGAGGGAGTTCTTTAGGGAAGGCTCCTTGGAAAAAAATAATTCCTAGTCTGAGGCTTAGGAAATGCAAGGAGACAGCTGGGCCAACTGGGGGAGAACAGCACTACCAGCAGGG